>NC_092827.1:43800097-44109541 GCF_039878825.1 Excalfactoria chinensis
TTGAATAGAAATGATTCACCCAGGATTTTGGAAGCAAAGCAAAGAGGCTGAAGTGAGTTACTCACAAATTGTTCCTGAAGAGGTAAATAATGTAAGGTCAAAACTTTTCAAACCAGTTATGAATACTGCAGCAAAACCCCCATTAACCTATAAGAATGCTTTGGGTGGTGTGTTGGATTGGTGTATGAAGAACCGAGTCTCAAATTTTCTTTTTGCTAGGTAATGTCAAAAAGACTCAGGGATGTTGCACTGAAGTCTCAGTGAAAGTTAACAAGCATCCTACTCTTTTAGGCTTCTTAACACATTCCAGTGCCTCTAATTTCTCTTTCTTCCCCTGCTATTCCTGACTATTTCTCTGTGCTTTATTTTTTGCAACAGATCTGCCAAGGATATCGCCTACATTTCTTCATGTATCTCCAAGATTGCAAATGAGAAGCTGGAGATCAATCCAGTTGACTCTCATGAGTAATCTTTACCTTTTAAACCAGTTGCTGTGATTTTTTATTTTTTTTTATTTATTTTTTTTTTATTTTATTTTATTTTTTTTTTCCCAGGACAATACAGGGAAATGTTCACTTCAGATGTATATGTTAAGGTCTGAAATACCTTTGGCCTAACTTATCCCTTTCATTGAAAATACGTCTCAACCCTTTTTTGGAGCTTGTAGACAAGACTACCTTAAGCCAATAAGTATCACAAAAGCCATCTGGAATCTGACTGGTCAACTGAAGATTGTGCAAATTTTAAAATAGGTAAAGTCACAGAATCACAGAATCACAGAATTATAGGGGTTGGAAGGGACCTCTAGAGATCATCGAGTCCAACCCCCCTGCCAAAGCAGGCTCCCTACACCACGTCGCACAGGTAGGCGTCCAGGCGTGTCTTGAATATCTCCAGAGAAGGAGACTCCACCACCTCCCTGGGCAGCCCGTTCCAGTGCTCCGTCACCCTCACCGTAAAGAAGTTCTTGCGCACATTCGTGCGGAACTTCCTATGCTGGAGTTTCAGCCCGTTGCCCCTAGTCCTGTCCCCACGCACTACTGAAAAGAGACCAGCCTCGCCACTATAGCTCCCACACCCCAGGTATTTATAAACCTGGATCAAGTCCCCTCTCAGCCTTCTTTTCTCAAGGCTAAACAGACAGACTCAAGACTCAAAGACAGACTCAAAGTCTTCTCTTTGAGTGCTATTAGGTGAGTTAAATGCCTCAGTCTCTATGTATGGATGTGGGCATGATAAATGGCTGTTGTGCAGGAAATCAGTGTGTAGTACTGTAGCTGCTCAGGAAAATTCCACATATGCTCTACCGTGTTGTGTTGGCAAGACTCTGAATCAGCATGAAGAAAGGGCACGTTGCTCACTGTGCTAGCACATATGATTAAAGAAACAGCAAGACAAGTAGCAATCTCTCACTAGAGATTTAAAAATCACTTATTTAGAAAACTGATGCTTCCAAATCGCTGAGCCAGTTAAACAGCCCACAGGGAAAACGTGATCTTATTATAATCTGTATTACTAAGTACTCTGCTGTTGTAGCTCAGAATTTGCAGATATTCTGGATACCTTCCATAATCCATATCCCTATCAATCTGTAGAGGCTAGTTTTCTCTTTTTTTCTTCTTAATTTAAAATGTATTTTTCAAATATTTCTACTGTTTTTCATATTAATCTTTAAGGGTCATACAATGTATAAAGCATTAAAACATTCACTTTCTGTACTAATTTCTTGTCACTTACTGACAAGAATGAAAACACGAACTGAGCTACCTGTTTATGCCAATGCTAACAACAGTGTGGTTGTTTCTGAGCAGAAGCACGTGTTATCAGATAAAAGCAGAGGTATCAAAACAGTTAAACAGTTTTCCCTGACTTCTGAAACATTACTGGCTTCCTATGATGAAATCTCTGTAGCTCTTCTAATCTACTTTTTCTGTCTGTTGTTTTGGTTTTAATGGCTGCTCTGCTTTTCTGATATACTTGGTTACAGTAATCTTTTAGAGTCGTTCTTTAGCCTCATGGGTTATTGAAATTGAATTAATTATTGCAAAGTGCTGTAACAGAACAGCAGTAATGTTCTTTGAGCTGTGTATAACACCATACCCCCATATGGCTGAGTTTTTTAATAAACTCATCTTCACCTCATATATCAGTTATCACAGCTGTTCAGAAACCAAGTTTCCACACGCAACTCTTGCACAAACATGAACATGGTTTGCCAAGTCTAAGGAACTTCACTGATATACATCAAAGAAAGGTGAATAACGGTTGTGCATATAGGTAATTTTAATCCATTCCATTTTTAAATACCACAATAAATTTAATTTTCACAGTAAATTAAATAGCCATATTCAGTTTACAAAATAGAATTACTTAGTGTGAAACCAGTATTTACAAACATTGTACACTATGTACATGATGTTTGTCTTTGTCGACACTCAATCATAGAAGAAAAAGTTGTTTGACTTTTTTTTGACACATGATTGACATGCTACAAATGACACTATGGTCCATACAATAAAACAATAGTGCAAACTCACCACAGGAACTCCGAACCAATGTAGTTTAATGAGATATTAATTTCAAATAATAAGAAAATAGTACTATCCACTCTCATTGTAAAAATTCAGCATGGTATTTAAAGTGTCAGTATTCCTTCAGCAATACACACACCAAATATAGCCTGAATATTATGCTTTCTCACAGCTTCACAGACTTTTGACATGAATTTGTATGACATAAACTAAAATTCTGCTTAGATCAATAAGTATGTCACATAAACACTTCAAGCAAGAGGAACACTGACCCTTTTAATGGTGTCGGACTTTATTTCCCTAAGTACCTCTTTGTCCTTTATTAGTATAGCTTAAAAGATGCAACTATGCTGACGGTAAATTAATGTTAGTTACTATTCTGTAGAAAAAATTGATCCCACTGTATATTTGGTCACACACTGCATATGTACACGTATGCATGAAAAATGTTACTTTGATACTATGTCTGTCAAAAGTGCATATTTTAGTAGAGACATTACTGCATGTCTCAGATGCATCCGAAAATGTTGCATGAAGTTTAGGTCAGGGCCAGTTAAATGTCCTCCCAGTGATCTGGTAAAATTTTTGATTAAAAGGATGAAAGAACTTGCGCAATTTGGTAATGACAGAGGTGTCTACCTCTGGATGAATGCGTCCCTTGCTACCTGCCAGGCACTTATTAAAGACAATGTTAAATCGCAAGCAATAAAACCCTCTGGTGGCATTGAAGTATAAATTGTACTGACTTATCCTCGGAGGAAGATTTAGGAACTTCTCGACCATCTGGAGTTCCGGCAGTGGTTCTGTGATGAGCCGGTCTCCATCTACGATATGAAACTGCTCAATTGGGAAATATTTCAACCATCTTTCCAGGTGTTTTGTGTAGATGCTGGTTCTCACTGCCTTATACTTAGTGTTCACTTCACAGGTATTAGGATCAATAGCCAGTTTTTCAAATTTGTAGTAAGTTTTGTTCTTTCTTTCCTTGCCTTCCAGCACCTGAGTGTAATCAGAAATAGCTCTTGTGGTGGGTTCCCTGACAATGATCAATAATTTGATAGACGAGTTCATTTTGTAAATCCTTTCAGGTACTTCCTCAGTGATAAAATATGCAGGGCTTTTTTCAATTGTTATTTGATGTGGGTAAGAAAAAGGCATTTTTTTCCGGTACCACTCAATCCCCTTGGCATAGTTCTCATCATTGTCAAAGAAATGAATCTCTTGAGAAGCTTTGACCACTGCAGGGTGAAGATTCAGCATTTCTAACAGTGCACGTGTGCCTCCTTTCCGCACTCCAATGATGATGGCCTTGGGAAGCTGCTGAACCAGATTGTGCAGTCGTATTTGCTCCTTTGTGGCATTGCCCTTACGGAACTCATGGAGTAGCCCACGCTTGAACTGCAGAGCTCGCAATGGGATTTCATCCTGGCTGCGGGGTCCAAATCGACCATCGATGGGGCAGAGGGGCTGCAGTCTGCAATCAATGGAAAAGATATTTGTAAACAGAGGGCAGCTCTTAAGGTAAGAAACAGTACTCACAGAAACATTTTGCAATGTGGTGTCTTTCAACTTGTATTTTATTCAGTCAGAGATTAATAATTAGTGTAAACAGTTTATTTATTTATTGTTATTTCACTGTGTTCTGGCTGAGTACCTGCTTCTTCTACTGTTCTGCTCAAAGGAATGCTTATTCTTTGAGCTTCTTGAACCTTACCTCACTTCTCACATTACTGATTGGTTTGAGATTGCTTCAGCAGCTTTTAAAGCATTCTAAGACGAGTTTTATTTGGCCATTTTGATCTGAAAATCTAGTTCATCTAAGTCCTATCTTTCCAACACTTGCTCTATTCTAGCCTGAGTTATTTCCTGTTACTTCCCACTGTGTTGACTTAAGTAACTGCTGATCCAGGGTTATCTCTTTTAATGAAGAGGAGCAAAGGAGATAAAAAATAGCTTTCAAGGCATCACCCCTCAATATTTTCCATCCTGTTTAGAGTATACCCAGTATTATTCCTGGGACATAACCAGAAAGACCGGGATTCTGAAACAGACATGATCAGCAGAGGCACAGAAAGAAGACAAATTTTCAAAAATACATTTATTGCATCATTACAGCTATTGTTTTCTTACCATCGCTCGTGTTTCTTCTCACTGAACCTCTTTGTGTTTTACTCTATTTTCTGTATTGCTCCTGCATGATATTTGCATTATTCTTTTCTATTTACCTTCAATTATTTCACATATTTTCTACTATTCTAAATCTTCCTTCTCATATATAATGTTAACGAATGTAAGAAATGATTCAGTAAGAGAAGCATTTAAATTTTGCAACAACAAAGCCTTGAATAAGCCTGCACTTTCACTTCCAAACAGTGCTTTGGTTATTAAACAAGCCAATGTTACACTGAAGATTAAACAGGTATGTAGAGAGAGCTTCCAAAGTCCAATAGAAAAAAATGCCAATAAATTTGTAGAGCCATGATCTCAAAAATTAAAGATATGTAAGAACAAAGGTTGCCTAGGCAATTTTAATATGAGCTTGCTGTGCATATATATTATGATACTGTTTTTAAATTACATGACCACATGCTATTATTTTTCACAGGACCCCCTGCCTCAGCCGGTATACCAGATGGGCAGTGCTCATTAATAGCTGTTTAGGTATTCAGTATTTATTCTGTTTCCTCAGTATGTGGCCTTCATTCATTTACTGTACATTATTCAAACCCTGCTTTCAGGACAGATCATTTATTTCTTTTTGGCTCTTCCATCCATCACTGCCTGTTGGAGTCTCTAATTTGACACTGATGCTAGGACAACGAATGGCTGGGACAAAGTAAAAAGGTTAGCTCCCGGCTGACCCAATAACTGTTTCCTTCACTATCTCAATGCTGAGATATACTCTGCCCAGACAGATCTGAAGAAACATCCCAGATGAGTTTGCTGGGTTCACATGAGCTTTATCTAAGTCCTGCACACTAATGACGAAGTGTTAGGAGAAGTGAGTTCCTGTTGTCATTTCTTTTTTCAAGTTTCCACTCTTTTCTCTTTGTTTTTTGCTGTCTACAAAGTGAGATCCTGATTTGGTCACAAAAACTGTATTATTGCAACACTGACTCAAACTTGGCAGTGAAAAGAGAACCAAACCAAACCAAGCAACACAACAAAGAAAATGTCTGAAAACAGTATTTTACCTTGACAGTGGCACAATTTAGTCAGGCTATGGTGGGACTGCTAAGAGTCATTCTGCAGTAAGGAGGTAAAAGTTACTAGCATAAAAAACAGAAGCTTCAATCCCTCTCTCTGTTCTTCTCTTCCCTCTCCTTCTGTGTATTTGTGATTTGTTTTCAAGCAAAAATGTTCCACAACAGCAGTTCCAGACACATCTCAACTAATTTTATCTCTTTTCCTCAAAAAGATAGCACTGCCTTCAGTATAACACAACAGCTTGTCAAACAGGGTTGTTTCCTTTAAAAGTAAACAAATACTCAAGATATCCTCTAGCCTGAGAGAAAGACTGGATGTTTTTAAAAGTCCTTCCTCAACACTTTACATTCCATTACACTTTCCCGTTTCTTCTCCTCTCCAAACAATAAAAATGTCCAATAAAAGATCATGACTGTCTCAAGATTAATCAGGATGTCACATCTTGGTAGCTGAATCCTGAGATGCAGCTATTTACTACATTAATATTTTTGCTTTTCTGAGTCTTCTTCTTGAGAAAATCCAGTGTAGAGCAGTTCATCTCAGAAATATATATTTCTGACAAGTAGCTAAACAGCTAAAAGAAGGCTGGGCAATCTTAACAACAAGTAGTGATGCTGCATGCACTTTCTCTGCTGATCCAGAATGGTTGCTAATTTGCTTCCAAAGCAGATGTCACAGTGATAAAATGCTACAAGCCTGGTTCCTGGAGTTCAAAACATCAAAATCGAGTATGGAGACTCCCTGTAATTCCAATGAGAAAGTTAAACATTTTGAAGACACACACAGATTTCCTCAGAATTGTTAGGGACAATCCTTTGTGAAGCAGCTCTGTTCATTTGTGATCTGAAAGACAGGAACCTTCTCTGGAGGGAGGTACTTAGCTTATGAGACTTTATGACTCAGTGAATCAGGTAAGCTATTGTTAATTTCCTAAGGGAACTCAAATAATTCCTGAGACAACCCCTACTATGAGAAATGCCCAGATCTCTTGTTCAGGTTTAGCTTGGGTCATAGTGTGGCAGAATATTTCCAGTCTGTTCATCTGTCTTGTGCTTTCTAAGCATTCTTTCTATCTTTTCTCATAATGAGTCCAAATAAAGTGTTTCTTTTTGGCAGCATGGTATTTTACACTTTGGGTAATGGAAGAAAATGAAACAGGGTTTTACTTCCAGTGGCAACATTATATATATGAAAATGGTGGAATTCAGTGCCTCAGGAGGTCAATGAGTCAAATATTGTGGCAAGATAATTTTATGGCCATCAGTAAATTCTGAAGATGTGCAAGCATAGGTAATAGCATAAGGTTAATTAGATTTTATGCCTCCCTGTATAAAACATGCCATTTCAGGAACTAATAAGGAATTCTGTGTCCATTTCCAGAATCTCTGTAGTCACAGTGAAGTTTTCTCCTCTGAAGCATCAGAGATACTTCTACCGCCAGGGGAAGAAAACTATAAATCTTGGGGCCTAATTAGCAATTCATTTAGTCGTGGTTGACAACATGGTCTCCCTCTTCTTCTGAAATTGGGTTGTACAACTGAAGAAGGCAGCCATTGACCTGAGATGGAGTACAGTGGATGCCAGATATTGTAGTGTCATAGTTCTGAACTCAACTAATATTTTTCATCATTTAAAAGGCCACTAAAGCAACATTAGTGCACAAAAGCTGTTTACCAGTTTTTGGAAATCCTGAAGTCCTCATTCATTCTTTCAAAACAGTCTTTTCTACCCTATCTTTACACAGAGCCTATCAAAGCAATCCTGGATCACTGTGAAGGTGGCTGAAAGAGAATGGTCACTGTGAGTAGCACCACTGTCGCACTGTCAATAACCAGTCAAAAATTAACCTGATCAAAAGTACCAAATACTTTTTGATTTCCTCTCCCGGGTTTTCTACTGCTTCCCAGGAAATCACTTGCAGAAACGACCTTTTTATTTGGCACTTTCAGCTCCAGAAAATACTGGCTAATTAATGTAGCTAAAAAATTTTCAAGCCCTGCAGCAATCTTTCAAATGAAATAGTATTTAAAACTTGACGAGCTACTCTGTAGACTCATACTTAATTTTAACTGCCACCGTAGCACATTAATTGCTTGCTCATAAATTTAGAAGGATGATGTATAAATATATCAAAACTGTTTTGCTGAAAGTAGAGGTCAACACACAGATGTAGAGAGACAAAAAAATGAGCTACACTAGTGATATTTTTATAGGATGCTGTTTTATTTCTTCTCTGAAAATAAGTGACAATGTGCTTAGAATGCAAATGGACAGACAGAAATGCTTTGACAGGGATTACCTGCAACTTTGTTTTCCTATTCTACAGAGGGAAGGAAAGAATAATGAAAATCAGTCGTAGAGTGGTTGGTCTTTCTATACATGAATAGAAGCTAAAAAATGAAAAAAGAAATAGATTCCCTAAAGAAAAGCTTGTGCAATCTGAGTTCATTTGCAATTAAGAGAGTGGCTAGTGAACAACTTACCTATCCAAGCTCCCAACTCTGGCAACTAGATATAGGAGACTTCCAATAGCAAGGCTGCCTAGCACAAAGAGCTTCTGTCTCAGCAACACCTGCTGTTTGAATAGCATGGCCCTCCATCAATCTTCAGGACTTCTTCAGTCTGCAGAGAGAAGAACACATAAAGCTCTCATCAGTAAGCAATATGCAGTGTAATGTTTAGTAACAGGTCTTCCATCAGTTGCAAATGACTGAGTCACATTGCCAAAAATCTTTTCAAACTACAAAATTAGTAATTAAAACTTTGTTTACTACTCTTTTTCCCACATGGCAACACCAGGCAGTGTATCTGGGCTAGAGAGAGATAATTCTGAAAGTAATGGTTCAGATCCATATATTAGGGCTGTTTAAAAGCTACAATGCAGGGTCTGGCATCAGTCATAACATCAGTAATAACATCAGTCACTGGGCTTGCAGGTCTTGTGCCCACAGTGTCTGTGACCTCCTCACCGTGTTTCTTTTATATTATTAGAGAGTAAGCTGAACAGAAATAAGTTTATTTCCTGATCTGTGCCAGAAAGCTTCTGGTGGCAGATTTGTGAAGTGTGCAGCTAGGATGGACACAAGGACATTTTTTTTTAAGAGTAGTACAAATGTAAATGTGTGATGTGTCTTGTCAGGTCTCTTTTTGTGTGAATTTAGGCTGTTCTATGGAGAATTCCTTGAACATCACATCTGACTGACACCAGCATTGGCTTTTACTTCAAAGCCTGACACAAACTTGTGCTGAGAATACCCATACTCATCTCCAGATTTCAGCAACAAGGATGGACTTACATTTCCTTTTATAATATGTGCCAGAGACCACTAAATCAATTTGATTTGCTTGAGAGAGTAAATTTTCTTCATAATATCTCATAGAGTTATATGTTTTGAATTTTTGATGAAAACAATCCTTCTAACACACTGATATTTTGACTGTCGCAGAGCAGTGCTTACACTAAAGACTTTCCAGCTGCTTCTTACAGCTTCCTCTTCTCTAGACTAAACAATCCCAGCTCCTTCAGCCATTCCTCATAAGACTTGTGCTCCAGACCCCTCACCTGTTTTGTTGCCCTTCTCTGGACATGTTCCAGGGCCTCAATGTCTTTCTTGTAGTGAGGGGCCCAAAACTGAACACAATACTCGAGGTGCAGCCTCATCAGTATGGGGGGATGATTACCTCCCTGCTCCTGCTGGAGGTAAAGGTGTGACAGATATGGCTGTCCATTGATAAACATAGCCTGCAAATGTTTCTTAGTCCTGCCCACGGTGTTAAATTTTTGTCCCAGGAAACTCTCACAAGACTCTATGCTACAGTTCTAGAACCAGCACAATCCCAAAAGTCAGTATGCCTGCAGCCATCCTGCCTTAATGCTAGGTGAGATGAATGGTATGGATATAAGTCACTCCATAATGGTTGTCATCAGGATGGTGGAATAGCCAGTTCTGAGCACATTTCATTTACTGCTACAGAGAAAGCCTTTGTAAGTCCAGCCCATCATCTTTACTGCACAGCACTGAAGTCTTGAGTCTGGCTGAATCTGTGACTCTTCTGGTGTGCTAGCAGCAATAGTAACTTTATACAGGCAGGCCATGGCTGTATACATACAGAACAACTTGCTTTTCACATGTATATATGAAGCTCTACAATAAGAATTTTTAGGTAAGATCCTTATTACGACAAGAATTATATAAAACAGAATAAAAGGAATTTACAATATAAATATTAAGACAGAATAAGTATCAAACCTTAAAAATAAATAAAGAACAAAGATAGAGAGAGATTAAGTGATTTGTTCAAGGTCACAGAGAAAATCTACAGTACAAGTGGAATTCAATTTGAGATGTCTATGTTCCTGTCTAGTGCCCTAACTACGTGATAAAATTTTATCTTTTTTTTAAGTATATTTTTAACTGAATCTTATTATTTAATAAAAATGCACATATGCTGTTTCTCTGTGCTGATACACAAACTGCTGTTTATTATCTTATTTAATTAAAAAAAAAAGAGGTTGGGAAAAAAATCATAATGACAAAGATACAAAACTTTCATTGTTTTCCAGGTTAAAATCCTTCAGTGCTGCTCTTTCTAAATAATAGTATCATGTCAGTGATACAATTATTCGTTCTGAACTTCCTTTCTCACAAAACATATACAGACCTCTCTACACAAAACTGAAGTGCTGGCAGCGTGTTCTCCCTCATGCATACTCTCAGACTCCTGTTAATTCCTGCCTGCAGGTCTCCTTGAAGCTGTGAAGGTCATCAGGCCATAATGAAATCAAATTAAAGACAAAATCAAAGACAAACTATTTAAGGAAGTAGATTCCACAAGGTCTTATTCCCTCCATATTCAGGTGTGCAGTATAATTCAGTGCAAGAAGAGAAAAGAAAACAAACAAACAAACAAACAAACAACAACAACAAAAAAAAGAAAACAGACAATCATGTTTGCACTGTGTATGTATTTAAGTGTATTTCCACGTATTGAAAACTTTTTGACAGAATAACAGGTATTGAACACTCATTGGAAATGCATATGCAACTTTATTTGTTTGCTTATGTAATTTTTGTTATCACTTTCAGCATCTAATTTAACATCTAAGGAGAAAGTATTATTCTTGAGAGATTCTGGCTAGTATAACATCTTTCTCAGATTTTAGTTGTTTTCATAAAACTAAATTTAGAAAAGAAAAAAAAAATTGTATTTCAGCTTCAGAAAGGCTACATTTTGCCATAAATGTACAGAGACAGAGGAGAGAACAGAACTGTTTAGGCCATGGGGTTATGTGCAACCAGAATGCGATTAAGGTGAAGGCCCCTAAGGCAGAAATGTTGCTGAAGACTAACACATCGACACTTTAGGATGGAAGAAATGAAAATTTTGGGACACATTATAGGCTGCACAAAGTTTACCATAGGGAATATGCACTTTTAAACTTAATAAGAAGCTGGAAGGCAAGATAAAATGTAATCCAAGGTGACAAGATTTTAGCAGTTATTTGAGGCAAATAAGGGTTTTAGTTTTGGAATTTTACTCTCTATTATGGACCATGACTGAACTGACACACCAGCTTCTGAGCAGCAGGACAAGGCTTGGGGAAGCACCCGACAGAATTGATGCTGAATGTGGAACCTTCTACCAAAGGAGACAACAGCATACCGCTGTGCAGTCCAGTGGGCTTACATCACAAATACCTGTATTGAGTAATCTAATTAAATATGCAAATACAAGATGAAAGTCTCTTCCTGGATATATAAGAGATAATCTACAATGCATAAGAACAACATAATTCACAATGTAGAGCTTGTAATTTCTAGAAATGCACCTGTATGCAATATCATGTAAAGAAAAAAAAAAAAAAAGAAAAAAAAAAAAGGTAAACTACTTTGTGAATTGCAGATGAACAGCTGATCTAACTTGTTAGATTAATATAGTTGCATCAAATAAATACATTTCATTTAGTGTACTGATATGAATTCATCATCCAAACCCATTTGCCACGGAGGAATACAGGTGAGAAGGTGTTTGTTGAATGAATTGCCAAGAGAAGATAGTGAATAAGATCATGTAGAACTATAATGATAATGCCAACAGAAAAAGAGATTCACCCTTCTTGGAGAGGTGATTGTGGGTAAAGGAAAACATTTTTTTTTTTTTTTAATTGAATTTATCAATGAATTAGCTTAGATTATTTTTGTTTTACACACCAGCAGGGGTCATCTGCCAACCAACAAATATTTGTCTTCATGTGTTGCATACATACGTTTGAATTTAGGTGGAATTCAAACGTAGTGACTGAGAAAACAAGTCATGGAACTCATTGCTTGGCACTTTTCTATTTCTCTTGTTTTTGCATTATGTCTTCCAGCTTCTTGCATTTGTAGCTGTGAGTAAAACTCACATAAATCAAGCACTTAGGCTTCATCTGGGAATGCAAAACAAGGTGGTTGGGAAAGGAGGGAATTTATCCCTCAAAATGTGTGCATCAGCTCTTCAGCTCATGATCTTCATACTACAGCAAGAAAAGCATTTTAATCCTGATCCTCCTGTAGCCTCCTCCAGCTTCTCCTTCCCTGTGTGCTAGTTTGTCATTAAAAAGTATCAAGTGATAAGATACACATCCTCCGCATTTTTTCCCAGTACCTTCTCACACAGGTTAATTACAAGAGAGCTAATCTACTATGTGGAGAATATTAAAAAGTTGCAAAAATTGTGATAAAGCAGAACATGACTTTTTATTAGAGAAAGGATTTTTCATTCCTACAATCACTGAATAGCAGAAATTATCCTTTTTTTGACTAAGTAACATGAAACAGATAACGAAAATGGAAAGCTTTGAATATACTAGTTTTCACTAGGAAGGACAAATGCTGAACCTGTAGAAAGGAAATTTCAATTTCAGGTTTTCAGAAATCTTCCTTATTGATTCATACTTTCAATATAAAAAACAAATTTCATTTGAATGAGTAATCACAGTGTTACTTTTTTTTTTTTTTTTTTTTTTTTTTTTTTCCTCTCTAGCATAAGTACTACTGAGTGAGATGGGATGAAATAACATTTGAACACATTTCAAGGCCTGAAGGAAGAGAAGATGGAAACCCTTTCACTACAGGGAACAAGTTCACAGATTCACATAAATGTCTCTGCCTTCTAAGCATGTCCTTTTCTCCTTTTAACTTATACTGACTGAAACAGTGGAGCAGAAAATGTCAGCAAAGATGACAGAAAACAGTAGTGGTTGCAGATAAGCTCTAACTTATTTCCTATAATCTTATGCCACTGCTGTGACAATAACTTAAAAATACCTTTCCCTATCTGCTATTGTAGAGTTTTGGCATTTACAACTGCTTTCAAGCCACCCTCAAAGCCAGTTCTTTGTATAATGAAGTGGTAATATATGCTTTGTCTAGAATGGCTGCTTTACTCTGAAAGACCATCCACAGAATCAACACTTACTTACATGCATAAATTAGATAAGAAAACACATGCTCCTTTGGAAAAAGTCAGCACACTATTAGCACTGAAGGAAAGCATTTGTGATTTGTATCCCTAGCCCCTTGTGGCTGACTTGCATGTTACACCTGGGTATCTGATCCCCATAGAAAATGGTATCACTTAATTCTAGGCAACTCAGTATTCACTTACATGTAGTTTCACTATACCTAGACAAACAGTGTGCCAAATGACAACAGTACAGAAGCCTTTAAAGAGCTCTTAGTCTCCCTTATTTCTCAGTCTGACCTTTTTTCTTTATTATTTTCATTTTTTAGTCTTAATGAAGGACATCAAACAAAGTGGTGATAGGAGGGAAGAAACAACTCCAAAGCTGGCTATTGCCTTTGCACAGCCCTTTGCCAAACAGATTTGCTGCCAGATTGTCTGGGTAGTTAGGAATCTCAGACGCTCTGATGCCCTTGAGGTCTCAGACACAGCTGCTTAGGAAAACTGCTTTATTGCATCTGAGCTGGTAAGGCAGGCGGTTGCATTCTGCTGAAAGATGACTAGGCTACCATGTTCCATGCTTAGCTACAGTGCTCCAGGAACACTTCCAAGTGCATAGATGTTAATAGGATTTCATTAGTTCAAAATACATGTGCCTGTCTCCTTGCCAGCTTCCTGACTATATTACCCTGCATTTCTCTTCATGGAGTACAAGATTAATCTGATAGGGTTAACCCTTTTCTTCAAATTAATGGCATTTCCTCAGCAACTCTCCTCTTTTTATTCTGAAATGGTAACCTTTCTTTTCTGCTTCATTTCTCAGGAATGTTGGAGCTGATGACAGTGAGTTAGGAAACCTGTGGAATTGTATTGCTGACTGTAGAAATCTTATAATAGATACTAATTTTACACTCCTCATAAGAGAATACCAGCCTCATCTCTTCCAGCTGGCATTATGGCAGCTGAAACTGAAAATAGCCACCAAAGGCAAAAATGAGGTTTGAGGAGCAAAAGACAGTGAAGTGGAAGACAGAGGAGTAATGACTGCAAAAGTTGAGAAAGAAATCATAAAAGGAGGCCAATAGCACTGTTAAAATAACAGTATGCTGTTTTTAGTTGTTATCACTGTTTTCTTTTTTGTTTGTTTGTTTGTTTTTAATTCCATCTGGGAAAGAGTAAAACAAGATTATGAGTCATCAGATAGAAAGTTAAGAAGGTATCCAGAATTATTTTCTGGCCTTCCTTTAGAATACCACATTTTTCATGAACAGTTTTAGTGCTTTGAATGGTATGTAAAAAAAAGGCAGAGTTGTATTGCTTAGTATGATACAGGGTAGAATAAAATTACAACTTTTCATACACTTGTAATATTAAAAAGTTCTTTTCCACTACTTTCAGTTGCACTTGTAGTCTATTACACTTTTTTTTTTTTTTTTTTTTTTTTTTTGGCTTCCTGCAGTTCCCCTCAGCAACATTTTGTGTGATTTTCCTTTAAAAAAGCAAAACTGAATTGCATGTAAAACATTACAAGGAGTGAAAAGCATTGGTGAGGAAACTAACAGCAAAAACTTATCCAAGCTGCAAATATATTTTGTGGTACACTGCATTTTCAGTAAAAAAAGATCCACCTAAGTAGGTTTTCCCCATGGCTTTTACTCCCCAGTGAAAAAAAACATAATAATTCCAGTGTATGAGGTAATACATATACACATGCATGTGTATCTACAGGAACATGTTATCTAAAATAATTTATGCATTTCTTTGCCGCCAAATCTTTGTCCATGTGTTCCATGGATAGATGCATTGGCCTAGCTACAGTGTTGCCAATCCCCATGCTATGTGCAGTGGGTAATACCTATTGGCTGTACACCAGTGTCTTGCTCTAGTTGCTAAAGTGAATAAATCAGCAGTGAGAAAAGTCCTTTTTTTGATACGAGTGTTACAAATGTCCAGGTGCAGTGAGATGTTACTGCAAAATACCACAGGACAACTGAATGTAATTTTGTTTCCTTGTGGTCCTGTTCTTTCACTTCTGAACAGCACCGCAGACAGCATTCCTACAGCCTTGTCTCTCTGACTACACCCCGTGATCATACTTCTATTGCCTTTCCCTTTTCTCTCCATACATATCAGTATATTTCTATGTCTTGTAATTCCATGGAATTTCTTTTAGGGGAACAGAATTTTAAGTAATTGAACCCAAAGGCCATTAGGTTAATTTTCAAAATGTAAAATCAAAGTGCTTCTTCCCCTGTAAGTCTTGAACATAACACTTCTCTAAGTAGTGCCACTTATTTTAATGAGGAAATCCAAGTGAAAATATCAATGTCAGTTTAACCAGGGACTTGTTATAACACCTCTGTGAGAAAGGGAGACCTATTAACAGTTTTCTCAGAAAATGAAAGAGCTGTGATTTTCTACTGTGCATGTGTTTTAAAGGCCAATAATACAGTGCTACACTGCCCGAGTGACAGCTCACAGCCTCCGTCTGGGAAGAGAAGAAAGGGGAAAAGGAGAGACAGCTCATATCTGTGCAACCAGGTGTTACGGAGCTGCTTGGTGCTGGAGAGCTCCTTATAAACAAGCTCTCTGCTCACTGAGCAGTCCTGCTTTCCACACACAGATCATTCATCTTCCTTCTGTTGGGCAGAGTGAGCTGCAGAAGTAACTGCTATCTCAGGGTTGGCAAATATGCCAGTTCCGTGGCTTTAAATATATGCATATAAATATACATAGAAAGTCAACCAAAACATAAAGGCGACTCCTTTACTAACATGAAAAAAATTCTCTGTCCATTTCTTTTAGAGTAACTTTCGTGTATTTTCACTTCTCTTATCCAGATTTCACAGTGAAGCAGTAGAATTATCCTGTTAGACTTTATCTAACTATCCACTCCATGGAACAGAGAAAATCTAATTCTTTCTCTGTGAGTGCTTCTGACTTTTAGCATCACTTTCTTAGAGAGATGTTTATTTATTTATTTATTTATTTATTTATTTATTTTATTATTTTATTATTATTATTTTTTATCCTGATCAGCATAACATCAAGTATCACATGGACTATCCACATTTTTAGATGCTGACAAATTATACTTGCATGGTAAGATATGCTAGAGAGAATGCCACAGTGAAGGACCACCATTTGCATGCCACATAAGTTAGCTATGAATGAGTGAAAGAGAAGAGAAAAGCAATGGATTTGGAAAGATTTAAAGTTCTGATGATTTATCCAGGAACTTGAAATAAACATTGACCTGTGCACATCTGTAGTGGCCATTGCTCAAGATATCTGACTGGTGTGGCTGTATTGGTCCCTGACACTTATTTACAGAACCTATAATCTTTTAAGATCATGGTCTGGTTGCAGCCTCTACAGTGACTATTTCACACAAATGTAGAAAGCCGTTCAGTACTCTGTACAATTCCAAAAATAATGGTTGGCTGAGAATTAACTGTAAAATATCCCAATATTTTGTTTAATTGGCTTTGAAGTGTACAAAAACACCCCCACACGTAAACCTGAATTCAAAAGCAACTGCTTAATAAGTGAACAAGAAAGCTAAACTAATTCTGTTTCCCTCTGAAAATATGGATTCTACTTATAATTTTTGCAGACATCCTAAAAATGTCTCAACAGATGGAACAGTTGGTCTAATGATGAAAAAAGTATATTCACAAATAACTTATTTGCCTATTGGTGGGGAAAGAGTTAATAATTTATTTGGTCAATATTATTCAATTGTCAATAGAGCTGGTAGAATAATTTATAGATTTACAGATGAATAATCTATTCAATTGATGGTAGGCAGAAATTAATGAAGTAAACAATATTCAAATAACACTTGGTAGGCTACCAGGCCTAGGTAGGGCAGACACTGAAGGTTGGAAGCATTTCATTCCTCACCTTAGGACAAGCTCTGCATCAGTGTAGAGCATCACTGAAGTGCAGCTGTCCTGAAGCTTGCTGATAGCAGTCATCCTTGTTCTCTTCCACCTAACAAGGCCAACAAATCTGCAAATGTGCCCTCATGGTGCTGGGTGGTTTCTCTGTGTGCCTTTGATGACTGTTGGGAAGCTGTTTGAAAATTCCTTATTATTTCAGTTATTGCTACAGTCAGACCATTTACTTGCAGCGTACGGCAGCAAGGGCTGCAGATGCCATTGCAGCCATTCACCTGGTTGAACCTGTTGCATAGTTGAGAAGTGTGCTGTGCCCTGACTGTGCATACACAAAGTAGGAAGCAGAGGGCTTCTCTCAGGAAAACACAGGAAACTGCTCTCTGTTTCCAGGCAGACTGAAATAAATAAATAAATAAATTTCCAAGATGATCTTGGAGGAAAAAAAAAAAATGATTTCATTGAAAGGGAAATCACCAAACCCATGAGATCCACAGCAGACCCTAAAAGTCTGTATGTGTAAATGAATCGTGCTGTGCATGAACTCAAACAACAAAGTGCTACCATGCAAATAGTTAAAAATAACTCCCCTGACACCTCATCTTTTCAAAACATGATTTCACAGGTTTCGTACTGTGATTGCCAAAATAATTTTGAAGCAAATCTTATTTGAAGGTAATTTTTAGATTTTGGTGGTTTAATAATATCTTTCCAATATGGCTGTTTGAGGAGGAAGCATTGAGGTGTAACATTCAGAAATATCCCATTGCCTTCAGACAGAATCCTCTGGTTTGATCTGAATCTGCCCTGTTGCCATTGAATGGATACATAACAAATCCAGTTTGAACATTAACTGTGAGCTGCAGCAGAATACCATTAATAAAAAAAAATTCAAAATAGCTTCTGTGGTGTTATAAACTCACATTGTAATAGCAGTCATAAAAACACAAATATAAATATGATGATGTGAGCAGGTTTTGTTTGTTTGTTTGTTTGTTTGTTTTTCCAGTTTTCTATTTGCTATGTTTAATGGCAGATATATGTGCACTCTGGGATGAAAACAGATACCCTTTATGAGTAGACTACATGGAGGAATCAGCTGGCTTATATCCTCCCAGTTTCTAAAGGGTTTTTTTTTACTCTTTGTTCCTTCATTAACTATAATCTGCAAGCCTGGAAAAAAAAAAAAAAAAGAGTGAAAGTTTATGAATTATACACGGTCACAGTTTATTAATGCTCCATGCTCAGACTCTTGGGAGTTACTGGAGGAAGAGCTTTGAGCAATATCCAAATTTTCAAATGGATTCTCCATTTCTTTATCTCATTCAGCTTTTGATATGATGCATAAATTATTTAGCAGGTCTACCATTATTTCGTTAGCTTGCATTGTCCTCTGGCACCATGTCTACAGAATTATATTCATTTTGCATTTGCAATTGCTAGACTTAAAAGAAATCAGTTAATTCTTACTTTCTTCAGCCCCCTCACTTAGTATAATGATATGTGATGGACTGGAAAGGAAAAAAAATTCCACTTTGGCCTTGAACTCTGTATATTCTTCTTGCTGCCATTTCACCATATGTAACTGAAGCTTATATGGGAAATTTTTCTATTATTTTCATTTTATTCCCCCAGAAGTACTGCTCCAAAAATAATGCTTCTTGTTTTTTTTTTTTTTTTTTTTTTTTTTTTTTTTTTTAAGTTGGCCCACAGTTTCAAAGACATTAGAGTTTGAACCTTCCCACCAGTATTCCATTACATTATGCTGCCAGATGGCAGCAAAGGGGCAGTCTAACAAAATGGCATAGAGTCTTAGAATCATAGAACCACAGAATCATAAGAGTTGGAAGAGACCGCTGAAGACTATCCAGACCAGCTACCTTGCAATGAACAGTCACATCACAGATAGATCAGGTTGCCCAGGGCCTTATCCAGCCTCACCTTGAAAGTCTCCAGGAACAGGGCATCAACCACATCACTAGGCAATCTGTTACAGTGCCTCATCACCCTCACTGTAAAAGATTTGTTCCTTATATCTAGCCTAAATCTACCTTCACTGAGCTTGTTGTCATTTCCCCTTCTTCTATTGCCACAGACCCCTCTAAAGAGTCTTTCCCCTTTTTTCCTGTAGATCCCCTTTAGATACTGAAAAGACACTGTTAGGTCACCTCGGAGCCTTCTCTTCTACATGCTGAACAGCCCCAGATCTCTCAGTCTGTCCTCATAGTTGAGGTGTTCCATTTCATGGATCATTTCTGTGGCCACTGTTTGGATGCTAAAGGCATCCCTTTTGCTAAAGAGGAGGAAAAATTAAAAGTTCAGGTAAGAGAAGAGAAGAGAAGAGAAGAGAAGAGAAGAGAAGAGAAGAGAAGAGAAGAGAAGAGAAGAGAAGAGAAGAGAAGAGAAGAGAAGAGAAAAAAAAGAAAAGAAAAGAAAAGAAAAGAAAAGAAAAGAAAAGAAAAGAAAAGAAAAGAAAAGAAAAGAAAAGAAAAGAAAAGAAAAGAAAAGAAAAGAAAAGAAAAGAAAAGAAAAGAAAAGAAAAGAAAAGAAAAGGCAGACAATTGTCTCCTGTCCTAGAGGGACTGCTCTGCACAGCACTTCTGAGGTTACTAAAGAGGCTGGCCCTAGAGCTTCAAGCATCCTCTGATACTGAGGCCTCTAAAGATATAAATGTTATACAACAGCAGCTGCTAGGCTTATCCCTTGAACAAACAGTAGATAATGCAATTGAGTTTGCTTTTGGCCAAGGAAGATCTGTTCAGAAGTGCATCTAATGCTTTAGATAAAAATGTGGATCAGATTGCTTAACACTAATTTAATACTTAGGATTCTAGAACAGGCTCTTGCTGTTGCACTGATGTCATCCATTTATCTTTCCCAACTGTGTCCCAAACCTTGGTGGCTGCATCACTGTGCTAATAGTACTGTCCCTCCTGTCCACAGTTATCTTTCAGGTTGCAGCTTGGAAAACATGCTCTCATTCCAGTCATGAATTCTTCCTCTGATCAGGGTTACCATCCACCAGAGCTTTCCCCTGCCAGCTCATAAAAGTAATTGATCAGAGACCTCTGCTGTGACTGGCAGTGCATTGAGCTGTACCATCCATCTGCCTTATAGGAAGAGAGAGCTCTTTGAAATTCTTGTAGAAGAACAATACTATTGTTGCTGATAATTAATAGTCAACATGAACACAAAAGCATTCAAAACTGAATTAGGTCTCAATCAAAAGAGTTGTGTGATTTATAGTTGATTTCATTTTAAATTCAATCAAGTTGTCTATCTTTTTTTTTTTTTTTTTCACTAGATGACAGCTTAGTGATGTCTGTCTTTCCAAAGAGACTGAGACTGAAACAGAACTGTTTTGTTTTGTTTTGTTTTGGGAGGGAGTGGGAATCTGGTAGTTGTTTTCTTTCATTTTCTTTAAATGTAATCACTTTTTAAAAAATTATTTTTATTTATTATTATTATTATTATTTTAAGGAAGACCTATTTTAAATAGAATTGTACAGAGAGTTCTGTCAAGATTATGCTTCTCTGGAAGTTTATCATTAAGTTGTGCAGCATGAAAGATACTCTGTGTGTTTACTTTTTCCCAAAGGGCCAGATGAAGTTAAAATGAGCCTTTGTGCCTGCTAGCACATACAGACCCCATGAGTCTCCTAAATTCCTGCTCTGCAAAGGCTGCTGCATACTGAGAAAAGAAAATATCATTACCTTTCTTCAAAATGGCAGATTAAGTTTTCCCTGGTTCCTCCTTTCTGAGGATCAGACTCTAACATAACATATATGGATGCTAAAGAGCCCAGATGGTTGGTTCAGCTTTAAGTTAATAACATCAGCATTCTAGTTGGATGGGGAATGATACAGTTGTTAAGTCTATTCATCCCTATCCTTTCTGTGTGCTGAACTAATAGTTTAATTTATCATAGAATCATAGAATTGTAGAATATCCTGCGTTGAAAAGGACCACAGTGATCATCTAGTTTCAAACCCCCTGCCATGTTCAGGGTCGCCAAACACCAGACCAGGCTGCCCAGAGCCGCATCCAGCCTGGCCTTGAATGCCTCCAGGGATGGGGCACCCACAAGCTCCTTGGGCAACCTGTTCCAGTGCATCACCACCCTCTGTGTCATAAACTTCCTCCCGGTATCTAACCTAAATCTCCTGTCTCAGTTTAAGACCATTCTCCCTTGTCCTATCACTATCCACCCTTGTGAACAGCTGTTCCTCCTCCTGTTTATATGCTCCCTTCAAGTACTGGAATTTAGTACTGCTGGTTTTCCTCTTGCTCAAGCTTTGGGAAACTGTTGAATAACAGTTGCATTAGAAGGAGGGACAGTGTACACTGAGTTCTTTTTTAGACTGTGGCACTTAAGCTCTTGGAAAATTGTAAGAATATAACCAAAAAAGTTAGCTCCCGATGCTACAGGGAAGACCTTACTAAATAGTCCAAGTCTCCAAAGTCCTGAGCTCTTGTAGCTAGTGGCTACATTACAAGGGGATATCATTAAAGAAAAGCCTCAGAATACAAGCTGTATTATGCAGGATGAAGGGAGGAATCCCAAATAAGAATGATAGAGGATCACTGGAAATCAATGCAACAGGATTCGTAAGAGTGATGCAGGAAATTCTGCAGCTCTATAAGTGAATCCTTGGCAAAACAAATCAATATTGTCTATCACTCATTAAAGAATGACCACCAGCATGATGGGGTTTCAGCATCAGAATCTAAAAACTCGTTAAAGACATATTGTATTAACACATTAAAAAGCAAACTAAATTACATTGTGTCTGGACAGTCCAGCTTCTGTCTTGGGCAGAACAAACATTGAACCTTAGGGACATAGCTAAAGGAAAGAGTTACTTATAGTTTACATACAGTAACAGAGAGGTCTTTCTACTTGTTACCCGGCACCCTGGTCAATTCTCCCTGCTTACAATAAAAATTACTTTTTTCTCGCACCATTTCTTTGTGTTCCTGAATGGCAGTTAAAGTTGTCAGGGCACAAATATGTATCTTTTCCTTGCTATTTCCTTCAAAATAAGAAGAAAGACAAAAACTGGCGTTGATATGTACATTCCACTTTTCCCAACAAGGTGACATATTTCTGTTCTGAGCCCAAAACTGTGATTCTGAAGGACAATACTGTCACTTCAGCATAGCTCCAGAGCATGCTGTTCCCCTCTGAAGAGAATTTCTGGCAGTCAATAACTGCTCTTCTCAATTCCTACTTGTAAAAGAGGTAGAAAATTCATTACATTCTTCTTGCACAGTTTTCCTTAACTGAATTATATTTGCCACTGTAAAAGACCTATTGATTAATTTAATAGATCTTTTGTTCTTTCCGCAGATTAATGTCTTTTTTTTTTTTTTTTTTTTCTCTCTTGCCTTCTTGTACAATTTTCAATCTGTTTAAGTATTCTGAAAGCTTTGTAGCATTTTTTTAAACTTTTCACTTTTTTTTGTCCCTTATGTATCACCCTGAGCAGGGGTGAAATCACACAAGCACACAGCAACTGCCATCCACTAACAAGTCCTTTCTCTGTAGGGTGATGTCTGGTGCAAAGATGACAAGTGTCAAATGTATTTGTCACTCAGAAAGCTGATATCGGGAACACTGGGCCAAAAGTTGACTCCAGTCTCCAACGGGGCTGGGTTAGAGTACATGTGATTTTTTTAAAATTTATTTTTGTTTTTATTTTTTTCTGTCTTTAGCAAAAAATACTCTGACAGTACTTCTTGATTCTCATCTCTTCTTTGGCTGGAGCCTTGGGAAGGCAGTCTGGGTGTGAAGCTGCAATAAATCCTGAGGACCACAACAGAGGCAACAAGAAGACAAATAATATACCAATGTGATTATGCGGTGGGCAACATGATGGAGTAGAGGAAGCAGGATGCAATGCTTAATTACACAAATTCTTCGCAGTCAGTGCCCTAAATGTCAAAAGTCTAACCAGGTGATTTAATAGAGACAGCAGTCAACTTCAGAGCCACATACTGAATAGTCCCATTCCTGTGGATGGTAGCCTTAAATCACTGTTTCAGACCACACAGTTCACACAGTACTGAGCATCTAGGCTTTTTGCAATTTTTCCAACTGTGTACAGCAATATTCTTGTTGATGTTTAGACATGATTGACATAAGTTGACAATTTGGCTTATTAGTTTGCTTTATAACTACGTAAAACCCTGACAATGATTATCCCAGTTGAATGAAAACATGCTTCCTGCGACACAGTAAACAAATGTAGTAAAGGAGGTTCTTTCCAAGTGATTACTTCAATACTCTGATGCAAATGTTAACTTATTTCAGCAGCTCTGAGCTACACTAAAAGTCTTAATGAATCCTGAAGTCATGAATCCTCAGCTCCATTCAGCATGGACTACAGTAGCTAAAATTTTATGCCTGTAGCCTTTTCTTCCATCTCCCATTATAATGCATGCTGCATTATAATGAAAACATTTATTAAACTGCCTGCAAAAGAATATTTCTTTGAAAAAGAAAGTATTTCTGAAATTTGGTTCCAAAACCTACCAAATTCCTTGGAGGAGTGCTTTTTATGATAAATCAGTGGGAAGAATCTTTATGGGAAGAATACGTAACAGTAGCTAAGAAAAAAATAAATCAACCTGCTCACTAACCTGCTTGCAGAGTAAATCCTCTTTGCTCTGAAGGATAGTATCTAAGACAGTTGCTCAAATCAAATGATTTTGCCTTATGAATGCTATTGTCCTGTTCTCTTCTGTAAGCTATACTTGGGTAGTCTATGGACATATGTAGGGGATTTTTTTCGGTTGACCGCAAACATCAGCTCTGATTTGTATGGAGAAAATAACACATGGTATTCCCTGGGGAAAATATCATTACCTTAGTTTTTGGAGCATCTAATTACAATAAGCCTCTATCACACTCACAATCTACCCTAATTATCTAGGGAATCGGCGGTGTTTAACAATGAAGGAAAGAGTGCTCCAGTGTCCAATTAAGGTTTTCTTTGAGGATTAATAAATCATGTCTCATCAGCACCATTGACCCAGAGGTGTTAATCTTCACCTTATCATTCTAATCTCGAAGCAAAATTCTGCAGATCAAGACCAGCAGAATGGTTGAGTTAATTGTTTCATTAGTCTGATGAAGTCTTTATTCCCATGTTCGATAATACACTATTCCCTGAGCATTCATCCATGCTCTACTACAGAGCAGAAAACAAACTAATATGAAGAGTGCCATGGACGTTAGTTGCAGGTGACTGTTTGCTTGGACTCTGCTCTGTATCTGGCTTTTTTGATATAAATGCTGATGCTAAATTTGTGCACTGTAACAAGGCACTGTGAAGATGATAAACGGTCAAGAGCGGTTTTAGCACATCTAAATACAGTTGCAAAAGGAAGTAAATCATGTAGTCAATAATGGAAAAAAGACTTAGCTGTTATCTGCTCCGTAAACCATATCCGTGATTAGAAGGCATAAACAACACTGTTTTACTTAATAGTAAGAATCCAGATATTTCACAGATAAGAGATTTGTTTTATTTATTTATTTATTTATTTATTTTCATTGACAAGCCTCCAGCAGTCATGGAGAGCATGGTAAATTGAATTAAAATATGTTCCTAACCACTAAAATAAAGGAGAAATCAAATTTCAACTGTGTTTCCAGTGTATTTGCATTATTTGTATTTCTAGGTAATCAGGTACACTAGATTCTTTTGTCATGAACATTTACAAAAAGTACTGAGTTCACATTGAAAAAAACGTTTCATAAGCATTTATTCTCAAACAGTTCCTCTTCATGATCTGAGCTGAGCAGGAGAGGAAAAGGAAATTAATACCTTTCTGGACATAGGTCACATACTTGTGTCACTGAACAAAGAGAAAGGGCAAAAGACGTGATTAAAGCCAAAATAATTTCATGGGATGAGTACAGGAGAGAAAGGAGGTGTGCTGGACTAGTGAAAGACTTGAATTTGTAATCTTTTTTCCTCTTCATTCTTCCTTCTCCTTGTCTTCCTCTTTTTCTTCTAAACAAAATACAAATCTCTGCTTTCCCTCTTGTCGTTCACTCACAGCCCCAAAGCAGAGGGAAAACAGACTCTTCCCTCATTGAACATGGAAAGACTAAAGATGCTGTGTTGGATTCAATAGCACAGCAGCACAATTGAAATAAAGCAAGCATTAAATTAGGGTTAAAGTGTTAGATGAGATAAAAATGAGTAACAAAAACTTGCTTTAACAAATGCAAGTGTAGAGTCTTGCACCTAGGGAGGAATAATTGCATACACCAGTACAGGCTGGGGGAAGATCTGCTGGAGGTACCTGGGTGTCCTGGTGGATGATAGGCTGGCCATGAGCCAGCAGTGTGCCCTCATGGCCAAAAAGGCCAAGGGCATTCTGGGGTGCATTAAAAAGAGTGTGGCCAGCAGGTCGAGGGAGGTGATCCTCCCCCTCTATTCTGCCCTTGTAAGGCCTCATCCGGAGTACTGTGTCCAGTTCTGGGCTCCCCAGTACAAAAAATACAGGGATCTCTTGGAAAGAATCCAGCAGAGGGCCACAAAGATGGTGAAGGGCCTGGAGCATCTCCCCTATGAAGAAAGGCTAAGTGAACTGGGTCTGTTTAGCTTTGAGAAAAGATGACTGAGAGGGGACCTGATCCAGGTTTGTAAATATCTGAGGTGTGGGGGGCAAAGTGGCGAGGCCACTCTTTTCAGCAGTATGTGGAGACAGGACAAGGGGAAATGGCCAGAAACTGGAACATAGGAAGTATCGCATGAATGAATGTAAGAACTTCTTTATGGTGAGGTTGACGGAGCACTGGAACAGGCTGCCTGGGGGGTTGTGGAGTCTCCTTCTCTGGAGATATTCAAGATCCACCTGGATGCCTACCTGTGCAACCTGGTGTAGGGAACCTGCTTTGGCAGGGGGGTTAGACTTGATGATCTCTGGAGGTCCCTTCCAACCCCTACAATTCTGTGATTCTGTGAAATATTTCCTGAAGCTCAGGTAAAGCCTTTTTTACATACTGAATTCACACCCAAATAACAGATGTACAAGAAAAGAAAATTAAACAACACAACTGCTAATGCTGTTTTTCATAAAGATTTCTCAGAGAAAGTGGATCTCTGGGAGAGTTCTCTCAGAAGCTATTTCATATCCAAATTACCCTCCCTCCCTCCCTCCCTCCCTCCCTCCCTCCCTCCCTCCCTCCCTCCCTCCCTCCCTCCCTCCCTTCCTTCCTCCCTCCCTTCCTCCCTCCCTTCCTTCCTTCCTTCCTTCCTTCCTTCCTTCCTTCCTTCCTTCCTTCCTTCCTTCCTTCCTTCCTTCCTTCCTTCCTTCCTTCCTTCCTTCCTTCCTTCCTTCCTTCCTTCCTTCCTTCCTTCCTTCCTTCCTTCCTTCCTTCCTTCCTTCCTTCCTTCCTTCCTTCCTTCCTTCCTTCCTTCCTTCCTTCCTTCCTTCCTTCCTCTCTCTCTTTCTCTCTCTCTTTTTTTTTTTCCTTTAAGATATTTCAAATAGATTTATTTTAGAATAAAAACAGGTAAGCTAAGTCTATATTTCCTTCACATCACCGTCCATAAAAAAAGACAACTTACAAATCAAAGCATGCATCTAACAGGCCACTTAAATGGTTATTTTTACTAATAAAGTTTTGAGACTACTTGATTATTCTCTTTTCCCCTACTTATCATCCTCTCTCCCCTTCAACAATTTAGTATTCAACAAAACGCTGCCAGGCATACAGTGTTCCCAAGGTCACTCCACCATCCTCTTTCAAGGTCCCCATTAAAACTCTCTTGTAGTCTAAGTCTGAATAAAACAAAATTAATCCTACCTTACCCTCCAGCCTAAGAGGATTCAGACTCACATATCTCACCTCCCTGGAGAATTACAGTTTCTCCAACTATGGGCTGATGATTTTATGTATGCACAAGCATATGTGAATGCACAGAAACAGAGAGAGATGGACAGAGAACAGCACTGCTCATAAGAAAGCTGTTTTATTTTACATGAAATAATTAAGGGTTCCTTGGGCCAGAGAGCAGGACAGAACATGATCACAGAGCAGCAATTAGGGCACTCAGCAGGGAAAGTGAAGACTAGGTTTTTGCTCTTTGCTTCTAAGACTACTTGTTATTTAAACCAGTTACTGCTCTTATTTAAACATGTAGCTGAGTTCTCCCCCCAGCCTGGTTGATGAAGTGTGTGAACCCTCATGTTCCAGCTGACTGGTTAAGTGCAGCAGGAGGGCTTCCAGGAAAAGAGGTTTTCCCTCACTTGCTGCATTGGGGCAGCTTCTGGTTTTGGGTGTTCACTGGAGCATCATTTAGATGTCTTAGACATCACAGACAGAAGGAAAAGCTTTTTCTCTCAGAAAGTGGTCAGGCACTGGAATGGCCTGCCCAGGGAGGTGGTGGAGTCGCCATCCCTGACAGTGTTCAAGAAGTGTCTGGATGAGGAGCTATATGGTTTAGTGGCTTGTGCTAGCAACAGTAATGCGAGGACAGTTGGACTAGGTGATCTTGTAGGTCCTTTCCAACCTTGTGATTCTATGATTCTATGATTTCATCAGATCACTGCCACGTTGTGTTACTCCAAAATTCAAAAAATGTCTCTGAAAGCTCAGAACTCACAGCTGTATTACTGCTGTATAATTGATGCCTCTCCTCTTATTTAATTCCTAAGATTTATAGAAGAAACAGATCTTTCCAAAATTGAATAAAATCAAATTATTTTTGATACTGTTCTTAGAAAAAAAGAAGTGTGGAAAAGCACTGGAAAGAGTGGTACTGACAAAATAAAGTCATTTATGCAAAGAACTTTGTTATGAGACAAGTGAAATGTTTGGAAAGTAGTTAATGTCAGATTTTTCCCATACATATTATTATTATTTTTTATGATGTTGGAGTCTTTGTCAAAGACCTGGAAGGAATTTTTTTGCTAAGAGGTAGCAATTTACAAATTTTGGTCAAAAGTTCCTGATAGTAGTTTTTAATCCAACAGAAAAAGCTATAACATTCATTTTGAAAGTAGTCATAATTGTAGTTTGATTCTTTAGGGAAAGAAAAGAAAAAAAAAAAAAAAAAAAAGAGAAAAAAACCAAGTAACTTCTAGTTGTATTTTCCTGAACTCAACCAATAGTATATTTGGACTACCACTCAGGGATCACCCCTTTCTCTTCAGCTAGCCTTCACTCAACAGAGAGTTCTTGTAGGGCCTCTTGTTGCAGCCTTCAATTTTCCAAAGAGAAATTTGTGCCAGGCCTACTTCAGGTATGTGCATGCCTCCTTAGGGACAGCAGGATTCCCCTCTAGATTTTTTTCTTTTCTTTTTTTTTTTTTTTTTTTTTCTTTTTTTAGATGAGTTTACTCTGCAGTATTAGACTGCAAGCTCAAGCTGGCAAATTTGTCTTCTCTAACATCTGATTTCTTCTCTTTGCCATTTATTTTTCTTCACCTGGCTATTTTCACAGAAAAGAAATTTTGTCAACATAGCTGCTCTCAGCATGGTGTCCATACTACCTCAGTAAAGGAAAAAAAAAATGTCTGGACATGTGTAGTCTGGTGGAAAAAGGGCCTTATGTTACTCACTGTCAATCCCAGCAGAATAGCTAACAGTATTTCTGAGGGGTGGTGCCCTTTAGGAAATAAAAAGAAGGGGAAAAAAAAGCAAAAAACAAAAAACAAAAAACAAAGAAGAAACAGAGGAAAAAAAAATCAATATTGACTCTTGACACATTTTCATTTACATCCCTGCATGGCTTTCAGTCTGGTCACAAATCAATATGCAGCTTTTAACACTGCTCAACTAGTTTGTTCTTTGTAAAAGAAGAGAGATTTGCCTCAAGTGTCTTGTTTTTCCCTTTGGGCTCTGGGCAGACTCTCCACCATTAACACAGTGTGATTCTTTGAAATGAAGTTGATTTTATTTGACTGCTCTTTCTGTGAATGATCAGAAGAGCTTGAACTGTAATATTAATCACACAACACTTTCTTCATCACCACTTACAGTCAATTGACTTTGTACTTAGTGTAAGCGTCTTAAGCAGCCAACTTTAATGCACCAGAGGGTAAGAAGTCAATAGGAGGAAGAAAGATTTATTTTCAAAACACAAAGTACACAGCCTGTGGAGCTGCTGCCTCCAAAGCTCTGAGCACTCTATCACACTGCAGATGTGCAGTATTGCATGTTTGGTATTTGCATGACGAAGGCATCTATCACCTCAGTTTTCTTGTGGAATCATACTCCTCAATCAGCTGCAGCTTTTCCTTCAAGCTCATGTTTACTTGGGAGATGAAGGAACCCAGTAGTTTAACAACCACTTAGTTTCAATTCAACTGTCTTCAGATTTCAACAGAGAAATTTACTAACTCATGAAGCGCATACCTTCTGTTTTGGCTGGACAGGTGGCTGCTACTCAAACGTGTCATGCTAATAGTAATACCCAGACACTTAAAAAATACCATTTTGCCTAGGATACTATTAATATTTTAATATCCACTTGCTGTGAAATGTGGGCCTTCAAAAACATGCCTTTATTATAGATTGAATTTTGAAGATAGATATCTACATGAGTACACATGCCTAGTGATAATCACATTAACAATGTTGGATTTTTTGCCCCTGAAGTATCAGCACATCAGTTTGGGATATTTCTAGCACATCAAGCCTCCACAGAATCCTTGCTGTTAAGGAAGTGCAAGCAACACTGAAAACAAGAGCCTAGAGGGTACATTTATTGCATGCAATAACTTAGCAGTGTTCTTTGCTAGAAGCAGATTCTGCATGAAAATACAACATGCCATAAAATGGGCATTCATGACCTTTTTTTTTTTATGACATATTTTAAATGTACACGACCAGAGAATTCCCACTTGTGTAAAAGAACAGACTGCATAGCTTTCTGGGGGATTCTTTTTAAATAAAGAGAATTCTTCAGTGCTGCCAAAGTAACACCTAGAACAAGTTAACGCTCTATCTCCAGATTTTTCTTTTTCTGTATAATTATCTACATATATAGACACAGAAACTAAAGTATGGCAAATTAATAAATGCTCATATGCTGAACAAATTTCTGATCACCTTGTTAAGTAAAACTGTTTTGCTTCTGTTTTTCCTCTGAATGAACTGAAGTTGATTGAAGTGATAAAGTAAGCATCATTTGTATGGAACACACTGAGCATATTTTACTTGAGACAGATTTTGCTGGTTATGAATTTTTCAAAATTTCCATTGACTGGCCCAAATTATGTGAAGCAGCTGTCAGTCTCAGACCGTGGAAATCAATTTTTATTTGACAATCCAAGTTTTCTTGACATTTGTCTCTAAGGAGTTTCAAGTTACAGGACAACATGTGTTTTCCAGTGGAAAAGAACAGACTCAAAATAAGAATAAAGAAGGACTTTCAAGGACACTCACAGAGAGAAAATAACAAAGATGTTCTTTAAATCTGTATTCTTATTTTCTTGTAGGGGCTTAAAATCTCATTATATCAAATCAGGGAAGGAAAACAAGTAAAAATAATGATATAATTAAAATGTATCTGGATTTTAATATGGAAATTGATTCTGCATATCATAGATTTTGCACAGTACTTGAGACCTCAATTCCTAATGCAATTCCAACATGCACTTTTTCTCAACTTTGTCCATTGACATTTACAAAATAGTAGGAAAAACTCAAACTAATTGCTTAATTAGGAAGCATAAAGTCATATTTCCCATGGAGCGGATCTGTTTCAATACAACTTGTACACCATGTACTAGTACCAAACACATACATCTTGTACTGCTACTCACCAGAAAGTCCATTAAATGACAAGTCCAAAAGCACACTCCAGATGTTTTACACTGCTCCACCATGAAGGGTTGAGGTAAAATACCCTTTTTTAAAGGGGCTGGCTATCACACAACAGCTACAAGTGCAGACAGTACAGGACAATAGCAGTGGGAGAGTGTGAGCCAAGCACTACTCAGCAATCTAGTTCTTCCCTATCGGGTGACAAACAGCAAAGGTTGCAATGACTCTGCTCAGAGCACACACACCCCTTTCTGAAATTCTCCCCCTAGTTAGACAAAAAATGTGAGGAGAACTTTTATTCTGAATTCATAATAGATTTAAAATTTTATACCCATTATAATAACACTCACAGTTCTTCTGATTTCTTTTATACACCTCTGGAATTATGTACTTTAAAAATTCTTCCTGAATACCTATCATACAAAATAAGAAATGAGCATTATATCTGTTTTTAGAAGAAAATCTAAAACACAAGATCACCAGAGTAATTTTACATTTGTCAGTTAAATGGGCCTTCCCTTATTACTGAGAAATAGACTAGCAATGTAGATCTTTCCCTGGGGCAGAAGATAATTGCTGCAGCCTCACCACTATGATTTCCCCATTTTACAAAGAAATAAGTGGAAAGAAGAGGGAGCTGAAGCATTTCTTAGTTTGTCCATCAGATCAATGACCAGGAGATTGTAGAGCCACACATTTCCCACTGGATCAGTGAGCAATTCCCATTAACTGCAGCTGCAACATCACAGGAAGAAGTGGAGGGAGGTAATGGGCAAATGGAGCTGGGTAGCTGGGTATGGAGGACAGGGAAAGACTGCTGTTGTCTAAAAGTTTGTAGCAATATTGAATTAAGCTCAGTGTAATGGATTATTTCAACTCTTTCTGTCCTAGTTCAGAGGTACAGTGTGGCAGAGATAACACTAAGCAGTTTTAGTGGCCTTGGGGTGAAGATAAATTGTTCCAAGTCTCTTGAAACACAGCCTAGCACTCTCTCTTGGAGACCACATCTCTGAAATGTAACATACGTTTTAGTGGACAGTCAGAGTTCAAACATATGCAGTCAGGCTGGTATTTCACAGAGGACTCCATTTGGAATGAATAAGAACATGAGGATAAGGCCATGGGAATCTTTCACCATCTGTGATAATCATTCAGAAAAATCCTGGTGCACAATCTGAAAAAGAAAATTCTCTCTTGAGGTTATAATTCCAGGATTTATTTCAAGGTTTGATGTTTCAAATATTACATTTTTTATGCCTTATAATTGTTCACAGAAAAAAATTTTGTGTGTCCATGTGTGTGTAGCATAACTTGGAATCAGATGCCATTTAATAGAAACAACTGCAGAAAAAATCGCCTGAAATGACCAGGCTCAAGGCAGTGCTTAGGTCAGTTTCCAGTACAGCACCCAATGTAGGCTGCCCTTTCAAATCAGATTTCCCAAAATGAAAGATTAAGGACTGTAAAATCTGCTTCAAGTACATTTTGCTGCTGTTGCCCCTTCACAAGGATGAACCTGCCTCAGCACTTGCTGTCTACCTCCATGTAGGCAGTCGGACCCTTTTTTCCAGGACTGCTATTTCCCATTATAGTGAGGGAGTCTGTATCAAGCTATTCCTAGCAGTTTCCAAGGGAGCCCAAAGCCTGCTGATTTGCTCCTTTCCACTCCTTCTCTCTTCTTCCCCTGGAATGTAATGATGTAAAATGAATAAGAAACAATTTAGGGCAATATTAGAAGAATATTCCTGATAGGGAAGTTAGCTCCTAATCCTCTCAATTAGTGGTTGACTTATGCTCAATACATGGCACTTTTGTGTTTTCATGTTTTAAAATTCTTACATAAAAAGTACTTTATCAGTTCATATTCTCCATCATTTCTTTTGACAGCATGCTCCACTGGCTAATCATTTATTCCTGAGTCAGTTGCAGCTTGCAGCACACTGGTTATTAATCAGATCAGGTGCTGTCCTCATTAACACTGAAATTCAACTGGAGAAAATTGTCCTATTTCAGCTAGGCTTATCCCAGAACAGAGGTGAATGTGGACTGAATGGAAACCACCCCCAGACCTTAAAACATCTGTCCCCGGAGGGCATGTCAGGAAAAGTCCTGTTGATGATGTCTCTGGTCTAGTTTTGTTCGAATCTCAAAAATGCAACAAATCCATTCCTCAGACCTCAGAGTCCAAAGACAGTAAAGATACAGATAGAGGAAAAATTTGAAGAGCATCCTCTTTTTCCCTTTATTTACTATTGTTAAAGAATTCTCAACATTCAAAAATTTACTTTTTATCAGCTTTAGAAGGAGGTTTATTTTATGTGAAGTCTTGGGTGGTAGTTAGGATAGATATTTATGCAGAAAGATGAAGAGAGAGAAGGCTTTGTGAAGGACTTTGATTTAGACTTGAATTTGAGTTGTAGGCAATCTTGGACTGTTGTATTGCCCTGAGAGTCAGATGTCCACCACAGCCCCTTGAGCCTCTCTGGATTGGCTGGCACATCACAAGTTCACAGTACTAGCACAGCCCCTCCCCTGTTTTGTTGGCCCCTTGTACCAGCTACTGACAAGCCATGTGTGACATAAAGAGTCCTGGAGCAGGAAAGAAGCTGCCATGCTTTGCTGCTCAGCAAAGTCTGTTTGCTCACAGGAACCCAGTAGCAGGGCTGCTCATCAGCAACATATCCCTTTCTGACCTGTCAGCAATATTAGCTTCCATTGAGATGTTGCTTCCTTATGCATAGACAGGCAGACAGGAGAGATTTGCCTTCAAAAATCCAAGCAAATGCCTTTCTATCTACTTTTATAACCCCGGCATATATTCATGATAGGAGGCTGGTCTACATGACTGTTATCAGTAGGCATAGAAATAGATAAGTAAATGCAAAGGTATAGATGGATGTTTCATTTTCTGTTCATGCTGAGATAACTAAATCACTTTAGCCCAAGTAAAGCTTACAAAACAAAATAAGGATAGCAGACATGCCTATCCTTGCATAAGAGAAACATATTAAGGTAATATTTTAACCTACTTTTGTGCATTAGGAGTGTCTTTAAAAGACACACAATTAACTGAATTCCGGATTGGTTCATAGCAATTAAAAATCTGGTGCTGTTAACAGATCTCTGTAGAGTAGTGACAAAAATGTAAGAACATCTCTACAGAGTCCAGGCAATAATAACAATGCCCTTATTTCCCTTATGCTTCTCAGGAGTGAGAGATTAGGACAACAATTCCTACCAGAAGCAGTAATAAGAATTTGTGAGCGCAATATTGAATCTTTATATTCGACAAAAACATTTTAAATAGCCCCCTAGAGACATAAGATTAGAGAGATGTGCTGTACACCATCAGGCGTGTATGCTTACTTGTCCTGCTATAAGCACTTATCCCACCGATATCCATAGCAGTTGAACACAAGAACACACATGTGGTCGGATGCAAAACTTCTTCAGGCTACAGGCAAGTATCATACATTCTAGCAGACCTAACTAAATTCATGTGGTATTAAAATATGTTAAAAACATGAAGCACCCTTACCATTGCCATATCCATCACTACATTTGGGATCATAATCTATGGCCTTGGAAGCAGTTTGCACCTGTATAGATTAATACTTTTTAAATAAGGGTGAACTTGTACATTTTCCTCATTGGGAGCAGCCTGAATGGTGCTGGGATGTTGGCTTAGATAGTGCCAGTTTGCATAAGCCCCAAGCAGGTCAAAAAGCAGGATGGCAATTAGTGAACAGCCACAGAACAGTGTTTGAGCTTGTAACCTGGGACTCCTAGTGCTGTAGATTCAGCCCATGGTACTTATGTGTGCAAAACTGCTCTGCTCCATACTCTGCTGCTCCTAATGGTGCTGCCTGTTCCTGGTGATTTTGGATTTGTCCCAAGGCTTTCTTGTTGGGCTGGGATGCTGCAAATGAACATTTTTTTCCCCATCCAGAAGCTTTCTTTTCTTTCCCCACTGAAGCTGGTCTTGGAAGGGTACACTAGGGGTAAATAAGTCCTAGGAGAATGGTAGGGAAGAAAAGGACTATTCTGAGATAGGAAGGGCCTTATAATGAAGATGAGTATTCCCATGTTCATACAATGCTAACAATGTCTCAATGAGCTAAAACATCCAACAGTCAGTTCAAGTCCTTCGCTGAGTTCTTGGATCTTTAATGAAATCAGATAATATTTAGACTGAAGCAGATGAGATGGAGAAAAGAAACTGGACTTTTCATCCACATTTTAACGTTTTCTTGCCTGAAGGCATTATACTACAAGTATCAAGTACAGCACTATCATCTTTTGGCATTGATTTAGTGAAAGATTTGTATTTTATTGCCTATCACTAACTTTTTTACAGATAGTGTCTTGGAGAATAGGTATCCAGTATTTATATGCATTGGATAAGCATAAACATGCATGAAACAGATCTTCTGGAAGAAATAAAGCTATGGCTTAGCAGGATCACTGTTGCACAAACTAAAAATTATCTTCTGTTTACCAGACCTAGAAAAAGACAGGTTGAGGATCTCCAAACATGTTTCTATATGAAATAAGTTTGTGAAAGTTAGGGAAATATTTTGAGCCCAATTATTGAACTCTGAGGGGATAAGACAGAAATGGCATGTTAACTTCCTTATAATTTTCACATGTTGGCTTTCTCTTAATCTTAAATCTTAATGAAGTGCCCAATCTAATTTTGAATAGTTCTGGACAGAGATTTATTCCTTTTTTTTTTTTTTTTCTTTTTTTCTGAAGAAGGAATTTATTTATTTTTTATATTATAATTAGCTACCCATAGTTATATTAACATAAAAAGATATAGTAGAGAGATACAAATGAGGCACTATCTCTTTCATGTTGGTATTAAACCATGCAGAATGATCCAATTATCATGAATCTAGAAAACTACCAGGTATGTGTGTAAGAGTGGGGTACATGGGGCTGTGAGGGTAAAATGCTGCAGAAGCTGCTAAATGAAGGCAGACTGCACTGCCACCCAGGACCACATGAGCAGCAGATCCAATGAACTGCTGACGCTGTTACAGCAGCATCACTGCTCTCTACAGCTTTTATTGAGAACAGAGCATGAGCACTTCGTGCCAGTAGACGGAGCTCCACTGACAACACCCTCGGGGGTTATGCTTTAATTCCTGGATTTTCCCTTGGTGCACAAGGATACTATGCCTTTTTGCATCCTGCAAGCAAAACAACTCCAAAAAGAATTACCATGCTGTTTCTTTACAATAGTGTTTTCCATTCGTTTCCCCCATCTTCTGAAATTGCAGCTGGAAGCAGATTTTGGAAATGTACTGTAGATAATTCAGATATCCAGTTTGCAACATCCCTCTCCATATGTCGTTAAGGTCCCATCTCTCGTACTTACACTAGTTGGACACCTAAGTCACCGTGAGGAATTTGCAAGTGGTAGAGTCTAGCTTTAAACAATGCCAAATGTTGCCAGCAGAGATGACAAAAGATGTTCAGAAAAGGGAGAAAATGATGGTGTTTTTGTAAAAGGACAAAGAAACCTTGTTATGATCTGTTAGTATTGCAACCATTTATATAAAACAGATTAATGGCATTTGGATAAAACATTGCTGGGAAGTAATGTCTTTCTTTTACAAATTCTGCAGGAAGAATAAGATATTCATGAAGTTAAATTATAGGTGATATTCCCTTTTGAACCACACCTGCTTCTCTTACAAGGATAGTATTTCTGGTGTCCTCAATAAAGACTGTTTTTTCTTTCTCTTGTGCTCTTAAAACTTTTTATGGTGCATTTGATAACATTTAGTGGATTTAACTTTTTTTTTTTTTTTTTTTTTTTTTTTTTTTTTTTTTTTTAATGGCATGGAGAAAAGCTTATAAACATTACAAAAGTGTTCTCCAAAAGAGAAAAACTGCATGCAAGGCTTACAGCCATTGCTTTTTGAATAGCTTTTATCAAAATCATGATTTTTAGGGCCTAACTACATACTGCGAGTGACCTCTCTTGAATCCAAGTAGATCCTATGTCAGAAGGCAGCTCTTCAATGGCTGAGATTAAAAGGCTTGGAGTGACACTATTTTGGGTAAAGGAGTACATTGTGAATCGTATTCCTCAGTTCTGGTACCAGAGGGTATCTTGTCAGTACCCAGCATCCCAGGGGGCAGTGATGTGTGAGAGATGGAGCTGTCCATTGGGAAGGCTTTCATGAAAGAAAAATCTGCAGAGCTCTGGGGCCATGGAGATACTGAGCAACAGTTCTTTAGCATTTATGTAATGCCAGTCCAGATTGATGTCTGTGGCTTAGTGGTTATGTCTTTTGGAGATAATTCAGGCAAATATAAGTTCCTTTTTAGTCTTCTGTTGTCAGATCTGCAGTTTTAAATAAATAAATTGGTAATAACATCTGACATCATCAACTTGTTAATGGAAGTTTTATCCTCTGGCACCAATATTATCTTTTATGCATTATATACACTGTCTCAAAAAAGAAAGCACAACACTGTGTACAATAAGATTTAAAAAAAAAAAAGGAGTAACAGAATATGATGGGCATTAGCAGAAAAGGATGGACATTGCATTTGAGATACTTCATTAAGGCTCAAGACATTCAAGCCCAGTTTGCCCTTTGCCTAATGATTACCAACTGATTGGGGAAGTGACTAAGCGTATTTATTCCTCAGCACCATGTCCTATAATATTTTTTTTCTTCATCTCATCTAATTAGATTCAAACTCTTCAGGTTAGAGACTTTCTCTAAAATGATTAACTTAAAGGTACCTCCTGTACCAAGTGCACTGGCTACATCTGCACTAGAAATTAAATAATGACATCATACTTTAAATAATATCAGTTGAAATAATTAAATGGTGACATCAAAATCAAAACTGTGACATCACACTTTCAATATTAGCTTCAGTAATATTTAAAGAAGTCACCTATACCTTAAAATAATATTTTATATAATACCTCTAAATGACACACTATTAGATATAATAAAAATACTGTTATATATAACATACTCAAAATGCTTTTTTTTTAAATTTTTTTTTTAATTTTTGCAGAGCGTATGATTGCACATTATACTCATGTAACAAATTGCTTATGAAGTTAACAGCATGAAATATATAGTCGCACATGGAGACACGATTCAGTAATGTGTTCCTTCTAACTCCAAATATTCTATGATCCTATGATAAAAGTTACATACTGTATCGTTTTTCACAGCTATCTGTTTAGCTGTAACACTTTTAACTTCATAAGATACTACTGGTTTCTTTCACTCCAATACAAACCTGGGTTGTTAACTGCACATTATAAAAATGTCATGTGTTGTTTTCATTTATATTGTTTGACTACTAACATATTTATTTTCCCTTCTAACATTTGTTAATCTAGTGAAAAACAATTCCTGTCAGTAAGATAGGGTTGGACAAAACATTTCTCCTTTTAGTTAAATAACACTTTGAATTACAAAAATTCACATGAATTCTCCCTCTGATGTAAATAAACACACAGTAGTTCCAAGGAAGGTATTACGGAGCTCCACGTTGCATTTTGTGCAGACATTTGGGGAAAGAACTGCACTGTAAATGCAAGTTCTGTCACTTCTATCTACTCCTGGAAAAGACTGGGTAGTGGTACAGGTTTGATTAGCTCATCTCTTTTCTTTTGACTCTGAGACAGGGAAAATAATGAATGACTAATCACTTCAGGTTACTGTTTTTACACTGAGGCTATTAGAGAACCAATTAAAAAAGTCAGACAGAAAGCTATAGAGACATGATTATGTTACAGTGCTAATACAAGGAAATGTGTATAGATAATTATTCCTCAGTACAGATAATTCCAACAAAGGCTAATCAGAAGACAAATCAAAGACACAGCAATCACAATTCTGCCTGAATTCCTTTTAAGTGGGATTTTTAAAACTGCACATACATTATGACTTTTTAAACAACAGAAGTGAAAATTACCCACTGTTTTCTTCAATTCCTTGCCTAGTATGACATTGCTCTACAGTTTACAGGAGCTCTGTTACGGAAATGAAAATGGTCTTGGCAAGGGGCAAATAGGGCCATCCACTCTCTTCCATGGACTGAATGGAAAGCAAGAACACCAGAATTTTTGGCATAACTCTTGACTTTCTGTAAAACAGTTGTCAATTTTTACAGTTTCTAGCTCTTAGAAGTTGTACTTGCACAGTGCTCCTGCACTGGTCATATCTGGGGTGCAATTCAAAGCAGTTTAGACCTTCTCTGTGTCCCACTGGCTGATAATAGTAACCTGGGGACTACCAAACCACTGCAGGCTATGACAGCACTGCACAGGCAATAGCTCAGTGGGCAAGAGGGGATTGCATCTCAGCATCAGGAGATGCTGAATTAGCCTCCAAGGCTGGCACTAACAAGGAGATTCCAGCAGACTAGGTACAGAAGGGAATAGGACAGACATTTAACTGAGGTACTGCCATGTCACCCTTTGTGTTCAATTTCTAGGAGTGAGGAGAGTGCAGAAGCAAACTTACACTGTTATTTTTAAATAAATTCACCATTCTAATAGTATATTATGAAATACAGAAAATTGCTCGTTTTTGTGTATGCAGCTCCTCCTGACACACCGCACTGTATTTCCTTTTCCCCTTCCTCAGCACCTCTCTCTTGCCTTTGCCCACTATGCAGCAACACTCAGCACAGGGCCGGTTTCTCTTGACAGAAACTCACATCTCAAAACATGACTCAGTACTGTGCCCTCCTTCTCTTTTTATCAATACCTATACCATATGCCCCACACAAAACTATATTATTCAGTCCTAAAAATCCTGATGAAATTCATTTCATATCAAAGTAGCCTGATTGTCAGTTTCTCCATCACTTAAAAAGCTTCATATTTAGTGTCTGACCTCCCTGAGCAGATCTGCTACACTCCTGCCTTCTGCCACATACAAAAACAGCACTTCTACCATGCCACTTGCAGGGAATTGACTGATTTGATGCATAAATTGTCTCTCGTCTTCCTTTTTTCACTGCCTGATGACTTTTTCTCTCTTCAGCATGTTTGTTCCTCAGGGCAGAAGCACTGCTCAGAAGGCATTTAGCATGCGTGGAGCAGTGCTTGAGTAATAATTACCAGCTTCTCTGTGCACCTAAATGCAGAAGGCACCACCGATAGCTCCAGCTTTATTCCAAAATGCGTTTTTATATCAGTGCTTTAAGTGTTTTGCGAACCAGCATTTTACCCGCAAATGATGTTCTCTGTGTGTGAAATAAAACCTGTGAAGAACTGCTTGTTGAGATCCATTAATCAAACTACTTAAAACTTGAAAAGCTCCTCTGCACCTGCCAAGCCCCCATGAACTCAGCCACATTACCACAAGCTGTTTCTTGAAGTGTGCAACTCTAAATTCATTTCTGGATGAGCATGAACTGTAGTCAGAACAGGTAGTAAAGGTGATCTGAGTTGAAAAATAAAGTACAGTAGCAACATCATAAACTCTTGAAAATTGCAGTCTTATATCTTCCTAAGGTCACCTAAAAAGATAAATTCTATATATAATTAGGCCTTGATATAACCTTTTCCATGGACTTTATCTTTTGCTAATTTTTTAAATCTTAATTAGTATTTAGCATTTATGCAAGTCTCTGTGATTTAAGATGCAGAATGATATACGAGTTCAACAGAGTCCTCAGCTGAAGGACGAGTATTTTAGTGAATGTGAGACCTGACCCAAAGGCTATTTCCAGCAGTTTGTCATTTAGTACAGGGAAGGTTAGGTAGGTTACAGTGATATATGATCCTTCATGCTCTGAGCCTAACAACACAGTTGAATTGCTCCTATGACTTTCATTAACAGTATCCAGCTCTTTATATACATATATATGTATATAGTAAACTGAAAATGTGACAGTGTTTTTACCTGTGACTGAAAGAAAACTGAAATGTGAAGCATTATGTTTGGTCAGTCCTTTCAAACTCCATGCTCATATAAGCCTGAACACAAATTTCTACTGTTTATTTTGCACTCGTTTCTATACCTGCAGGGAGAGGAGGAAATCTTGGCGAGGGCTCTGGGCAGACTCCTGCCAGCACACTGCATCAGAGGACACCATGGCACAGCAGCAGCCAGAGGACACCAGTGAAAAAGAGCACCTGCAGGTGTGCTGCAAATGGCACTGAGCTACGAAACAAGTAGAGAATGAAAGTAAACAGGCAAAATGTGGTGAAAAATGGCTAAAAGCCATGAGTAAGAAAGACATATTGGTAAGATTTTATACTCAGGGCAATGAGTTAGTGGGAACAATCTCCCTTTTCCTTTCATGGATACATAAGAATTAGAGCTGTTAAAATTTCAAACAGCAAGAAATAGGCTTTTTTTCTAAACAAGTAGTGTTATAAAAGGTTTTTTTATGCCTCGTTACCATTACGCCCCCTGCTCAATATTTTCCATTACAAGAATGATAAAAAAGTAGAAAAAATCTGAAAGTTACTTTCTTTTCTCTAGCTGACTTGACAGATACCAGCAAACACTAATAAGCAATCATTTCAGTGGCAGTTCATAATGTAGGTTATATCACTAACATTTTCACCAATAATGTCCCTATTTTTTACTGAAAAGCTTTTCAGCTGAAAAATATCTAACACGATGCAAAGGCAATATTAATGATCTGATTCTGCCTATATGCTGGTGAAGCAATTTTGTTCAAATCAAGTTTCTTTGCAGAAAACAAAGATGGGGTGAGAGCTAGGACTCTGCCATGTGTTCCTGTGTCTGCTTAGAAGTTAGCATATGAAGTTTCCCAACAGTGACATCCCTGCAAAAGCATATTAGAATATCTAAGTCAAATAAAAGCTCAGGTACATACAGATAAAATCAGAAAAAGTAGTGAACTTTTACTAAGCTTTCTTTTAAGACCATTTAAGGTGTAGGCCCCACCAGGCAACAGTTGAAAAAATTGTGCAGTTTTCAATAAAAAAAAAAAAAAAAACAACAAAAAAACTCATACCCCTAGGCACAAAACTTCAAATTTTGTAAGAAATTACAAACATTAACTGCTGTTTTACAAAAAGTCAGAGCTGTGACAAAATTATTTGTATTCTTGATTTCCAGCCAGTCCATGGAGGGAGTGAGTGGACCTACTTGCCCTTTGCCAATATCGTTTTCATTTCCATAGCAGTGCTTGGAGGAATTTAGGAAAAGATAAGGCCACAAGACTTCTGCAATCCATGTCTACAATAATGTCACCCTCACCAAGGGAAGGTTGAGAATAGTACTCCAGGGTTAAGTGGTGAAAGATTCCCTTCTCTCCTTTGAGAATGCACAGGCATCACAGAGATGTACTGTTTTTGGTATGCTCAGTGTGGTATCACCACCAGCACTGTGGTGGCAGAGGGCATCCACAGAATAGCACTGCTTGTTTCACTCAAGTAAACCCTGGCAGGGAGAACAGGATGCAGGCACATCACTGAGGAATATTCCCTGGTTTACAATCGCTTCCCATTGAATGACAGTAATTTAATAATGAAAGTGTGGTGAGAATTCCTTTAATTCTGAATAAATATTTCCCATAATGGTTTTCCTAAAGTGAGTAAAATGAACTAGGCTTGCTTCTCAACATCGTCATGCTGATAATCACTAATTTTACCTGACCTTGCTGCATGCAATCTCTCCCTTTCTCTAAGACTCCAACTGACTTCAAAGTATGAGATGAGTCAAATTCATTATTTCAAATGACTTAACAGATTCATCTTTGCAAAGCAACTATTCCACAGTGCCTTCCACCCCCTCACAACAGACATCTGCATTTCTTCTATATATAGAGCAAATAAAACTCCTTTGGGGGAAGGAAGAGCCCAGTAAGCTGGTGAGCAGCTGCAGAATCTCATACTGGAAAGCCCCCCTTTCCATGAATGATTCATTCTCACATCTGCAGGGAGTCCTTGACTCGTTGTACCTTTCAAGAGACTGTGAGGAGACCACAGTGGCTCTGATTATACCTCTTGTTTTCCAAGGAACTAGGCAGTACGTTGACACTTGCAAACAGCAGTGATCTCATGTGTATTGCCTTTCACTTCCTTACACAGAGGTAAGGCTTTCTGGTATGTTGTTTAGCTTTAAAATTCACGAGACAGCAATATTTCCAAATGCCTCTGCTATTTTTGTTATTTGGAGTAAAAGATGCCCTACCTATAATAGTGTTCTTTCATATAAGGCAAACTTAGATCCTATGAGGACTTCATCATGAAAATTTCAATGAAAAAACCCACATGTGATTCCCTCCATACCAGACCAGACTCTTAGTTGAGAAATACCACAGGACAGAACAAACTGTAGCTGCAGTTATTTATACTGTTTCAGACAAGGTGCCATTTGGCATGGTCACTGCCCTTCTACACTGCTTGGTGCTGTAGGAATGTGTGAGAGCCCCCTCCAGTGTTCCTGTGCTCTGAGGTACACAACGCTTTGCTACGAAAAAGCAATTACGCTTATGGAAATCTTCTGTACACATTGGACGTTGCTTATTATATTTTATGCAAAAAAATGTGGGGTATAAAAATATAAACATCTGTGGCCCTAACATTCTGAGAAAGTTTTGAAAATTAACTCTTGCTTGACAAAACACTCCTTTGAAGATAATACACCTTGGTACCTCAAACCATGGACATATGCTTTTAAAGTCAATGGAAATCAAAATGTCTTTGTGGTTTACAGCATCAGTTCTCTGTATTGTTTTTAACATTAAGAATCCTCTGAATTTCCTAGTTCAAGTTCTGGCACTTTTACTATTGTATGAAATTCTTGGTATTTTTAAGCTAAATCTTCAAGACAGCTACAGTGAGAAAATTCTAGCTAATAGAAATACATCTTGAAATGAGAAGGGCCTTAAGGAAATAACAAATCTACAAGGCTTTAAATAATGTATGAAACTTTGTTTCAAATTGCCTTTTACAGCTGAGTGATAAGACAGACCATTTGGGGATTTAAAGTACTAAATATAAAAAAATTTCAGCTACTGGAGAACACGCAAACCTAAAGCTTTCCCCAACCCCACTGCAGGTCTGACACTGAAGCTTGTGCTTACAAAGGCATTTCCAGCTGTTTTATGGGTGCCAATCCCAGGAGACCCTTCTTTGCTCCAAGGAGTAAGACACCCTGCCTAAGGGGATTTTTCCTATAATTTCTACCTCTGCCTGGACATCTTATTGGCTAATACTTTCTTGTCCAAGGGACTGAGAGTCATTAACTCTGTTTGAACTCAGCATAAAGGCAAGTCAGCATCACAAGCCTGAAATTATTTTGAGTGAAATCCTGTCCTCCCGAATACAACTCTTCTCTTTAGACATCTGCCCTCCTCGTCTGAGAAAAGAAGGATTTGATAGAGGTAATTTAATATAGGTTTCTTGATATCTCTCAGCACTAGACTGTGCTTTTTGTAGATTTTTGTAGACTTCAGAGTACTTGAGTTTTACATGTATGGTGTCTTCTTCAGGCTGAATGAATATTGGGTATGGAAAATTAATAGTCAATAATTCAGCTGTTGAAGAGAACAAGAAAACCAGTGATGGAGAAAGAAGAGAAAGGACACAACTACAGAAGCCAGGAAGGACAGTAAGAAAGTGAGTATAAAAGAAGTAGTCATGCACTGATATAGAGAACAGGACCTGAAATGTTAGGATGCTCATAAAATGAAAATTATTGCATTGTCATTTTCAGGGTGTAGTGTGACTACAGGATGTAATGACTACAGGATGAATATGGGAGTTATTTCACGTGGTCTTCTATCAAACTTATACAGCATGACTTGCAACTTCAGAGTGGTAGGGAGTAAGGCATCATTGTCTCATTGTTGACTTCTCCTGATTACATCCAAAAGAATATTAAAGAACTGCTACTTTTACTAGAAAAATGTTCTTGTTCTTAATCTGTGCAATTTATCAAATTTATTGAAGTGGGAATGATTAATTGCTATTTGAAAACAATAATCATTAGAGGTGTGTAAACCATTAACTGGGCTTCAGCATGACTTCAGACCTCCTGGGGAAAAATCCAGATACGTACACTACAACAAATTCCGAACTGTGAACTAATTTTCTGTTATAAAGGTTTAGTAAACAGGGAAAACACATGGAAGTGTTGAAATTTTCAGTTTAAAACTTGTTGAAGAGAAATCTCTTTTCTTTTGATTGAATAAGGGAAATGTACATCCTTCTGTCATTATAGAGGGAATTCCTTCTCTCATATTTACCTCCACTGCAGTATTTTCTTTATTTTGTGATATGGCATAATGTCCTTTCTCTTAATAGGAAGCAAACTCTGTCTTTAAAATTAATTATGTCATTGAGCAAAGTCATCTCCATCAACATAAGTTCTTTCTTTGAGAAAGGAAATCAGCTGAGTATCTTCTTTCAAAGAAAAGCATTCTAAAAGAGTGAGGATCACCTGAAATGATATCTTAAAGGATTGCTGTGAAAGGATATGTAAAAGCACCATTGAAGACAGAGTGTTTCTTGTTAACTATGATATTGATATGTTCCATTGTATTGGACAGAATCAGTAAGTACCTATCATTAGAAGAAACTACCATCCTCCACTCTTCATTATTTTTGAGTTAGTTGGTGATCCTACAACCATAAAGATGTTCTTGCTTAATGTGTACAGACAGAAATTTCAAGATGTTTATCTCTTTTCTGTAGAAATTACCCATGGATATCTAATCAGGTTTCTTGAACTGATAACTTGATTGACTATTTCCTTTGCAACAAAGAATATGCTCTAGAAGTCACTCTCCAAAGGCTAAGTCCTGTTGTGTGACGGAATACACAGTGTCTAATGAAGTCAGAACTACCAGCAAGAAATCAGAATTTGTAGCATCTTGAAACCTCTACTTAGATCAGCAGTAGACTGGGGAAGTAGGGGAAGTGTAAATTAGTTGAACTAAAAGTCACTGAAGAGGGGATCATAAGTGCACGTAGCATACAAGCCACACAAAGGTATTTCAAGTGCATAGGAAATTAGATAATAGTTTTAACTGGAAGCTGAAGAACTTAAGCTTAATTTACTTGGGTAAGAAATAAATACCTGGTGAGATGTGACCACAAGAAAAGCCATAAATCTATAGTACTGACTAAAAAGGAAATCATGTTTGCTGGGGTTGTCAGTGGAAGTAATGATCCTGAGTGAGGCCAGAAGCCAGGACAGGAGCTCAGTAAGAAAATGGCATAGCAGCCTATGGCAGGTGAAACATTCTATGTGTGTGAAACGTAAGAGTTGGACTTGCTGATGTTTGATAAGATTCTTTTGGGCCATAATGTGTCAATTTATTTATTTATTTATTTAATATCTTTAAATGTATCTCAGTAATGTGCACTGCCATGAAGGTCCTACTTCTGAAGTACAGGATCCCTGTAACCTAAACAGAGTGAGTTCAGATTTCAGCCTCTTTCATTCTGAGAAGGACTTTTCCATCTGAGTGCTTATTTTCACTGGCAGTAGTTATTGCTGAAGCTTCTATCTTCTTTTGAGTTCAAGAGTTAGTATGAAGTCTAATAGCCTGCCAGAGAAATATGGTAAGTATAGGCATCACAAGCAGGTAAATCACTTTTTTTTTTTCAGGCAAAAAAAATAAAAAGGTGAAAAATGTCATTAATCACACTGAGTAACTCATACACCGTGGTATTTTTGGCATGAGTTCCTGCACAGGAGATGTATATATATATATATGTATGTATATCTATATAAAATTCTTTTTTAACATTTTATATTCAAGAAGTTTCACCCTCCCAACTTTCATATGTATACATAAACTAAAAAAAGAAAAAAAAAAAAAAAGCATAACAAATTTTGGAGGTTAGTCCATCCTTGGGAGTTTTTTCATCTTCTGGCAAGGCATATTTGTCACATTTCAGGCAAGAGCATCTGAGCATATTTTAGTTATCTATTTATTTGCTTGCCAGAAAGAACAGATGATGTTAATCACAGCAATGATGGAAGAGAGCATCCAAAAGGTCCACATGGCTTTAGATTAAAGATTGTTAGATAGCATTCTAACTTCAAGGGGCTTGCTGTTGTCACAGCTCCCTGCGAGGATGCACCTAATACATCTGTGTTTTTTAACTGAGTGGTGCATACTGTGTGCTAGCTCTCTTTCTGCTAGTCTAGATTTCTCCTTTTCTATTTAGATTCCTTGATAATTTGGAATTTAGTATCGAAAGCTTTATCCAATATTTTAAAATATTTAAAATATTTTGAAAAGCTCTGAAGTTCTTGGAGCAGGGTCAGAGGAGGGCCTTGATGATGATGGTGCAGGTACACCTCCCCTACAAGGACAGACTGAGAGAACTGGGGCTGTTCAGCCTGGAGAAGAGAAGGCTCCAGGGAGATCTTACAGGGGACTTTCAGTACCTGAAGGGAGCCTACAGGAAAGACAGGGAGGGACTTTTAATAAGGGCAGACAACAACCCAAAGGGAAATGGTTTTAAACTTGAAGAGGATAGATTTAGACTAGATATTAGGAAGAAATTCTTTACTATGATGGTGGTGAGACTCTGGAAACAGGTTGCCTAGTGAGGTTGTGAATGCCCCCTTCCTGGAAGCATTCAAGGCCAGGTGGGATGGAGCTTTGAGAAAAATGGTCTAGAGGCATCCCTGCCTATAGCAGGGGAAACTAGATGATTTTAAAGGTCCCTTTCAAACCAAACTATTTTATGATTCTGTTATTCTATGAAAAGGGAGAGTTGAGAATGTTACAGAGAAAGGGAGGGTTGAGGAGATGGGATTCATACAGAGACCCTTTTCAGAGGACACATTTGCACAAAAATGTGAGAGGCAGTAACTGAAAATTCAGCTCAAGGACTACACCAAAATTTTAGTTTTTCTAATGAACAGCTTTAATCACTGCTGAGCAATAACTACCTCTTTGACCATACTTAGTGCACATTACCATTACAGAAAATAGATATAGAATGTAAGTTAACACTGTATTTTCCTGTATATTATATAGTATAATAGTCCTTGCTCCACTACCAGGATGATGGTGGTCCCTCTACTTCTAGAACATTACTTTAACATCTATTAAAGTGTCCCAGAAACAGGAGGTTTTTTGTATTAAAGGTTTTGTTATGGAGAACAGTAGGTAAATTGACACAATAATCTTATGATAGCTGACATAATCCAGTGACATATAGTGAGAATATTCGGTAACAATGGTGATAATCATTCCTGTAAGCTCAGTTCTGAGTTGGTTTGATAGGATCAATTTCATTGGATACTCCAGTTTTCAATGAACAAATGCAACAAACAAACAAACAAACAAACAAAAAAGCAAAAAGCCCCAAACATCTATTTCTACATACGCCATGGGAGTGTTACACAGTTAAACAAAAAGGTGACAAAAGGAGAAGAGCTACTGTCAAAGGTATAGCATATGTCTAAAAAATTTTAAGTGCATGCATCTAACTGAAAGCTGTATCTCCAGGGTGCTATAAAGAAAAAGCAACGATTCATTGGAATCTAGATATATTTCAAGATCGTAAGCATTTCAACAGTCACAAGAGTAAAAAAGTGACCTGAAACACACTTCTGGCAATAGTCTATCTGGTAGCTGTTATGCAAACATATTTTTTGTAGCCTATATAAACAAAAATGGAGGCTAATGAGAACACTGAATACATATTTCATTTTCCAGTCAACTGTAGAGTGACTCATAAATAGGTGTTCCCTTGAATCTTCCTTGAGCTATGTAATTGATATATAGCTTTGATTCTGCCTGGGAAAAAAAAACTAACTCATTAGTTATTTAATCCTTCTGAGTACAGGTTTTGCTAGATTTATGGTAAATTACACTGTAATGGTTTGTTTTCTTTTTAGAAAACACTGCATTGGTTTGCTAACTGGGAATACAAGGAAAGAGTCTGTGTTTTGATGTGTCATCTCATATAAGCAAAACTGATGCGGAAATTTAGTTGAGTAGTGAGTTTGAACAGTCAAGTTGAATACTAATACTGTTGATATGAAAAAAACTGAACGTCAAACAGATTGAAAAGAATTACAGAAGGAATCTCATGTTACTGAAAGTCAAGAAAATGAAATGGCAGACAAAACTCATTATCAAAATCTCAAAGTAATGTGTGTTGATAAAAACAGTCTTAAGCATACACGCACACTGAAACATGGTCATGAAAATCAGCTTTCACTCACCATGAGTTATGAATGCAAACAGCCCTGTGCAAAATGTCAGCTTAGTGCTCAGGATAGTTAAAACAACATAAGAATAGTATAAAAGTATGATAAAAAACCAACACTATTATAAAGTCAGAAAATCTTAGAATCATAGAACGGTTTGGTTTCAAAGAAGCCTAATGAAGGTGATGGGTTTATTCAGTCTGGAGAAGAGATGGCTCAGGGGAGACCTTATCGCTCTCTGTAACTACCTGAAGGGAGGCTATAGTGATCTGGGGGTCAGCCTCTTCTCTTGTGTAACTGGTGACAGGACTAGAGGAAATGGCTTCAAGCTGCACCTGGGAGATTTAGGCTGGATGTTAGGAAATACTACTTCTCTGAAAGAATGGTCAGGCGGTGGAATGGGCTGCCCAGGGAGGTGGTGGAGTCACTGACCCTGGAGGTGTTCAAGGAGCATTGGGACATTGTGTTGAAGGACATGATTTAGTGAGAACTATTGATGATGGGAGGATGGTTGGACTAGATGGTCTTGTAGGTCTTTTCCAACCTTGGTGATTCTGTGTGATTTTGTGTGATCATCCATTTCCAACTGCTAGCCATGGGCAGGGTTGTTGACATCTAAATCAAACACCCAGGGCTCCATTCAGCACCTTGAGCACCTCCAGGGATAAGGCAAAAAAATAACAGAATCTTAGAAAGGTTTGGGTTGGTGTGGACCGTAAAGATTATTTGTCTGATACATCCATTCCTTGTGTACATTCTTCTTGAATTCTGTAGACAGTTTTGGTTGTGTTACTTCAAGAGAAACAGTGGAGTTACAAATTCTTCAAAGAAGAACAACTACATTGTGCAATGACCTCCCTATGAGCGGCCAGTAAATAAAATATAACTCTTTGGGTCAAAAAGGAATATTGGTAGAATATGATTTAGGTCTATAAAATTAAAATTGTATGGAGGTACTGAACAAGAGATTGATATTATTTTTCAGCATGTGAATTAGGAAGAATTAGGAAGAACTAAATGAGATTATCACTAGGAGATTCAAAATAAACAAAAGGAAGTACTTTTTCAAATAAGGCATAATTGAGTTGAGAAACTCACTGTGAATGTCAAAAGTGTAAGTGGATTCAAATATATATTGAAGACTTTCAGTGAAAGATCCATCAAAAACTATCAAACACAATGAAATGGTAATAACATACAGCTCTCGAAGACTCAAAATGCAAAGCACTAGAAGTACCAAAGGTGCATGTTTAAGTACCATTCTGTTTTTGTCCTGTTTCTAAAACTTCTCCTGTAAACACACTTAGTTTACTCTTGTAAGAAAGAAATGGTTTACTGTAGTGCACGCACATTTGAGCTGGTCCTGTACAGCTGTCCTGTGTACAGTACATAACTTTCATTTAAGCTAACAAAGTAATTTCATTGACTTCAATGGGAACAGAATTAAGCCATCTGAGAAAAAAGAAAAAGTCTTCCAAGTTAAGGGTGTCTGGAACATACCTGCAAAGAAATCTTCCCCAATGGATTCACTTGAAAACCATAACCAAAACATACAGCTTCACAACTGATCTATTGTTGAATTTAAGGGTTTGATCTGCTGACTTTTTATCTCTCAAGTGGTAGCTGACCTGATTTCCCAATTGCCAATCTATAGTTTTAAGAAATTGTTAATAGATATATACAAACTACAGAATATTTTTCTTTTCTCAGGAAGTTTATCCTTATGAGGTAGAGAGATGTTACTAAGTACAAAAGTAGATCAACACTATTTTTTTTTCCTTCAGAAAAAGAAATCTTTTAGAGAAAAAGTCATAGGTTTGCAAACAAAATAAGCTCTTAAGAAAAAAAATAAAACTAGATTAGAATAGTTATTTTGAGAGTGTTAACCGTAGACAAGATCTTAGTTCTACTACTGTGACTGAGCTTGTTACATAACGCAAGCTAAATACCCATAAATATTAAATATAGGTACATTAACTAGCAATTATTTATTTACATCAAAGAACAAAAATTTGGGGACATAAATATTTAATGACAACTGACTTACTCTGTGGTAATTCAAGACATGTGGATGAGGCTAGCAGATATGCAAGACCTACAAAGGACTCACACTTTTCTGAAGCAGTAACAAGGGAAACAGTTGGGACTCTCCAGCGCACCTCAAAAGAGCAATAGGAACATGCATTTACATACTTGACTCATTTCCTAGCTTTCAAATTTAAACACCTCTGGACTCTGCCTGTGCAGTCAATGGAGAAAAACAGGTAACTTCCAATAGCAATCCCTTCCTGCCTTTTGTAAGACAGATAGTGCCTGTTACATGTGGAAGGTTATCACTCTCTACAGAGACATAATTTTAATGATTACCTAACTCAGAATCAATGCTTAGTTATTCAGCCACTGTCAAGTGAATTAAACCTCACTCAGTTATTTTAATAGGGGGTGATTCCACCCAAATATTAAGAATATCTAGAAGTTTACTTCCTCAGAATTCAGAACAGCATCTGAATGACTTCGTGTTAAGTGTTTTTCTTGCTTGAAGAGGGACTCAGGCAAGAGCTTGACACATTTCATTTGGCAAACTATGAGCTGAACTAGCAATGAAATCCTAGCTTTTGGATAGGTGAATACTGTATATGAAAACTACTTCATCCTAATAATGAAATACTAATAACTTGGATAGAAACAAAGGTGGAAATAATTAGATTTGTTTCATGTTTCATGGTGAGTCAAATATTAAATATGACTAATATAGGTGAACAAATTAATATGGCAAGAATATTAAGCTTCACAAGGATATTTATTGATAGACAAATGTAGGAAATAGAATGGGAAATAAGAGCAGTAGATTTTCCCTTTCATGTCTGGACTCACTGGGGAGATGTGAATATGTATCACCTCAATCAAATATCAGAGTGAAGACAGAACAAATCCAATACTGTCAGAGAGTAATATATTAAATTTACTACACTTTCCCACTACTTAGTAGAAGAGCTTGCTGGGGAGATATTACTGGGCTTCATAAGGCACAGGCCTTATGAGGAGCAGCTGAGGGAGCTTGGATTGTTCAGCCTGGAGAAGAGGAGGCTCAGGGGAGACCTTATAGCTCTCTATAACTTCCTGAAAGGAGGTTGTAGTGAGCTAGGGGATGGCCTCTTCTCTCGTGTAGGCAGTGATAGAACAAGAGGCAATGGTTTCAAGCTGCGCCAGGGGAGATTCAGGCTGGACATTAGGAAGTACTACTTCTCAGAAAGGGTATCAGGCAATGGAATGCACTGCCCAGGGAGATGGTGGAGTCACCGACCATGGGGGTGTTCAAGGAACGACTGGATGTTGTGTTGAGGGATATGATTTAGCTGAGAAGTATTGGTGATGGTTGGACTGGATGATCTTTTAGGTCTTTTCCAACCTTGATAATTCTGTGATTCTGCATACTGGATGCACCTTTGTCTATGTACAAAGGAGACAGATTTTTTAAGAAAAAAATATCCTGTTAAAAGGAAGGCTGGGAGCATGAGAACTTATAGGTAAGAGAAAATAGTCTTTGCAATTTTCTCTGCTTAATAAAAATAAAAATATTATTTTTAGTTTTACAGTAATGTTTGTTTTTAAAAAGTTCTTTAACAATATGAATAGTATTTAAAAAAAAAAAAAAAAAAAAAAAAGTAACATCCTTTCAGTAGAACTAAAGAAGTAGAAAGATGTGTTGGAGAATGTGATTTTTTACGGTGGTTACACATACAATTTTCTGTCTGCTGCTAGAGAGAAAAAAAATGACTTACTATGCATAGAAGTCTCAATATGCATGGAGGTGATATGCATATGACAAAAGTGTTAACATTTCCATCTGAAGCTACAAGAGGTGTCAATATATTATTTAAAAGGAGTACATGCCACAGTTTTTTACCAATTTGGTGTGCACTAATTATATGCTTTGAATATCTTCATCCATGGCTCAGAATGAGCCAATACAGTCTAGTTATCTTATATCTCCCTTCGTTTGTTTATTAACCCACACACATACACGGACACAGCATCATACAAACTTAAAGAATCATAAAATCCTTAAAGTCAGAAGGGACCTTTAAAGGTCTTCTATTCCAACTCCTCTGCAGTGAACAGAGCATATATATCATATACCATCTGCAAAAAAAGTGAATAGCAAAATTACAACACGAAGTATACATGTAGCTTTTATGTCCCTATTTTTCTTTTTAAAAAATAAAGAAAAAGAAATCCTGTCATGGACAGTTTCACTTTGAAAGAAAATACTGCTTAAAAACAAAATTTTAGACATAACATTTTGAAAAAGTACTGCAGAAAAACTATGTCTTGCATTCTGTAAACAATCAAAAACTAAAATGAAAATTTTCTTCAGTTTAAAAGACAAGTTAAATTTGACTTCAAATAATCTCTTTAAATTTAGAACCTGAAGGCTAGACTCACTCCAGGGATCTCATCAGGCTGGGAAAATCTCATAAGCAGAAATGTTGGCTGTCTCTTTAATTCTGGAGTTTTCCATTTGTAGAACTTTTCAGCATCTGTAAATACTTCTTGGCAAACTTTTGGCATCTAGATATCTCTCTGGGTAAAGGGTAAGACACAACCTCTTGCGTATTGGCTCTAGAATTTCACTGAGATGTTGATGTAATTTCTCTATGATTTATAAATAACTTTGTGATTGAACAAGTGCATCTTTGTAAATAAAAGCATCTCAAATCTTTTTCTTTTAGTTCTGTAAGATCAGAAGTTCATTCTACTTCGTACCCACAGTGGGTACTTAAGACATGTTCTCTGTTGCTCCAGTGCCACAGTAAGTACTCATTTGGCAAGTGGATTGGTGCACTACGTTCATTTTCTTGTTTGTTGTCTTTTTTTTTTTTTTTTTTAATTATTTTCAATTCAAGATAAATGACAAAACAATGGTATGAAAACAATTAAGGAGAAAGAAAACAAGATTAGAGGCTACTTGAAGGCTCACTATTGTTGTTCACTTAAATAAGTACTTAATAGACTTTACTGTACCTCTCTTAGCAAAACAGTAGTTCATTTAATGCACAGTTCATAAATTTCTTACCATCAAACTGAAATAGACTATATAATATACACTCTGTGAGTCTTTCTGAAAACTCCTTAATTTGAACTATTCACCGTTTACAAAAATCTTCATGCAGAGCTATATTTATTAATTCTATTCAATAATCTGATATACTAAATAGGTATTGACTTCTGTGGAAAAGAAAACCAAGATTTATTGACTAGAAAGATTAATTCTGACCAATTTAAAGCCAAGGTCAATATTTATCTTGAGGAGAAATAAATCTTGATATTCAGAAAAACAAGAGGCTGCTGTGTAAATGTAGTTATTTATAGTCTCAGTGATTTTATCAGAAATATCCAGAAATCTCTCCTCTATGCATTTGGATCCAGGTATGTAGCTTTTTCATTGAGATTGATATGATAAATTGGGAAAAACGTTTAAAAAACTGGAAAAAAATTTCTTTCCTTACCCATCCTCACCAACATTTCAATGGAATATGATGAATACAATCATTAAGCACTTATTTTTAAGAATGATTAGATAGGTCAACATAGCCACAGATATACTGCTATATGATCTAGCAAAAACAAAACAAAACAAACAAACCACAAAACAACAACAATAACAACAAAAAAACAACAAAGGAACTTTTTAATATACACACTGTTCAGCTATGCTCAGCAACATCATGTGAACATTCACAATGGCTATAACTGAGTCATATGGAGGAAACCTGGGGTGTCCTGCAGAAGGGTCTGGGTAAGGTTGGGGTATAAGGTTCTTTGTGGGGCTCAGAGGAAGTCCAGCTCTATGGTCTCACCATGAGCTTCTCCCACCTAAGCCAGGAACTGTGCGGTTCTCATGCAATATAGTGTGTTCTAATCCATAAAAAAAAAAAAAATAAAAAAAATCTGCCTTTTGTGAACTATGGCATTATACAAAACCTGTTGCAAAGATATGAAGGAGGAATTCAAGCATTACACATTATAAACTGAAATTACTTCTGTAAACCATACTGAAGATAAATTCATCTTGACCTTAACCTCCATGTTGACATGCAAATCAGCCTAATGAAATGGAGAATACAATTCAGCAATATCTGTGAGGCGCTAAGTGTATGATAGATTGTCCTGCATGCCCACAGAAGTATGGTTTCCAATGGTGAATGGCAATATCTAGTTTTGAGGAAAGTTATTTTCACTGACATTGTAATGCTATTTGTGCTGTAGGTGTCTTACACACTAAACATATGGGCCGAATTCCAAATCTTTATCTATACTTGTGCTTGCTTGAAAAATAAGTGTCAGATTCTCATTAGCAGTAACCTACAACTTTAGAAACTGACACCATTTACCTAGAGGAAATTGTGTTTTTTTGAAATAGTACTTCATACTAAACCATTCTGAGATAATTGTTACAATTTAAAAATATATATGGGACATTGCTGTGCACCTCAGGATGAGAACTTTATTGTGCTGTGAAAGAAGTCAATGGGAGTTCAAAGTGCTCAGCCCCCTGCAGAACTGATGATTGAGAGCCAAAATTTTGGAATTCATGCTGGAAAAATAAACTATTCAGCATGTAGATACAGTGTCAGATAGGATGGGAATCTTAGAGTTGCTCTGTCTTCTTGCTCTCTACTTGCTCCAAAAAACAAACAAACAAATAAACCAAAACCGAATTTATTAGGTCTTTGAGTCTTGCTGAGTTCTACATAAAAAGGAATATACTCATCACAGAGGAATGGTGAAAATGCAGCTATTACCATTAAAATGCTAATTCCTCTTCTTTTAAAAATCAGTTGGAGCACCCAAAATTAGAGATTATCACAGAAAGAAAAAAAAAAAAATCAGTGAAAAAAACGTATTGTTAAAAAGCTTTGCTTCTACATTTAGAATCCCTTTAATATGAATCTAACTATTTATTCTCCCTGGATCTGCTCCATATACTACAATGGTATTGAGAAGCTGTGAACTGCTATGCTTCCAAGCACAGTTTGTAGTTTGAGCTATTGTACTTTCATATATTCTGTGTCCCGACCAAGATAGCCCTGGCATCTTAAGAGAAAGTCCCTCCATCCTCACTACAGAGAAATAAATAATATGGAGTAACAACATTAAGCAACATAATAATAAAATTACCTGTTATTAAAAACACAGCACAATTTTTTTTGAGGAAATATATTACACAGCTGTAAAATAATATGTTTGCCATTCACTCTAATGTTTCAACATTATGATTCTATCTTGTAAAAAAGCTGACATGGAAAATAACGGCGTAACAAACCAATTCATCATAATGTGTAAAAGAAACTACTGGAATAAATTGTAATAACCTTTCAAAAACTAGCAGCTTTTAAAAGTATTAATTTCTACTCCAGATAATTGGAAAAGACACCTGGGCAGCCAGGCAATATTTTTTACAGGATTGCCCTGTCAGAGACTCAGATTGTCTTCAGAGTTGGGAGCAATCGTTTAGCACTAAGTGACAGTGAATCTTGCAAATGGGTCTTCCTGGATGGTGTTTGCCATAAATTACCAAACTGAACTTGCTATCAAGGTCAGCCATAAAAGGTGGCCTTCATGGACATCCACAGTAGGCTTCAGAATTCCCTTGAGCAGGCACTAGTGTTGGATTCTGTAAATTCAACTTAGTAGGCTGACAACATAAATTGCTCTTAAACTCTGAAGATGTTTTTGGGAGCTAAATAGCAGAAGTGTGTAATTGGAATTTCTAGTTTTCAGAAAGAACTATTTCAGGCTCCTCTTTATTACACTGTAATATGTGATGATACTAAATTGATAATGTCAGAATTAAAGTTATTGACATTTTAAAGGCATACGTAGAAACCAACTTCTTAAAGAAAAGTAAGGCAACCAAATTCTGATAACTTATTTTACCTTTTGTCTTACATAAAAACCTCCTTTGTTTTGTGTTTGTTTTTTTTTTTTTTCCTCTGAATGAATATCAAGGCCATCTCTGTTTACATAAATATTGCTAGTTCCAGTGCCTCTGCTTTGAAATCATAGTTCTGGATTAATGAAGGTTTAGTCAGGGCATCTGTAAGAATAGTCTGCAGGAGTATAAATATGTGCTAAAAATTGTTTTTTGTTCTACGAGGGATGAGAAATCATTATGAACAATATGAACCCTGAAGTCTTAATGGCAGAAATTGATTTTTCTCCACTATGCACTACATTGCAATGGTAACAAACATAAGTTTTTCTGGTCTGCTTTGTGGCATTGACATTTAAGCAGATGTCACTTTCCTGTCACTTCCCATTGGAAGGACGATGGACTGATTGTGTCACAAAGCACTATCATAAATGCTGCTCACAATTCCATAGCCAAAATGGCAGAGGAATAACTGTTCTCAGAAGTATGTTTCCTTCCCAAAGGAAGGGAAAGGAGGCCACCACAAGAAGAATGGTACTATAACACAAACAGCAGACACTGAAAGGATATCAGAGGATCCATGAGACTGGTGCTGGATGGAGCGCAGAGGATGCTTCAGCCATCAGATCATATTGGGGAATGTCAAAATCCTATTGTAACCCTTCCTGCTCCCTTCCTACTCCACTGAAATGTATCCTCATACTAATGTGCTTTTAAAGAATTCCATTATGAGGTACTGGCATGCAGCAGCCTATTGGAAATCTTTAAGGAGCTGCTGCAATGCATAGAGTAAAGGCTCAGCTAATGCAAAGTGCTGACATTTTTCAGAAGTCTCTCAAAATGACATATTTCTCTTTGCATATATTATACTGTTTAGCCTTAAAGCCACAAAAGACTTTACGTTACAAATAAATCAACATGGAGGTTAGGGGATTTACAATGTGAACTCCAGCTTAACTGCAACCACCTCAGCCAAACAACCCCAAGACAGCCAAACAACCCTGTCATGACTGTGCTTTCTATGGTGTACTATGAAACCAGGGCTTTTTTAATACTAAGTTTTGATAGTTTTACAATAGTTCAGCAATTCCATGTCAGAACAAAAGGGTTTGTTCTGCAAGACTTCATGAAATAACAGAAACATTGCAGGACAAAGCCAAAGCTTTTCAATTCCTGTGATTACACTTATGAATAAAATTGCTTGCAAAGTTTCATACTGCGCATGTATCTTTCTTTGCTCTGCAGTGCTGCTTTCGTCTTTCCATCCTAGTACGGTGAGCCAGTTTTTTTGTGCTTTTGTGTATGCAATGACCTCTAGAACTGAATAGCTATTTCATTGCAGTCACCCCACTCCTTCCCACTAGCTCCAACCTCAATTCTACAAAACAAAGGGAGATTCTCCTCACAGCCACTTTTCAGTTAGCTCAGATGTCTGAGCCACAGCCCAAACTAGGTCAAACAGCTTGTTTCCACATCACATATTGACCTCTTAACAATTTTGCTCTATGATATTCCTAGTGGGTCTTAGCACAGACTTTTACAAGGAATGAGATGAATAAAATCCTCTCTAACACTTTCAATAATTTAAAAAAAAAAATAAAAAAATGGCGACAGTTTGAAGTTCAGACTAAAGATGTGCTAATTATACAGGGAAAAAATCTAATTAAGTGAATCAGGAAACCCATAGCAGCTATTGTCACATTCTTGTATGACAGAAGCATCAATCTGGAAGTCACTGGAGCATACGCTCAATAACTGTCTGAACTCAGATCCTTTCTCATCAAGACCTGCAAAGTTAAAATGAGATACCAGCTATGACAACAGTTCAGCTTCACAGAGCATATTGCATGAAACAGCACTTCGTCTTTTTTCATCTATGAAATAAATAAATACAAAAAAACCCCTCCAAATAAAATACACTTAGCACATTTTTGCATAAAAATTTTGAAATGTTACGTTCTTTGTTAGCAAGAAGTATCCTTTATATATCATAATATAATTATAAACATATATATAATGTATATAATCATATATATATTTTCTTTTTGCACTACTGAATATATGCCACTGTAAAAAATAACAGAATTCCTAGTTTAAACAAATAAATAAATAAAATAAGGGATTAGGAGACTGTGAAAGCACCAGAAAGACATATTCTACTGCCAGAGATAAAATCATAAAACCACTAAAAATTACCACTTCTACTGGAATCCAGCTGCTCTAGCACTCATTTCTCTGACTACAGAAAGAAGCTGAAATACAATGGCAATTTTTAAGGCCCTTCTCTCTGCAAAAATATTCCTAAAAATAGGAAGGAAAATGTTAATCTCACAGAGTGAGAAAGACAAACAACCTGCAACAATGTGAAGATGTAGGGTTTATTTAAGTAACATAGTGTATGTCTTCCCAAAGCTTTTACATTTACAAGATTAATCCAAATAAACTCTGGCATGACTACATTGCTGTTGAAGATCAGGGGAATGTTCTGGGGAGTGTAAGATCTCTGTTTTCAAGCCAACTGATTTAGGTAGTAGAAACAGATCAGCTTTCAGGCAGACAGCTTCTTAACAGTATGAAAAAAAATGATATTGGAAAGCACCGTATTTGGTAGAAATCAAAGCTGCCCATAAGACTGATAAATGTGTTGCTGATAACCTGAAAGTGGAGTGTTTAGGTGTAACATGTACATAGAGAAGTGACAGACAATGAAACAATAAATTCTCAGAGTTGTTTCAGATGGTCACCTAAAACAAAGAAGCGACAGAGATCTCAGCCCAGACAATGACAACATGCAGAAGGGAAAAAGAAGCAGAAATAAGGGTTGTTCTGTTGCAAGGACCACATTAATGTCATAAAAGATGTTGGGTAGGATGTGAGAAATGCAGATGAGGACTGGGCAGAATTTTGCAAATAAAAACAATAAATAGAGACACTGACTAGCCAAGAATGTTCAGAATAGATGTGACTGTAGTAGAAGAAGTTCTCATTACACTAAGTTCTGACTGAGTAGCCATGCTGTTCTGTGGAAAATGGTGTGCATGACATGCATCTTCTCAATAGCAAAATCATACTTATTTTCCAGAAGACTCATCTGCATTTTCTGTGAAGAAGCTAAATTGAGATACCCTGGTTGCTTATGTACAAGGCTTTACACAAAGACAATGACGCTTATGTAAGGATAAAAAATATCACAAGACTGTAAATCAATTTCTGACCGTGCCTAGGTCATAAATTCATAGGTAATGTTGGAGATGGATTTCTGTATTCTGCTTCCATCAGAATATAATAAGCAAAATAGCACAACAAAAGGACACAAATACGTATTTCATAGATAATGGCAGTTTTCTGGATAAGGTATTACAGACTAGTAGGTTCAGTAGTACTTGCTGCACTTTAAATCTCTTGTGTATTACTCACTCAGTTAGCTAAAAGATTTTACAACTTAAAAAGTATTAGATGCAGTTATTTACAGATGATTTCACTGAACACTGAAGCAGAGAATGCAGCGCTGTCTTGCTATGCTATCATTAAACAAATTTTACTCAGTCTCCCTGCAATACAGAAGCCTACCTGCAAAGAACAGCTTACAACATTTAGCCCGTAATTAACAGCTGCCCAGTATTTCAGTATTTTAGATACAGCAGCTAAGCAACCAGATCAGATAAAAAAAGAATACAATGTATTTTTTAATTGATAGCTACAGTTAATAACTGACAAAAGAGGATATAGTCACACTTGTTCTTCCTTAATGTAGGTTCACCCCAAGAAACATTTCTAAGGAAAGTGAACAAAGCCTATTCTTGCAATCAGGTGACTGGAGAATTGTGTAAGAACATGTTGCTAATCCATGTACTGTACTCCAGAGGAAGACGTCAAACAAATGTAAATCCATTAGCATACTATGATAAAAATTAGGAAGTAGCAATTCCACGTGAATTCATTTAAGTATAGTCTTGAGACTCTTTATGCGTGAGAGGAAGAGTTATTTGCATATTACTGCTTCTCAGGGACATCAAGACTAGAAAAATTTTTGCAAGGAGTACTTGAGTCTTAAGTAGACATAAAATGGAGGAAAGAGCTGAGAAGCCTTTGGAGTCAATCAGAAAGAAAAATATTGGTGGTGGTAAGAACAGTCACCAATAATAGTTTTGTACCAGTAGAAATTTAAGACTGCAAAAGCAAACATAAGGAGACAGTAACTCACATGTGCTGCTAGATAAAAAGACTGCTCATCTGCCAAGATAAAATATTTCTTTGTCAAAGTGGCAAGGTCTCAGATGTTCATGAGGAGTAAACACTTGTATCTGGCTTAATTTTAGAGTTGAAAGATATGTTACTCAAATAACTAGAATTAGAAATAATAATTTTTCATCCCTTTGCTAATCTGGCTTGGTCTGGATGAAAAAAATTGAAATGTGTCTAAGCTATCAGTGTTGCTCACAGTATCCCCTGCCTGAGTTTGTCAAGTCTGCACTACTATATAAGAGAAGGTAGCAGAAGTTTGTTACAGTTTTATATTACAAATGAACAAAACCATCTGGTATGTATTAGATTCTTACAGTTATTCTCTGTAATGGAGGGTCTGAGAAGTATGAAGCCTTCTCATAACAATTTTTAAGGCAAATACTGAATTTGTTGCTGGATCCCTGGTATACTATGCCTACCACTCAATACCAGAGACTCTACTCCTTGAGGACACTTCCCGTTAAGATTCACAGGATAATAGCTTGTGTTAATTACAATTAAATGAATTATTATTCAAGCAATTCCTTTAAAACAACGTCATCTGTATCAAAATGGAAAGAAAACAGATACATGAAATCCTTCCACAACCATATTAAAGAATCTTGGTCTTTTTTTGTTGAATTTTACCCTTTATATATATGGATGATACAATCAATGATTTTATTAGTTATACTTCACTACCCAGTTTCAGTGTAGGTTATTCCTGATCATGGGAAACTCTATGAGTTATTCCAGTTAACAGCTGGGGAAAGTTTTATATCTAAGCAGGTGGGCCAGTCCTCTTCCCACAGTAGTTAAAATAGAATCATATACACAATATGACATGTTGTTCAGCCTCGAAAAGAAAAGGATTTGAAGAGACCCCATTGTGATCAACCAGTATTTAAAGGGAGTTTATAAACAGGAGGGAAATCAACTTTTTACAACAGTGGAAAGTGATAAGGGTTTTAAACCAAAGGAGGAGAGATTTAGATTAGATGTCAAGGGAAATTTTTTACTGGGAGGGTGGTGGATCACTGGAACAGGCTGCCCAGAGGGGTTATGTACAGCCCATCCCTGGTGGTGTTTAAGAACAAGTTGAATGGGGCCCTGAGCTATCTGATTATTAGAGCTATCTGATCTAATAACTGATCTAGTAGTTGGCAACCCTCCATGTGGCAGGGGCACTGGAAATTGATTCTTGAGGTCCCTTCCAACCAAAGTATTCTATGATTCGATGATACTGTTGTCTTTAAGGCATCAAGCAAACTACTAAATCTGTAAGAATCTAGAATTAAGTCTTAACTATTAATCTCCCATAGAAAAGTTGATAGATTTCTCCTCTAATGTCTCCTGTTGTACAAAATCTCTCATGACAATTTTTTTTTTATAACAAGGAACTCTTTGAGGAGATATATATATATATATATATTGTAATGTTGTTTAAAAGCATTCAATATGAAAACACAAATTAATAGAGCTATTATTACATTATATTTTTTTCCCAAGAATGATCTCTAGTGGAAGACATCAATATCAAACAACCATCTGTGTGATACTTGAATATATGCAGCAGTTGTTCTTCTTTCAAAGGAGCTGAAAAGCCACTAGAAGACTGAAAGCAATGATCAGTTGCAGTGATGCTTGTTTTCTTCTAACAGACTGAGATTTTAAGGATATATGTTTTGCGACAGTTAAGTTGCCCATTAAAAGGTGTTGCCTGTTAATGTTCTACTTAGCTATATATATGGCATTATTCACTCTTGTTTCAATGGTATCTTTTTGAACAAATTTTAGCAGAAGTCCTCTAGAAAAAGATCTCTTCTTTGGAACAGTTCATGAGGCATTATATATTTAATTTTTGGTTATATCTATTCTACCTTGTGCTGATGAATGAGAGGATGGAAGGTACTATGTGTCAGGGAGCCAACATCTGTGAAGTTTTAAAAGCAATTTACACATCTAAGTAAAAGAAAGCAGGTGACAGCAGAAATACAAAGCCTGTTCCTTTTTTCCCCTGTATTTACAAAAAGCTGTCAGCAAGGACCAGCTGCATTTTTTAATTTCCTGCCATCAGAAATACCCAACATGCCCGAATTGTTAATGCATGTAGTTGAAGTGACAGAATAGTCCTTTCCCTTAAAGAAAGGCCCACTTTCTATGCATAACACCTTTTCAATGTTTATAGGTTACCTCAGGATCTGTCCTGCATGGTCTCTCATTTCAATGACTATTTGACAGTACAGTGAAGACAGTCTGGGTGTTGTGTGCCAGTGGCTTCCATTGAAAAATACATCATTTTAAAACCAAAAGTGTCATATATCAACCCAGAGCAAGAAGTTTGAGCCACAGTGCAGACACCTCACAGCATTCCTGGTGCTCAAGAGAAGTTCATTTTAACAGTTGCTAGGAAGAATGATGTGAGTGCAAGGTGGGACAGTGCAAGAAATCCCCATGTTGCTACCAGAGCAGCATAAAGTTTCAGATGCACATCCTGCACCACCAACCACTTCTTGCCCTGGAAAAATGTCATCAAAACCTTATCAAGTAATAGGGGTTTATTATTATTATTATTTAATTTAGAAGACTTAGATTCAATATGAGTTTGAGGAAAAATTATCTCCTGAAATCTCCTTTGGCTCTGAATGAGTATTATGAGTATTACTATTACAAGTCTGATGTTAATAAATGCATAATCAAATTGAAACACCTACAACTCAGAGGGCTTGTTTAAGATCACACTCTCAGAGTGGGCATATGAAAATCTTCAGAACTGTCTTGTCCCAAAGGAAACATGCCAGGGTTAATCAACACCTTTTTGCTTTGTTGTAACAAACACCTGAAAATTGAAACCCATTTTCTGTAGCAGGTCTGCCAACATGTAAATAAGCTACTAATTTGCAGATGGGTTTCTGATAACACTCATAAAGGACACTTTCTAAATGTTAGAAGGCAACTGACCTACCTCACAGACCAGATGAGAAGTAACAATAAGAAACTCCAGTGCAGCAGTGGAGAAGTCTCATAGTGATTTTCTATGTCTTCTGTGCTCGCCCATATATTTGCAAACAATATGTGTAATGTAAGCGTTAGATACAGGCATCTGAAGTGTACTGTTCATGATGTCTGTGCTCTGCCTTTAGATCAAAAACTCTCTTCTGTTCTAATAAAGAAGACTGGCAAATACATGATCTACATCTCAAGATAATTTTGTTTAGTATAGCGGAGACATGAAATAGTAAGGAAGTATCAAATGACAAGATAAAATTACATAGTGCAAGCCATAAGAGGAATCCTGAGTTTCTTTATTTTCCCCACAAGGACTAAAAGAAAGAATAGCAAATATAAGGTTTGAGATGGCTTTTTATGTGTTGAATTTGAATGAAATAATGCAGATATTGCGATGGTGAGTGGTAAGTAGGTAAGGTATATTATCCTAAAAAGGAAAAAAACTAGGAAAGGAACAATAATTGAAGTACTAAAACAGAAGACACATGACAATGGATTTTTAATTAAAGCTTCAATCAATTTCCTTACATAGTCCAAAGTTTACACATCAAAGTTGTTTCTTAATTTTCCCATACAAAAGCCTATAAACAATTTGAGTTAAAATCTGAATCAGCTGTAACGAAACTAATCAGAGAATTTTTATTTTTAAATTTGGGAAGGAGGAACATTCTGTCATAGACTGTTACTAGGAGCATGAATACTTCCCATATTACCTAAAAAAAGGTAAAATAATTGACATTGTCATTGAGCTGAAGGCATTAGATCAATATTATTAACTTGAGAGCTCCCATAATTCTTGCTATTTTAGAGCTTAAATGACAGTGCTGAATATAAAGTGTATAAAATGTAGATGATTTGAGTATTAATTTCTCATTAGTGTGGCAAGGATGATTAACTTTATTGAGCTTTCACCTGAATTTCTTTGGCAGAGCATTGAAAATTTATCTTAATTTTCTTAAAAGTCCAGGCAAAGATAATATGAGCAAGCTAGGTGTTCAAATGTAGATGTTTTTTATGTATAGTTTGTACAGGCAAGGTTACTTATTTTGCCATGTGAAATAATAAGGAATTCTATGCAATTTCAGTGTGAACAGTTGGTATTATTGCTGCTAATAAGGTCTCCTTAGTTTGGAGAAGATGGTATATTATTCAAGTAGGACCATCAAAATATTTAAAACAGCACGCTTGAAACAAAACAGGGAAAACAATTTTTTGTGCTTGTACATATCCTTCTGAAGCTCTGCAATAGAGCAGAATAACCCAGAGAAACAATTATCTTTTATAGATGGCACTTTTATGTTTTTACATTTTGTTGTTAGCTGGAATCATTACAAATAAGATATAAGTGACCTACAGAAGATAAATCTCCTCCTAGCTATTTCTTCATGTTTGATTCTTCAGGCTCTGTATTTAATAAATATAGCTGTTCTAAATATTCTTACTTATAATTTAACAATAATTATTACAAAAATATGTAAGCCTTGATGTAACTGTCACAACCATTTCATATTCATTATTTATAAAACAGAATATAAAGCATATTAAGTCTTTGATCATCAGAAGGCCTAGATATAATCTGGCTTCTTTGTTGTTTTTGGCTGGTGATTCTCTACAGTAATCTGTTTATACTTGACACTATTACAGTGTTCTGAGATGCTAATATATATCAGTATTAGACAGCTACTATGGCTGTAGAATGGAAATTTCCATTTCTGGAAAACATTCATCAACTCTATGATGACAAAAAACATAATCACTGTAATTATGTTGTTCAATATACAATGAATTTTGACTCATCATTCTTAGTTGGATTTACTCCAGCTCCTCTTACTCTAACTCAAATGTATTTTATTTTTTTTTCCACAGTGTTCTTTTTTGCTCCAGTGATTCTGTGAAATGCTTTGGAAATAAGTGCTGCTTATGTTCATGCAACTAGATATTCTCATAACAAAACTTCATTAATTCTTAATATTGTTATAATTACCACTGTAACCCATGTAGTTAGCATCACAGTTTAGAAGGACTAGAAAATATTTATTCTGGGTGCCTAATATGGCACCCAGAATCCCTTCTGATAGTTATTTCATTGACATTAATAAGCTTTGGATCAGAATTTTTGGGCCACAAATTGGCTATTTTTAAGGAAAAAAAAACACACAGGTATCTGGATTTATTAGTGATGTACACACTTTGGAAATATATTTATGGGGCACTGAGGTACAGGAATGGAGAATACATTGTTGAGTTTGTGTGAAAAAATTAGTTCTCAAACAACATAGTCCCAAGGTTATGGCAATAATAATGGCCCAAGTAGTCAGGTAAAACTGAAATCCAGCAAGACAGCGGTAGCATGCAGCTGTGCACAAAGAAGGGCAGGCAGTGCACCCTGTGCAGCAACAGCAGCTCCTTGGCTGTTCTGAAAGGTTTTGAAAAGTGTTAAAAAGAAGAAAAGAAAAAGACAAAAATAAAATAAAATTAAAATAAAAAAATAAATAAAAATCAACCTCCTTTGGATTAATAGACCCAACAAACTCAGCTTAAATTTTAATTCTCTGCTTCATCTTCAGCACATTGAAATGCAGTTAACAGTAGCAAGTGTTCATACTAGATAAGGGAATTGTTGCTACTCATATAATTATGCTGTTTCTACAGCTGAGCCTGGCAGTGAGACAGAGCAAGACATCGCATCACACTATTAGGACAGTTAGTGCCTTTAACAAGAATCCATTTTCCAGTGATCAGAGATGCAGTTCTATTACTACTTCTGTGCAAGTTGAAACATCAATGAAACAAACATTTTCCAGAAGATGAATTGCTTTAAATCTTTTTTTCTTTTTTTTTTTCCCCCTGCAATGCTGATGTTTTTAATGTGTTCTTATAAAACTCCAACAAAGAAGACAAGTGTGAAGATCAAGAAGAAGTGGATATAAATAACATCTTTAATCTGTTTCTTCTATAGGAACTGAACTTTCTCAGTACTGTAGATGCATATTTTTTTAATGATGCAGATAACTCCTTTCCTAAACACATTCATCAGTTTGGGGACTTTTTGCTTTCTTTTTTCCCCCTCCTTAACTTTCTTCAGAAATCCCCTTATTTAGACCAACATTCAGAAGCCACGCACAGCATATCATTTAAGGTACCCAAGAAAGATTATTTTTTTTTTTTTTTTTCCCCCAAATCTCTCCCCTCAAAAAGCCCACTGTAATGGACTCATACATGCCATCTGCTGACCCTTTCTAAACCTATTACAGACAAGTCACTTGCCCTCTCCACTGTTTGCCTGGGTGAGATGAAGTACGCCCAATATTTGCTCACGTGCTCTTACAAGGCAGGATTGTCCCAGCTGGACACCGGCTCCTCAGCTACCCAAACTTAATAAATACTTTCTAAAAATGTCCTTGCCTGAATTTCTTTCTCTTTACAGCAAATTTTAGAAGAATTATAGCATAACTATTCTTTTGTGTTACTAGAAGACGAGCTTGAAAAATAAAGGTTAATATTGACACATTCTTTCATGAAAAATATTTTACGTGATTCAGTGCCATACACACATGTATCTGTGCAGGTAGACAGTACTTTAGTATATGGAACATGCATTTGCAGGCACAAGTCACTTTACTCATCATTACAGGCTGCACTTTATGACTTCAATTACTTTAATACATGGCAGTTAAATATTATTTCAAATATTTGCAGCTGCAATTAGAATTAGAATATTCACAGAAGAGCATTACGTACAACTAGAGATATGTATATACTTATCTAAAGTTAGGTGTAGGTGTTGGTTTGTCTGCAGGCAAGGCAAGTAAACAAGCAGTATTTGAATGCTGTACAGCACCACTAGAACTTTTTTCATTGTCAAGGTATGTGTATACAAACACACTTGTATAATATCCCTTTTATTTGTGTATCAGCAGGATTAAGCAGCTGAGTCATGTATATCAGCAAGCAAGTTGAATGCATACTCAGTGTTTCATACACACAACCAACACTCTTCAGGAAAAGGTGGAATCCTGCCTGGTATTCTGTTCTAAGGAAATAATGAAGATACTGAAGTAGTAATTTAAGAGAAGTACTGTGCAGTGAAAGAAAATAAATCCTGGTAAAATAAACAGGCTCCTTCATCTTCCTACTCAAAACAACTGCCTTGTCCTAGAAACTGCTGAAGTGAGAGCAAGGGCATGCTCTGTTAGCCCATACACAAATACTCCAATCTGATACAAACCACTTATTCAGTGCTCATTTCTAGCTTATCAGAGATGATAACACAACAATGGGATACAAGAAGGTCTCCATTCAGCCAACATCTGGAAGTGACTTAAAGCCGTAAAATATCTGCATAGTCTCTACTGCATTCTGTCACTGAAACACATTTCCTTTAGATCTGTTTTATGGACTGTTTGAAGGAGGTAGGAACTGATGATGTTACCGATGCTAAGCAATAAGAAAATAAAATAGGCAAACAAACACACAGGAGTAATCCTATGTAAACATTGCAGTACTCAAAGCAATGTAAGGAGATCCAACTCAAGTATCAAGAAACTTAAGATGTGACTTCATCTCAGAACCCTGGCTTTCAGCCTCCCAGTCTGCAGAAATTCAAAGCATAAATGATAGCTGGCCTAGTTTAGAAAATGTACTAGCAATTAAGCAAAGGAAAAAAATAACTTAAAATTATTCTCTTAAGATGATAGCATACAAGAAATAAACAATTGATAAATTATGCAACATACACTGTAGAGACACAGAAAGAATGTTTAATCTCTTCCCCTTGCTCTTCTCTACACATTACTCCAACAATAAAATTCTTACAATTTGGATTTTCTTACTCTATTTAGGTTATCTCTGAAATGGAAAAATAGCACACATTAAACTTACATTGGTTTCTGAGAATGAATATATTAAATGTTTGTAAAAAACTGATTTGATAATCTCATGAAAGTTTTAAGGCACTAAGCCATCAACGTTAAGCCTCTTATTAAGATCAAATTTGGAAAAATGTCACTGTAACACATTTTTTGGAATCACAATTAAGAAAAAACGAAACTGGTAGAGAAAACATTATTCTTCATAGAGGAATAAGAGAAGTAAAATATTTTTTTCCATTACTTACATAAATAATTTGGTGCCATTATAATGATGTTCAAGATAAATATTGGAATGTTAGAATAATAACATTTAAAATAATTACTTTTGTTCCTTTAATCTCCTAGCTTTATTGTTCTTTCATTCCCTGCTTAAACCTAAATGGCTGCATTTGGAAATTTTTAAAAATACTTCAGCAGAAATGCTCATGGAGACATATTATCGCACTTTTTTTTCTGTCCTGAGGCTATCATGTTTGACACTAACAGAAAATAGTTTCAAGGACAATATAATGACACAGTTTGAATAAATTAAAGTATAAAGTACTTAATTGCAGATATGATTTGCTTTTGTTTTCAAACCAGTGTGGAATAAATACTTTAGAATGTAAAAACTGCCTTTAAAACACAAGTAGGCTTTAAAAAAATCTACAACTTAAATCACCAGTAACCATGTATTGAAAGAACATTTCTAACATTCAATCACTAGTTTCTCTCTAGACAATAAAATTTGAGTGAAATATCACTTTCACTGGAACTATTTAATTATAGAACATCTTGTTAAGCAAGTGTAAATACGAGGGGTTTGTTAAAATATTTGTTGCTTTCTCAGCATTGAAATACAGCAAATGATCCCCTAGCAGCTGCCTCTACAAAGGTTAAAACTGCTTTTGTATACCACAGTGAAGATAAGGGCAGCAGATTTTTGCCTAAATCATTTTTCACAACTTCTTTCTCTCCCTGACATGCCACATGCCATGTCCTCCTTCCAGAGCCATACTGGGAGGCAGCTATGCCAGGAGGCATGGTGCTGACTGGAGAAAAGATGCTGAGTAACAAGTGTGCCTTGGTGAGGGATGAGCCAGCACTGCACCCATCAAGGCATTCCCTGAAGCAAGCTCAGCTTAAAACACCAGGGCTGTTTATCAACCTGTGCACTTCTGCTGAAGGATATGGGGATGGCTGTGCTTACTTTCATGGGCAAGGACTTCTTTCAGTAAGAAATCTCAATATCGGGCACATAATCCTGTTGAAAATTTGGTTTCTGATCCAATATACGCAATAACACACAGATATAACATTCTGCTTCATGGATGGTAGGATGGGAAGCAGGAGTTGTTTGAGCAAAACTATAGGAAACATCAGTCTCAGGGCACAGGATCTCAGCCCCAGTCCTGGCTCAGGACCAGGCTTATGTGACTGAGCAGGTCCTTCCATAACCCTGCAACTGAGAAAGCAAAGCTAAGAAAATATACTTGAAGTTAATGTGATGTGTGCCTACAACTGGTGTGTAACGATTAGGTTGGGATTCCCTATTAACATGAAAAGATGCCCTTAACTTCAGACCCAGATGCTGGCTTTTCTGATCTTAGTTCTTTAAATCATTACTCTAAGATGTGTAAACTTCTGCTGCATTGTGGCCACAGCAAAATAAAAGTGAAAGCTGCTTCTTAATGCACTCTCCCATGCAGAGGAAATATTTAAATCCCCTCAGGCCAAAGTCATTTGGTACAGAAATATTAAAAATGAATTAAGAACTTTACAAACTCAAATATACAATGACTACTGAAAGACTTTCAGCCATCTCAGAAGTGGCAACACAAACGCTGGTCTCTCTCCTCTCTGTTTTTCCCTAACACAGGTGTTGAAGTCCCAACATCTACTTTCTAAATCTCGCTCCAAATCCTTTATAGTTTCTAGCAGAAATGACTGAGCTGATTTAGCCCAGGGCATTATCATCCTTTAGCTCTTCTGAAAGTCTTTAATGTTTTGTACATTAACAGTAAACACAACTGTTTATTTCATTAAAACAAATGTAAATACTTACAATTTAACTAATCAATTTCAGTAAATTATGTCAGATTGTAAGTGTACACACTTAAAAATCTGATATTAAATGCTGATTTAACACTCAGTTGTTTCTTTCTATGCATATCAAATGGAGACTGTGAATTACTGACTGCTTTTGAAAATGTAAACTTATATGTCTTTCAACTCACTGATTAACATGCATAAAGGTAACAGCAGGCAGGTTTTTGTTTCAGACTGGTTATGCTTGCAATGCCTTAATTAAATCACTGAAGATGTTCTGAAGAAAAAAAGGCAATGAAACCAAAATAAACTCAGAACCTGGAAGAGTACTTCAGAAACAGATGTTTGTTTGTTCTTAAATACATTCAGATTTATTCTACTTTCAATAAAATTTGAAATAGAAAGGATAAAAAAAAATAAAGAATCCCGAACTTTCATGGTGTAAGTTTTCTTTTGGGCATAACATGGTAGAACTTTTAACTACTGTAGAAGTGCTGTATTTGTAATAATTACATAAATTAATTCTGCTTTATTTCATACAGTACTCTCACAGTGCTTTGCTGCATCCTGTGGTGTCATACCATTTTTATTTTTCTTAAAACCTCTTCAGTAATTGCTTACTAAAAAGGCTTTAAGTAACTTATGCAAGTTTTATATAAGATTAATTTAAGAAAAACCTAAATATACTCTAGATATTGTGAAATGAGGATTCTCCTCATTTTTAATAAATTTATTTATTTATTTATTTTGTTATTATTACAAGGCTTATATGACCAAGTCCTTGTTAATAAGGTTCACAATGAAATTGAGTTTGTTCAGGTCACGCTACAGACTAACACTTCCCCAAAGATATTTCTGTGTTTATTTCTTTTTATCCCTGAGCAGTCCTCACTGAGCAATATCGCTGTTAAATTCCCATCCAAATGGGAATCAAATTAACCCAGGTTTGAAAAGAGAAAGCATTTCTAATATACTTCTTTCTTGCAGTTTAAAATGGGCCATAAGTTATCACACAGTATCACAGTATTGTGCAATTTGGAAGGGACCTTAGAGATCATCGAGTCCAACTCCTGGGATTCGAGCCCTTCTATGTAGCAGAGCAGCATTTCTGCCACTTGTGCCACAGGGGGGATTCGAACCCCAGGCCCCTGGTGTTGCAAGCAGCACCTTATACCACTGTGCCACCGGAGGCACACAATGTTTCTGATCTATTAAATGTATTAATATATTTTGACTGACTGATTGGACAACAGTAGAGGAATAAGAGGAAGCTTTTCTTCATCCATCCACCCACCGGAACATGACATTTTCATGCCCACCACCTTCAGGCTTTTTTTTGTTTTAAGTCCTCCTGTAATTTTGCTTATAATCATCACAGAAGTTGAACTGAAGCTGGAAGTTGGCATGTATCAGTGGTGTGTCCAGTCTGGAGACTTCTTGGTGCAGAATGGCAGAGGGATCCAAGAACCTGCAGTTTCTGCCTAAATGTTGAGGTATCTCTCCAGCATGTTTTGAACCATCAGAAAGAAAATACAAAACCAAAAGAGGAATACAGTCATTCCTCTATGTGCAACTGCATACAAATGCTTATTTCCTAACTTGGTTTTCTCTGTCTCTGATCAAACAAAAGGAGTTGCAACGTTTTTAAAAACCAAATCTTTTGTTTTTACAGAATTATTACTCAGTTTTCTGATCACTATCCCAGTTTAAACAACTAATCCTCAATTCCAGAACAAGTCAATAACCACTACAGTTCATTAGTACTTAAAAGATGGTGTATTCTCTAATTTTCCACTTGACAAAAGAATATATTAAAAAAAAAATTATAAATCCCTAATTTTAATATGCATAACACTATTTCTTCCCCACCTCCCACTTTTCTCAGTACATGGGTAACCTCTCATCTCTTTCTGAACCAATATGTACAAGAAGAAAGTACAGTAATGTGAGAAAAAAAAATTGTTGCTCAAATAAGCTAGATATGTATATTCATATGTTCACAAAGAAATTAAGCAACGTTTTTAGAATGAGAGAATTCTGGAGATTTTCCAGTATTCTTTTGGCACCATCAGTGGGGGATATTTCAAACTGCTGTTTCCTTATCCCAAAAGCAGAGTCACTATTAAGCAGCACATGGGAAAATGACTGAGACAAGGGATTCGTTTCCTTCCCTATATTATGATCAGATCATAGGAATGTGAGCAATTTAACTTCAAGTGACAATTTAAGGCAAATTTCCAGAAAATAAATCAATCATGCATCTTACTACATTTTTAACTTAACTAAGTACTGAGAAAGAGAGTTTGTTGACTGAAGTCAACATATGAAATATAATCTATTAGTAACTATATCAACTTCCTGATCAACACTACTAAGTGTTAACAAAATAATAATAAACAATTCAAAGAACAGGGAACATAAAGAAAGGAACTCTCTAATGTTGCAAGGAAGCTTTCTCTGCTAGGACAAAATGAGAAAAAAAAAAAAAAAAAAAAAGCAAGGAAAAACAAAGAATAGACAGACAACTCCCTCTAAATCCTTTCACTCACCTAACACAAGTGTGAAAAGGATAACCAAGCACCATTTGCCACACGCTACAAAGGGCAACTTTAAAAAAAAAAAGTCTCTTTTTTTTTTTTTTTTGTCACATTCAGGAATGTTACAAGTATGAGAGAAAAAGCTGAAGTTGGACAATGGTACACAACAGATGGGGTACATTTCACTTTATACTTGTGATAAGAATGGCAGTTTTCTTAAATTAAGAGTTTTCCTAATTAAGTTCCTTACAAATACCAATAGATATATCTTAATTCCCACAAAACAGGGAACATATTAAGATTTTAAGAAAAATGACCAAAAGTATCAGTTTGATAGTTCAATAGGATTAACACCAGCTTCAGTCCACCAGCACCCTCAAAGAAGGATGCCCTTTTACTTCAGCCGCATGTGGGATTTTTTTATTGCTCCAGTCAGTCACATCCTAAGCATTAGCCTCTTAGTAAGAGGCAAGAAGAGAACTGTAAAACATAGCAGTCAACTATAAAAACATACCTTTTAGTCACTTACCCTCTACCTTCAAGAAACTTCTATTAGAGCAAGAGAGAAACCAAAGATGCATACTTTCTCATGGAAAACCTTAAAGAACTTCAAAAAGTTGCTCTCCTCTGCTTCTGTTACTTAGTCAGCTGTTTTAAAATTCTCATCAAGGGTCTGAGTCTCTTTATGTACAAAGTCATCAGGCTATTTCCTTACAACCACCCATGAATGCAACTCAGCTGTGGAAGCTGAAACCTCCAGCTAAGGGATAACTGTGAACAGCTGGTGGGTATTAACTGATAAAATTGCTTTATCTACTTTGGAAACCTCAGATGTTATATATATTTTTTTCTTCCTGCATTTCCCTGCCATTGGCTGTTATATAACTTCCATTCTTACCACGTATGAGAGAGTCATCCTCCAGAGAACATAATGTTATTTCTGTGTATTTTGTGCTTGTTCTCAGTGTATGATTCCTCCTGTTCTGTGAACAGAACTGAGATCAGAAGCAACTAGTATCTAATGATGAACTAAAAAAAAAAAAAAAAAGAGCTATAATGAAGAGTCTCAAGGGGAAAAAAAATAGGGCTTCGTTTGGCTGCACTAATCCATGGTTCCTATGTTAGATACATTTTAAAAGAAAAAACTGATATTTCTCCAAGTACCCCACATTTTCTTGGTAGAGAGCTTGGACTTGTAGGCAGGAAGGACACCACAGTCTTTCTACCTTTGGATGAGAATGTTCTGCACTGCACTGGAGTGCACAGTATCCTCTCTTGGTCACCACAGCTGAGGAGCATGCACACTACTTCCCCAAGCAGATTTATTATCATGAAAATTTACTTTTCACCCTAAAAGCATGCACTACTTTCTGGAGGCGCCACTGCTGAAAAGGAAAAAAATACTTCACCAGGGAAACAAAAGACTAAGCTACAAAAACAGTACTTAAAAATATAGAGTTTAGTTCTTGCTTGTTGTCCTTCCACTGCTGTACCAAGCATTTGCCCTCAGCAAACCCTTGCTTCATTTGGCAGCAGTTCTCCCATTGGCTTTACTACTCCTGTGATTTATAAACCACCCTTTTCATTCCCCCCTGCCTATCAATTCCTGCAATTTATTCACTGTATAAGTTTGTTTTTGTCCTCTCCCAAAATTAATCTCTTTTAAGGATGATTCCTCATAATCTATAGTGAATAACAGGAGGAGAAATGCCCTGCAAGCAGATACCCATTCTATTTATGCTTTCATATAATTCAATCACAGATCTTTTGTTCCTTGAAACTTGAAAAATCCACATTAATAACATATCTCTAGGGTTGAAGAAGTACATCTGAAAGTGCCAATTCACTTTTATTTACACACTCTACTGGCAAAAGCAAAAGGCTGAAGGCAATAGAATGAGAAAGACAGAAAATCTGTTTGCAGCTGAGTCTGCCCTTGTCTTTTTGAAAGGCTAAAATTATTATTATTTCCCCACACAGCAACCCCATGGATTTGTTTTTCTTGAGTTGTGAGCCACCTATTTTCAGCTTTTCCAGAGTTTTGTTGTTTGCCTTGGTTGCAGAGTTTGACTGAAAAAGCTGGAACATGCTTCCTCTATGGAGCAATTGCAAGAGTTGCTTAACATTATGAGCACGATCCTGCAACACATCTGGCAGCACACTACACTACATAAGTTTGTTACCCTTTTGTTCAGGGGAGGCCCCAAGGAAATAATCATAAAAGTACTGAAAGAATATCTACTGATGGCATTTAGGAAAAAAAAATCCTCTACTGTAAGTGGAACAACTGAGAAACTTGCTGAATGGATGCAAAGGTCTTCATGCACTATGCAATTCCAGCAGCTGAGGCACTAACAAAAGCATCAAATATCATGAGATTGAAGATAATGTTGTGGGTGTGGCAAAAGTGGGCTATGGAGGAGTTGGAATGACTCATGCATTTTGATGTCTTGTTCTCTGTTGGTGTTGCAGTTACTCATGCAGAGTTTATCTTATGTATTCTTTGTTGCTTTCATTCATTTTAACCTGCAGGCTGTAAACACATTTATTATGAAAAGAATAAAATTACAGAATCTCTGTGTGAAGCTCCCAAAATCTTGCTACAGGCCTATTTATCACCTTTCCATTCTCATCACAAAGGCATTGCACCATTAGTTAGTATTAGATAACATGAGAGAGTGTGAGGAAAACTGAACAAAAAATAAGTGAAAGAAAATGAATAAAGCTGGGAAAATGGAGAACAGGAAGAAGAAACATAGTTGTGGTGCTGGAGAAGAAAGTTAAAAAAAAGGAGACAAACACAGTAGAATGATAACATTCAATTCAACAACAAGGATCCATTTTTAAAATATATTTTCTCTTGCCTCACTACTTTTCTGCTGTAATAAGGTTCGGCTTTTGAGTAATTTTGAATAGTGCAGTGGCAGTGATTATCAGAACAGTCTCATGAGTACATTTAGGCAAACAGTCTTCAGAAGTTCCTGAGCCCATTTTATCAATTCAATGGGAATTTTAATTGACTATTAAAATACAGCAATACACAATAAAGACATTACTGCACTGCTGCAGAAATGTTAGCAAATGTGTCATCAATAGAAAAGGCAATTCTCTTCTGTGGGTTCATCAGAATTGCTACAACAGCATAAATAGCCTGTAGTAGCAGTAATTGAGGGTTTAGAAGGTCTTCCCAAATATGCTTCCCCCTAAAAAAATAAAACAAACAAAACAAAAAACAACCCAGAAGTCCAACAATTAAAGCTTGAGTTGTACATGAGTTTCTCTCTTCCCATTACTGCACATGTAATAGGTCCCATTTTACTGTGTGATATAGGATGGTGGCTGCACATCTATTCAACAATAGGAAAAAATTACAATACTAAGTGAAACTGCCATACGATGACACTGAACTCAGTTTCTTTGAGAATATTTGTGCATTTTATGATTTCCAGAAAAATCATCTTCCAGAAAATTTTCCAGAAAAACTACACAGATCAAAATGCAGAGCTTTTTGCACCCTCTGCTCTGCAAGGTTGGTCTGAACGCCTGAACCCCTTGCTCAGACAAAGCAAACTGTTCCTCCCACAGCAAGTCCACACCAAAGATGACCACAGGAAGGAATAGATCACATTCATTCTCTCATAAGCATGGCACAGAGATGCAGCATTGTGCCAATTCTCACAACAGCAGTAGTCTACCAAAATCAGCTCATGGCTAAGGCCAGTTAGGTTTACTGTGACTCTGCAACCACAGTCTGAACCATGATTAGTTGTAAATAGACAACTTCCTTTTTGCAGAAATCGTGTTCCCAGGAATGTTCCTATAACAAAAGCACCTTAATCAGATAAATTTGTATTTCTGTAAAACACAGAAATGATGTAACTATTATCTATGCAAAAGACACATACAGAAGCAGACAACTTTCTCCTTAAATAGGAGTTTGCTCATTAGACAACAAATGTTTAAAAAGAAAGCATGTCAATGAGCAAGAGAAAGGCTGTAAATAAACCAAAAGCAGGATGAACATTACATACTGCTGCTGGTCTCAAAGGGCTTTATTAAAAACAAAAGCATAAAAAGTAGTTTCTGAATAGGATGATTTTTAATTGTGTCCTCCTGAGAACACTGCACAAGGCAGACTTGAGAGCTTCTTAGGTCCCAGTAGGTTACAAAGAGAAACAAGCAACAGATTCCCTTTGGTCTAAGACCACCTATTGCTGAGTTTCTGGACTACAATTAAATCTTAGTGACCAATTATGTTTATCTGGTTCTGAGCCAAACTCAACTTTATCAACATCTATTTTATGCTAAAATAAATAGATGAATATATAAAGGACTCCGTGAGATCTAATTTCTTACTAGTTTAAGAGTGAGTGCACAGAATCAACAGTTACAAAGGCATGCAGAGACAGGACAAGGGAAAATGGTTTTAAACTGGAAGAGGGTAGATTTAGACTAGATTTTAGGAAGAAGTTCTTTACTGTGAGGGTAGTGACACACTGGAACAATCTGCCCAGCGAGGTTGTGGATGCCTCTTCCCTGAAATCATTCAAGGCCAGGTCGGATGGAGCTTTGAGCAAACTGGTCTAAGAGGGAAGTGTCCCTGCCTATAGCAGGGGAGTTGGAGATGAAGAGTCCCTTCCAACCCAAACCATTCTATGATTCTAACTATGTAAAACTCGCAAGCAGTATCCATTAAAACAATGCTACCTTCAGTATGTCTGGCTGCAGTGGGACTGGTGACTAGTCTGCAATATCTTATAAGTTTCAGAAAGTTGAGGTACCTGTATCTCTGGGACTTTGTAAAAGTTCAAGCACTCTTGAGCCAGATCTAGAACAGGTACCTGGGCACAGTATGGTAATGGTGCCCTTAATATACCTTAATTGTCTGTGCTCCACACATGAAGGCTGGGAAGAAGAAAATCTGTAATCTATTCTAACAGAAAAAAAGAAAACAAAACACAAAGCAATCTACAATTAAAAACAACAGCTACAAAAAACCAAACCAAAACAAAAAAACACAACAACAAAAATCAAACCAAAAAACAACTATGCTTTTGACCAAACTAAACAAAAAACCTATGGAAAGTAAGAATTTTGATTCTGCTTCTCCGTAATTCTGGAATTTTTTGAGCTGCCAAAGGGAGCTCCTGTCCCACTGAGATTTGCAAGCTAGCATTTGTAGCACCATTAATTATTTACTACAAAAGACAACTAAAAGAGAAAGAAGAGTAATCTCCTCTATCATCCCTGGCTTATTTCACAGCTCTGTAGTTAGTGCCAGATAGAAAAACACACACCAGACAAGCAGGGCTCTTTCTCTGATGATTAGGTACCCACTTGGAAAGAGGCAAACCAGGTTCCAGTGGCTACTTAGCTGCAAACAGGACAAAGCCCTCCAGCAGGAGCACCTGGAAATCTTCAGCTGATGTTGCTCAAATCTTTATGACAAGAGACCTCAGCATTAACAGCCAGATTCACTAGCATCTTGGGATCTCCACTCACAGACAACAGTTAAGGATCTGCCCTTCAAATTATTTATGTTTGCTGTGATATGGTAACGACATGGTACGTTCCTCTACCATCCCATTGCCATACATTGATCTCTCAGATGTTGGGAAAGATGATGAAAGTCACAAGATGAAAGAAAAAGGAAAATCTCAGAACAAGCTTACATAAAATATTCATATCTGGTAGCAATTACAAACAGAAAATAGGAAATAAAAATTCCTCATAAGCAGCAGCAATTATGCAGTGTCCAAATTATCTATGTGCAATGCCCTTCAGGAATTTTTCTCTATAGATTTCTGTTGCTGGAATCTAAAAGTGAGACAGTCCTTTTGGCTTATATCTATAGTTAATTTTGTTACTAAGTATACATGTAGCCTAGCATGACATGTTACTAGCAAAAGTAAGGTTCTATGCTTTATTTCTGTTCTCCACTAAAACCCATAACAAACTTCAGTGAAGCAAGATAGCACCTCAACTGTGAAAAACTTACAGATTACAATAGCATAATTATTGTATCTGTCTCTTGAGATGTTAAATACGTTCTTTTGTGTACTCATAAAATGCACTGATCTCCTTTTTCTTTTCCTGTGATAAATCAAGTGATGCTGTCTGGACATTACTAAGCTGAGTCACCAAAGTCTTCACAAAAAGTATGTTTAAAATGCTGCTGTTCAAGCATAGGATGAGAGCACACTAACATCTTTGTCTAACAGCTTCTTACAGGTGTAAAGAAAGTAAAAAAGTGATGAATATGTTGTTTTTCTGGGAATCTCCATTAACATAAAACAGTGTTTATTCTATTCTCTTTATGTTTCTATGGTAAAATCTGATGTTCCTTAACTGGTAATGAATACTAGTTCTTAGATGAGGAATGGTGGTGTATGTCCTAGAACATTGTTATGGATTAAGATATGCAGAAATGCTGGATTTTAATCTTATGACAGTGATACAAAACAAGACGTTCAGTTAGTTGCAAGCTGGAAAAGTTTTCTGAACTTCAGTACTAGTTTTATGAGCAAAAATAGTCCTGACAAATTACAGAAAATCACAAATAATTCACCTTGTTACTACTTCCACTCATTTTGGTGTTCCCATGAAGAAGCCTCCTCTGATATGAAACATCAATCCATAGAAAATAAATAAATAAATAAATAAATTCTTTTTTGGTGAACTTGTCCACTTCATTCAGCTTTGGAGATCGTTGTAGCCTTGTTAGGTTTCTAAGGCGCCTCAATTACATATGTATATTTGAGACTGCAGAATGCTTTAATTTAAGCCAGCACACTAATATTCAGAAAAATCATCTGCCAGGATCAAGACTAATTGAACTGATATCTTCTGGGTTTTATCTGCAGCTTTGCTGCATAATTTTTCATTTTCTTTAGAAAGCTTTAATACAAAGCAAGAACATGCCTAGAGTCCCACAGAGGGGTTTTGACATTAGGCTTAATAAAGCATGAAGAACTCATTAATAAATAATGTTCTGCTAAGTTAACAAATAAAGCTGGATACATTGGCGGCACCCAGAAGTAAATAACATCACGCATGCAGCCAAGTAACTTACTAAAATGCAACTGTGCCATTTCTTCAGTGTATTTGGCAAAGGCAATCACAACACTGTGCAAATAAAAACACTGCAGCACATATGCATGGACTTTCAATTATAATGTTACCTGACAATTTTTATTTGCACTCCGCGTACTTGAAAAGTTGGTAAACAAGCATTCATGGCAGTGACAAAGAGACATTTATATTTTGTTCAGCTTTGCTGAGAGATCACGGCTGCCTGGAGTTTCAAAGGAAAAGACCTATTGTAGTCATTGAGTTATGCATCATGCCATTCCCATGTCAAAGCTATAAGCCTGATACATTTTACTGCAGACACATTTGAATTAGAGCATTCAAGGCTGTGTCAATATCTCTGTCTGTCCTTTCTTTCCAAGGTTAAACAAGCCTGCAAATTTTGAATCAAGGTCTGAGTAGAGCTTCTAGCAGCCCAGGGTCAGTGGCAAAACTCCCATCAGCTTCAACTACAATAGGATTTCATGTTCAAAACCAGATCAGGACTGTGGCAACTTGACGGTCTGGATTCATCTGCTGTCCTCTGTCACAACACCCTTCTCAGTTAAATGCCTAAGTTGGGAGATGGAGTCACCCGAAACTCCCACTGTACTCAATCAAGAGATGAATATTTCTAGAATGTGATTCAGATCTGGGCTGCTGACTACAGAGTCAGCTTAAAATGAACAAGTTCTCAATTTAGAGACTTCTGATACATAATTAAGCTTCTAAGCAGGAAAACTCCTCAGTCCCTCCAATAAGGCCAGGTAGCAGATTGCGCACTTCAAGTTGGCGCATGTGAGATTTACACAGTTTGTCAGAAGAAAAAAAGAAAAGAAAGAAAAAAAGAGAGAGTAAGGAAAATCTATTTTATTTTTAGCTTGTATTGGAGTTACGGTCATATTCTGAATAAAGGATTCATGAGCTTTAGAAATAGGGACAAAGAATATAAGTGCAGGTCTTCAATTCTCCACTTGTTGTTTTGTTTTTGTTATTGGTTTTTTTTTTTTGTTTGTTTGTTTTAGTACAGAAATTCTACATTCCTCGGTGTTGGTTCACTGTTGTAAGTTGGAATTAATATTGATTTTAAAGTATTTCATACCATATTCTTACTGAAGAAACACACGCCAGCATATTTAGAATGCTTAGGAAAATGAGTTTCTATTTTATACGTGACTGAGCTGCCAGACTCCAAGACTTACCGTGAGTTAGAGAATCACATGAAATTACTATAACTTCTGAAAATGACATAAAATCTCTGATACTTGTGATACTGCAGCTACATAGGTGGTGCAAACTCATCTTTCCAGCAATATAAAGCAACATAAGAATCTCTCTCTCTCTCTCTCTGCCTTTTTTTTAATTTAATTTTATTTTATTTTATTTTTTTTTTAACCATAGAATTCAAATCCAAACACCAAATTGAGAAGACATAAATCTTGGCATCTGACCCACAAAAAGATCAGATTTTCACACAAAATGTTGAAATTTACAAAAAAAGAAGTAGAAAAACTTTTTATTTTTTATTTAAACATCCAAAGATTAAAGTTATTCAGGCATTTGAAATAGTAAATAAGTGTCTATGCTACAGCACAGTGAGCAGAGGTAGATAAAGTTTATGGCCAATTTATTTTTCATATATAAATTTTTTTCCATTTAACACTGAACACTATTGGCATCCATCATAACATAAGAATACAAATACATGGATCAAAGTTAGTGAAAAATGAAGCAGTTAAATGTTCTAATGAATGCATTTTCTATTGGTTATTCTCTGACTTCATAAACTCTGCTGTGTTGGAAAGTAGACTTGGTGTTGGACACCTCTGAAATTGAGGGACATGCAGATTGTAGAATCCAGTCCCACTTGCTTTTTATTGTTGTATTTCCTTTATTAGTGCCAAATTTTAAGTTCAAAAGTAGTTATTAAAGAACAACAGCAAGAAAATAAAAATGAAAAAATAATGTTAGCAGAGGGAATTAGAATTTGTTTTTAAAATTTACACTGTTCTGTTCCATCTATGTGTATATGTATATCTATTTGCAAGACTGTATGGACAGTCTTGGAAAGTCTCATCTAGATTTACTCACCTATTTCTGATATCAGTAGTCCAGCTACAGTAAAGCCTATTTATTGGGTAACTCACTCAGGATGTTTGGCCTGAAGGACTGAATGAAGAAGTCACCTAAATCCTCAAACTAGGCAATATTTGGCTGTGTTCTCAAGTGAGCAGCACCAGACTATTGAGAAACCTCCAGATTTGGTCAATGCCCAACATAAAATTTTGGAGGGTACTTGAGATATGAACTGTAGGAACAGTACAGGAGTAACTTAAATGCTCAGCACATGCTTCTGTGATGCCCCATCACAGGATTTGAAGTGAAAATATTTCTTTCAAACAAAGATATCTGTGAAACCTGAAATACTACGTGGACATTAGGTAGTCTGGGTTCCTGTTTTTTCTCCCTTCTCCACTCCCCATATTTTTTCCCCATAATTTCAGTTATAAGTTTCTGTATCCAAATTTGTGCACTTACTTCAGTTATATCCATTCTTCTAGGATCATATCAGTAACCTATAAACATACCTAAGGAAACTGTCTTCTGTCCTCAAGGGAGACATTTCATTTTCATTCTAGGACAAAAGTGTCACAAGACATTGGACAGCAAAATGACTTCAAAATAATGTTTCCATTATATTTACAGTTTAGAAGGCTACATATAAAAACTGCTAAAAATAATAATTTAAAGGCCAATTTTTTTTTATAGAAAACTATATGAGGGCACAGCAGGTGTTTTCAAAGAAGCCACAACAGATATTCATATAACAATATATGTGTATTACCTTGTGACAGAATCACACAATACATACAGCTGTTAAAGGAACTGCTGTACAGAAAAAAAGCATTTTTGCTCTTTCATTTCCATGTATATTACTCTATAAGGAGAAAAAAAAAAAAAATTATATTTGTGCCACAAAGTACGTGTCAGATAGAACAATCAAAAAGTGAGAAAAATATTTTTTTCTTAGTTTACTAACTTCAAATAAACAGAAAATGAAATATCTGTAAACAATGTGTTCATAGTTTTTGTTTACTTGAAATAGTATTTAATACACTAAGAATAGTATTTGAGGTGCTACACAACAGCTGTCAAAGCAGGTTTTTCAGGCTCATTAAGATTGCAGTTTTCTTGATCTCAAGCAAGATATCAACATACTAATAAATGAGAGATAATGCCACTCCCTCCCAGAACAGCAAGAAAGGACACAGAAAGCTTTTGATATACTACAGCATGCATATATTACATCTGAGTTGGTTGAAGGGGGAACAAGGCTTTTTTAGAAATGGAGGAAAACAACAAAGCGGATCACTGAATAAAAATCCCCCATAGAAACCAGTACTGTAAGGAAATCACAGAATCACCAGGGTTGGAAAAGACCTCCAAGATTATCCAGTCCAACCATCCACCTACCACCAATATTTCCACACTTAACCATGTCTCTTAGTACATCATCTAAACATTTCCTGAGCACCTCAAGGGACAGTGACTCCACCACCTCCCTGGTCAGCCCATTCCAGTGCCTGACCACTATTTCAGGGAAGAAATTTTTGTTAATATGCAACCTGAATCTCCCCTGGTGCATCTTAAAGCCATTCCTTCTCATCTTATTGCTAGTTATGTGGGAGAAGAGGCCGACCCCCACCTTGCCACAGCCTCCTTTCAAGGTGTGGTAGAGAGTGATAAGCCTGAGCCTTCTCTTCTCCAGACTAAACAATCCCATTTCCCTCAGGCACTCCTCAAAAGACATGTGCTCCAGACCCCTTACCAGCTTTGTTGCCCTTCTCTGAATGCACTCCAGGGCCTTGATGAGTTTCTTGCTCTGAGGGGCCCAAAACTAGTATTTTTTTAAATCACCTAGCAGATCAAGGCAGCTCTCATATATGTAAAGAGCAAAACATTCACACCTCAGCCACTAACTAGCTTTAGAAGACTGCTGATTGTTTGTTTTTGTTTGTTTGTTTGTTTGTTTTTTGCCAGAGGCTGCCCTGTGCTCTTCTGAGACTCCCTGAGGCTGAGTGGAGACAGGTAGACTCAAAAGGGGGTACACTGGCTCTTCATTCATCAGAAGACCTGGGTTACACAAAAGGTTGATGAAAACAAATTGCCAGATTTCAGAAGGTGCCCCCGATCCCCTTTAGCTAATCTGACTGCAGTCAGAATTTATGATTATCCTTTATGGTTCTCATACTGAAATGGGAGAAATTCTGCACTGTTTTCATACCTCCTATAACAAGCTCTGTCTGTTATATGCCCGTCTAGTAATATAAACACAATTTAGAAAAACAAATGCTTTTTTTTCATGACAGCAACAAGCATGGCATGGTTATACAAATATGAATTGAACTGGTATGTGCAGTTTTACATCTTTTACTTTATTCCTCCCAATAACTACATGTTCCTACAAGTGTCTCACAAATGCACACTGAGCTTTCTACACAGCTTTTAACGGAGAATGTGTAAAATTGTTTTTATAAAGTGAGTGATAAGCAGTGCAACTGTCAAGCCAGTGAAGAGACTGCAAGGAAGGATTACCAGAAGGAGAATGTTCTAGGAAAATATTTCATGATAAGGCCCAAGTACTAACCAGTTAACAGTGCTTCCGTTCATGTATGCATAATATATGTAGGAAATAAACAGGATGACCTGAGTTCTGCCCAAAGACATCTTCAATTTTAGTCAGAACTTCTCTGGCATATCTCTACCCAAAATCAGGTATGAAAAGCAAAAAAACTAACAACTTGTATCAGTATTTTACTCGTGCTCATTCCTGAATGTGAACAGAAGGGAACACAAGGAAAATATTTAGGAGAACATGTTTTACTTGAGTCACTTTGTGACCTTAGAAAACCCAGAGGAATAAACAAGCGCACTGCAGGTGATGATGTTTACACCAACAGAATCCTCACCAGTGAAACCACAGGATACCTCTTTTTCCTGCTGGAAGAATCAAGTAAAGCAAAGGTTGTGCTGCCAGAGAGAAGGTGCAAGTTGTCTGTGAATACCAACAGTTTTTCAGTTATTTCTCCTCCATAAACATGCTCTTAACTTTTCACTGATGTTTCAGAACATGTTCAGAGATCTGATGCACCCTGAAATCAGGGAAATTTGTGGCCAAAAGCAGCATTAATAGTTTTCAGCTGTAGCCTTGCATGGGAGATACTTTCCTAGAAGCATTCATGTATGTTTTCACCTCTACTCACCAGTTACTTCTTTTGATAAATAATTATTGCTGTGACCTGGGCACCTCAGAAGTTAGGGATATTCATATAACTTCCTAGTGATTAAATTACCTTTCACCTTTTTTTCCTACAAAGTATAAAAGACTTAATGTTAACAGATATACAGAGCAGAAGAAAGACAAAATTTTTGTTGAAAAGTCTCCATGGTGTTTACAGACCCTAAAAGCTCACTGCATATAAAGAAGAAATGCATTATGACTCTCCCAGGAGCCTTCTTTGCTCAGAAGGTTTTATACTGTTTCTTGTGGAGACTGTCCATTTCTGGAATATGGAAAAATAATTATGGATATCAAGAAATCCAAAATGATGGTACCTTTGAGAACACAATGAACTAATGCTCAAAGGCATACACCTAGGAATCTTGCTGAACTGGCTTTCTGGATCATTTCTGTCTTTCAACTGGTGTCGTCTGGATCTCACCCAAATTGAGTTTAAGCCAGATGCTCTTCTCCAGAAGCCACTTTCCCCTAGGCAGTACAACATCTTTGCGATAGTTCTGGTTGCATCTGTGGAAAATGTGATATACGTTGTGTGTCATCTATATGGCCTGCTGCAGTTTAGATCCTGTCTGAACACTCTTCAGAAAGCACTGGAAAGGGATATAGAGAATTTATGGCCCTGTAGTCAGGCTACAGGTGAGGAATATTGGGAAGAAAAAAACAGTTTCACCACTGATGTTTTTGGGCATTACTGGAATAAGGTTTTGTGTCTGCAAGGTATACAAAACCAAGAAATATTCACTTGTCGTTTAAAGGAAGAAGAAAGATAAACTCTTCTCTGAAATTAAAGAGACCTTACGTATTAATACAAATACAGGAGTCTGAATTAATAATGCTAGCAATAGAATCATAGAATCACAAAATTGCTCAGATTGGAAATGATCTTAAAGATTATCAAGTCCAACCACAGCTTAACCACTCTATCCTAATTCTAACAACCCTCTGCTAAATCATGTCCCTGAGCACCACATCCAAATGGCTTTTAAACACATTCAGAGACAGTGACTCAACTACCTTCCTGGGGAGCCTATTCCAGTGCTTAACAACCCTTTCTGTAAAGAAGTGTTTCCTGATATCCAACCTAAACTTACCCCAATGCAACTTGAGGCCATTTCTCCTTGTCCTGTCAGCTGTCACTAGTGAAAAGAGACCAACCCCGCTCTTGCTGTAAGCACCTTTCAGATACTGGAAGAGAGCAATAAGGTCTCCCCTCAGCTTTCTCTTCCCCAGACTAAACAGCCTCAGTTCCTTTAGTCGCTCCTCACAGGGCATATTCTTCAAGCCCTTCACAAGCCTCATTGCCCTTCTTTGGACCTGCTTCAGCACCAAAGTGTCCTTTTTTGTTTTGTGATGCTCAAAATGGAACACAGTACTTGTGGTGAGGCCTTGCCAGTGCCAAGTACAGGGGCAAGATTACTTCCCTAGTCCTGCTCATCACACCATTCCTGATACAAGGAATGTCTTTGGCCTTCTTAACCACATGTTGCACAATATAAAACAAATAGATTAAGGAATACTGTTTAATACTGCATTATTTATTTAACATTTAATTTTATGGTACAGAAGACATTACTGACAGAACAGCTTTACTTGATAATTTTCTTGTTTAGTAGAGCTGATGTATTAAAAAGGTTAATGTACTAAATTTACATTTTTCTAGACTCATTTTTTTCTTATTCCATTCTCACCTCTCTTATTCTTAACCTCTTGAAAAAAAGAAATTATACAAAACAGAACTTATTTTTGACAGTCAGAGTCAGAAAATTTACTTTCCCTGATGATTTTCATGCTCTACAAGCTTTGCCATCATAAACCACTTTGCATGTATTAAGGAGTATTATATTAGATGAGGCAATTTAAGTGTATCCCATTTCACTTGGTGAAACTAAGAAGCTTTGCATTATAACTCAGTTGAGCTAATGAGAATATGCTTGAAGCGTGCGTTACCTGGAACTGAAGTTAGCTAGTAATTCAATACTGCAACCTATGAGTTTGCAGAACGATGGCAAGAACCCTGCTGTGAGGGAGATAGGAAAATTATTATAATCTGCATTCCTAAATTGAATGAGTATTTTGCTCAGCAGAGGCCTCTTGACTGCAAATAGTTTGAAATTACATCCTGCTGTTTAAAATACTTTTTTTAAAGTGAGTAAAAATGCCCACATTTTCTTAAATCAAATAATTTTCAAGTCATATGTGACTAAAATTACTGGGAAAACAATATAACCTTCACTTCCACCAGTAAAAGCTATTTGATATTGAAATTCTTAATAGAATATCTCTAGAATTCATGGCTTGATACTTTTATCTTAATTATTTAATTGACTGGGAAACATCATCATATTTCCATGCTATCACTTCACAACTGAAATAAATTTGTTTATAACTTTCTAATTTTGTACAGGGAAAATTTTAATATACATATTTCATCAAAATCAGCTAATGGGTATAACACTCAACACACTAGTAGGCTAAAATATGTATATGTACAAATATGTATCTATATGCTGGCAACTCTTGTCTTGTCACTATAAAACACAGTGGTTCTATTCTTAGCTGCTTTCAAGAAGATGTCTCTGTGTTGCTCCCGTAACTCTACCCCAGCATTACATGGGACTGTGGGACAAAACATTACTAGGGAACATATGAGTGGATGGGATGGATCAGCAGGAGACAGGGCTCAGCTTCATGTCCAAGTTCTGCTTCTCTGACAAAAATAGGTAGATATAGGTTTAGTTTTTCTGATAGAGCATAATGAGCTAGGGGAAAATATGGTACTCTTGTGTGAAAGGTAGCTCTCAGAAGGGTCAAACAAGGCAAAGGTCATCTGCTCTGCATCACAAAGGCAGAGACACAGCTTAAATACCACCCCTTTTCTGGAAATTTGAGCACCTTATATTGAATTTCAGTCATGTTGCTTTGGATTAACATTCAGAATTCTGACCAACTTCTGAAGTTGTGGATATATCACCTCTGCTTTTCCACTTCACAAAATATAGCTAATAGCAGACGTCTCTATACCACTTATTATGTTGATCTCCCAAGACATGAAAGTGCAAAATTTGCCTTCCCCGTGTAAAGGGACTCTACTCCCAGCATCCAGGAGGTTACTGTAGTCTCAAGACTTAGTCTATGTGCATTAAATCTCCAGGTTAAGTTCTAAATCTGGGGTTATGACAAACTGTCCCACCTCATAAGCCTTAGTATATGTCCGTGTGTGTATGTGTTTCTTAGTGCACAAAGTTTCTTTTAACTTAAAAAACCTAGGTACTCATTTCAGCATAACTGTCATTTGTTCATTTATACCAAGATCATTTCTTACTTTTTCTGTCTAAGCTTCTGCAGGCTTTGTAAGTAACTGTAGTTGCTCCTGCATTCTTGCAAAGGGAAAATGTTAGCTGGTAACAGAATGTATAATGGAAAATTTAGACAGGTGAAACTATATTGGATTTGCAGCCAGTCAGAGAATTTAGCTCATTTATTTTGACTTACATTGTTGAAATGGACAGACTCTTTGCCTATTAAAGTAAGTTTTCTCTCCTGTCTGCCGCACAACTTTTGTAATATTTGTTGTAGCATGAACTACACAATCAATGAAACTGAAGAGTAAACAATTTTTTTTTTTTTATAATTTGCCATCCAGATTTATATACTCATATTAATGATTGTGCATTTTAGTAACAATGCTGCAAGTAAAATGTTTAGAATATTTCAACATTGCGTATTCTAATATTGCATAGTTCTGTCAACAGTTGCACTGAGCTCACAGAGCCTCTAATTTTGTACATTTGATATTTTCAGTTGTCCACAAAAATGCATATTGCTCAAATCCCTCAGAGAGAAGTGCAAAATACTTAGATATCACGGTGAGGGCACCTCACAAAACTAACATAGCTCTTCTTCATCTGGGAACGTTTGTAAACTCTTAGAACTCTGTTAAGCTTCTGCTTTTGATTGTGGTCTGTATTTTTATAACCATGTTCTTGGCCCTACTGAACTCCATTACAAAAACTCTTAGTATCTTCAACAGAACTTAGATTAAACAAAACCACATTATTACATTTTTTCCCTGTTCAATCAGGAGTAGACAATTGGTGCTAATGTGGAAACAATTCCTTTTGATGAAAGATGTTCAGTCTTTTATTTACTTTATATAGAGAGCAAACATTCAAAATACACACAGAAATGCTAGCTAGAGTGACAGACAAAGAGACTGATTAGAAAGCTATTATTCAGATAATATCACTAGAAACCTACCACAAAAATGAGAGAGCAGTATTTAATCTATGTAGTTCTAATTGCATAATGTTTGAGTGCCACGTGTTTTAGCCAGGGGAGTTCCTGAAAACATTTTAATTGGCTGTAAAGATGATTTGTAAGGAAAAAATTATATTAGTAAAACTATTTATTTATTTATTAAAACATCAACTCAAATAAGAAGCTATTAAGAGAGAAAACTGAAAAGGCTTATACCCCCTTACTCCCATGCAGTGCAGATCTACAGTACATAGCATTATCCACATCATTATAAACATTGCCTTTTTTTTTTTTTTTTTTTTTTCTCCCCATAATGTTATGGTGTTAAAAGTCCTGATGTATCTTTATGATCTTGCTACATTGCTTGTCAGTTATGTGTCTGAGGCATCACTTGATACACACACACACACTTCACCATCCTTCTGAGCACATATCTGTTTGCACAAGTTTCTTCAGTTTTTTTTTCAGTCATACAGAATCAAGTCATTAAACTATTCTATTTGAGAGTTATTTCCTGTGATAGCAGAGAGATGATAAGATCATACCATAGATTATGTGATATTTTAACTGAAATTGACAAATAGACAATGCATTTTATTAGAATCTCACAACTTCCAGGAAGTAGATAGCTGATATGAGGAAGTGCTTTTATGTTTATCTACATCTTCAGCATTCCTTTGACTAAGCACACATTTGGGCAGAAGTCTAAATAAGGGCTGTCTTGCGAGCATAGATAAGTACAATCTCTCCTCCTCATCTTTCGTAAGTTATAAATCAGATGAATGTGATTGCCATGAACTAAATCCACACTTAGAAGAAATACTGCAGAAATGATTTATGGTAATAAAGCTTGGAGCATGGATAGAACTTGCTCTTGTCTGCCAGCAAGTCATACAGAAGACTCTAAGTTGGATTAGCTCTCTACCTAAATTTATTTAGTGGTAATTTAAAGCACAGTCTCAGGCATATATGTGATGTCAACCACCATTTTTTTGATCTGTAGCAACAAATAAGCAACAAATTGAAATATAGTCTGCACTAGAAATGGTTAAGTGAATCATTCCTGAAACTTCTAAGAAGGATACTAACCTTTGTGTCCTTATGCACATTCAGAAAGTCCAAAACATCCACTTCCAACAAAGAATATTCAAGAAGAATTTAACTCATCTGTTCCAGTGTTCAGTCTCAAGAAGTTTTTAGTAGTTACTGAAAAGACCAGTGAAGGCATAAAGCAGCTCCAGATATGCAGGTGGAAAGATCACGCATGTCTGATGAAACGGTGTACAACTTGCTGAGCCTGTACAAAAAGAGAAGATTACTTCTTATACATTTGAAAAAAAATATAAAGATAAAATAAAAAAAATAAAAAATAAAAAAAATACAGCAGTCTTTCAGACTGAAAAGAAATTTTTTACAGAAAAGCCCCACTGGTAGTTCTTGCCACCTCAAGGTTTTGAAAGTACTGTCCCAACATCATGCATACATTGGCAGATGGGCATCTAGAGCACATGTTTGGGAGGAAGGGGAATTGGAAGGAATATTACAGCAAATGTGTTTCGTAACAGTAAGACATCCTGCCCCCCCCACACCCCCTACCCCCTGCCCCCACCCAAAAAACCAACCAAACAAAAAAAAAACACCACATTCCCAAAGACAGAAAATAGTAAGTTACACATATTTTTAAGTCAGAAAACAAAATGCTAGAACTTCACTCACAAGAGGTAATGTACTATACTTTATACTAGTACTCTGCTGACTTTTACTCTTGACATTGACCAGAAAATTATTTTACAGCCATTTCATAAATCACTGGGAAGATTGCTTTTATACTGAGAACAATGTCAGATCCATCTGGGGAAAATGTTAGCGATGTTTAGTGAGAACTGTTTTACTTTTCTTGACTTTTTCATTTTTTTTCTATATAAACTGTAGATTTTTATAGTCTAACTATGCCTCCATATTGAAGAACTGCGACACAGATGCAAATGTTAATATGATATTTAACTTCAGTCTTCTCCCTCCTTATCTTCCAATTCCCAATTTTAGGAACAAATACATCTACATTTTTTAATAAAGTTAAGCTCTCAAAATCCTAGATGTCAATGTGAATTGCCAAGACATTAACTCTGTAACTATTTTATTACTCAGGAATAAAACACTTCCAAGTAGAGAAGGATAATTAAATCAAAACTTTTCGACATAAATGGTAAGAAGTATGAGCCAGCTGAATTCCTTTCAGTATGGTGGGAGTCTAACAAGCGAAAGATGCTTTTGAACACTTGAAACTATTTATTTATTTATTTATTTATTTTTGCATGTTTGGTGTCCTAACTAAAGAATGAAGAAATACGCAATGTGTATTTGTAGAAATGTGCAATGTAGAACCTGTAGAATCCAGTATTAGTTTAGGAAAACACAGACCTCTTTTTCATCCTTTTTAATTTCCATCAGCATTAACTAAACTACTTACTTGGCTTAAAAGCAGCTTACTTCTGTCTGCAGTTGACTGTATGATACAAGACTTGCAATGCTTTAGCTTTTGTGTCAGAAAACATCTCTTCAATAATAATTTATCAATAAATGGTTTCAGATTGAGATTGTCTTTAAATATAAGTAAATCAGTGGCCAAAAAGCACCAGTTTATTAAAATGATACAGTTACTTCAGCTCCTGTATTAGACTAAACTAATAATTCCCCAAAGCTCTCTTTTGATAGCTGTTTCATAGAGTTCAACAAAAATAACTAGCAAAATGCATCTCAACTACTGCTCAGTGTTAATAATTTTGTGAACAGCATCTTTGACAACTGATAGGTTGTCTCCAGAAAACAAAAAGAAAAACAAACAAATAAACAAACAATCCAAACAAAAACCAAAACCACCACTGAAAAAAAAAATATTGAAAAAAATAATGACCTGTAGGCAAAGAATATGAATTCTCCCTGGAAATAAGCTTATCAATCACGTGAAGAAGACAAACATACTCCTTTCTCAGATTTCTGGAAATCAGAAGCACATCATTTGATATATTCAGGTATGAGTTGTAGCATTAGATCCAAACAACATTTTCCGTTGCATGTATGTATGATACAGACAATGAGGGAAAGAAATGGGATAAAGTTGTAAGAGGGAGCTCTCAAGAGCTCTTGTCTTCTCACAGCTAAGTCATGCTCTAAATTAAAGAATTTTCATCTAAATTGATCACAAGGAACATAAGATGCATTTTAAGGTTCATGCTTTGGCAGTTTTCTTTATCTTAGAGAACTTAGAGATAATGAAGGGGGATTTTAAAATACTTTTGGAGGAAATATTCATACGTACATTTCCCTTCTTTCCCATAAGTGTGATATATAAAGTAAGTACCTTATAGTTTTCCAAGGCATCAGTCAATCACCCTAAGAATAATGTTGCTAAAAGTCTTACTATTTTATAGTCAATCTGTAATTGCAGAATGGACTGTTTTCCCATTAGACTCAGGGAGACTAGTCAATAACGTGTTGACAGTATGTAGACTTATTTACAAAATGGATACTGTTCATTTTAAATGAACACACATATTCTGCCAAGAATAGATTGTTTTCAGATTTAGTAATGGTATTTATTTTCTGTTATGTGATGAAATCTCATATTGATTATAAACAATAAGTCTTAGGAATGACAGATCTACCAATTAGGGGCACATTTCAACCTGTGGAATATATGCAAATATCAGTATATGTAATTATACATAATCACAAATGTCATCAGTTTATTTATTGTAAACAATTTAAGTGAAGGAAAAAATCAAGTTAAGCTGTGGAATATTATTACTTATTCTTTTATTTATTATCTTCAGTGAACTCTTTGTGTTAATGAGAACATTACTTCTTTTAGTGACTGCATGTTTTCAATGTGCGTTTATTTACCCACTGTACCTTATACTTTGATAAGTCAGCAGTGTACCCTCTCAGATTCGTGCTCATGGAACAGTTCTCTAACAGGTCAAAGGGACACAGTACACCCAATTTCTTGTTCTTCCCCCATGGCAGTAGGATTAATTCCAGCAAATACCAACAAAAACTGTTGTGTAACTGATCCCATACAAATAGCTGATTGTATTCTAAGCTAGATACACTCAGATATATCCAGAGTCTTTTCATTAGGAAAAAAGTTTTAGGGATCAAATTGATATATGTGCTCAAAGCCTCATTTACTGATTTATGAATTGCTACTGGGTCTTACTTTCACCCCTAAAGAAACTTGGGAGTCATCTTGGCCATAGATCTTCTGGGCATCACTCCCTACATGAGATAGGGACTAGATCTTGTCAGGTTTGATACTTCCTGTTCTACATAGTTGTTCAAGCTTAATCCAATCAGCTGTGTTCTTCACACTCTTCCATATGCCCTAACAAAATGCCTTCTAACTTTCCTCCATTCGCTTAGTAGAAAGACAGGATAGGAGACAAACTGAGCCTGAAGAGAGTAACTGATTGGTATAGATATATCATTCCTCTCTATTAAGAGACCAAACAGTCACTCAGTGATTTTAAAGCATTCCAAAAGCTTGTTGAATTCAAAGCAAAGGATATTGTCTCATTAAAAACTATTCAAGTGGAGTCATTTGTTCTGCATAGGTTTTTGCACTTAGGTGTGCTCTAAGCTGTTTCCTGCATTGCAAGTAAAAAAAAAAAAACAACAAAAAAAACCTAACAGTAAACTATATATATATATATATATATATATATAGACACACACACATATATATATACACATTTACACATTTAGGTAAAATATGCAGTAAGTATTTAGTCTACACTAAAAGAATGGTATTATAATAATGCTGGTTTTAGAAGAAAAACACATATGCGCTGTCTCAAAATACCTTCCAAAAGTGTTGTGTGTAACAGAGAAACCTCACTTATACCTAAGTACAATTCAAAGTGTGACAAGAGAACATGCATGTACCTCTAATACACCACATTTCCTATATAGACCATATACACAATACATATATATCACGTTCACTTGATATAATTTCTTGTGCACTAGCTATGCAATTGGTTTTTGGTACAGATTGTTACCTGGGACAAGAGTAGCTACTCTGCTAAGGTAAACTCAGCACAGTAGCCCAATTGTACAGCCAGCTAGAGCAGCTGAAGAACTGTCATATGAAGAAATCACTAGTTCATAGGGGAAATAAATAGAAAATTTCCTCTTGAGGGAGATTCCACGGAAGACACAAGAGCAACATGGATTTGTTGAGAGGACAGTGCTTTCTATGTGAGTCAGATAAAGGAACAGCCAGTGCATCCATGTTTGTGTGCACAGACATGGTTTTCTATCACACTAACATGAGAGATGGTGTAAAAAGACACAACAATTAGATGAATCTATGACATCTATCACATCATAGCCCTGACAGCAATGCTACATCATGCTTGCTGGAAAGGGAAGGCCACAGCAGATATTGATCCTTGGCAGCTTTGTTTGACAATGAGAAGATGAAAGGGGCCAGTGGGACTCACACATACTCATCAGCACACTGCAAATAGACATCCCACTCCAAAGATTTAATGACTGTAGTTTAGGTGCCCATATTAAAAATTGAAGTATTTGAAGATATTTCTCATAATTTATACATTTCTATGCATTCAGATACTTGTATTCATAACACTAACTCTTTCTGGGCAAGATGAAGAAAGTAAAGTTTGCATATGCTATCATAAGACTGAAAGAGCGGTCAGGCTCTGGAACGAGCTGCCCAGGGAGTTGTTGGAGTCACCGACCTTGGAGGTATTCAAGGAATGTTTGGATACTGTGTTGACGGTTTAGTGAGAACTATTGGTGATGGGTGGATGGTTGGACGGGGTGATTTTATGGGTCTTTTCCAACCCTGGCGACCTAACTGTAGATGTCAGTCATATAAGGGGAGGGCATGGAGAAGACATAACCATACTATCCCCAAAGGTAGGAAAATACGTAGTATTTGTCACAACATTCAGCAGAGCATGTTCTTCTTTAATAAAAAAATCACCAACAAGGTGGTCAGATCCAGCAGGCTGCCTGAATAGGTTATGGAATCTTCATCCCTGGAAGTATTCAAAGCTCAGTAGGACAACCTTGACTACCCTGCTTTCTTCGGAAAATTGGTTAGGAGGCTTTAATGAGCAGGAATGCTTGTTTTTCTAACAGAATAAATACCATTGCAGAGTTTCTTATTTTTCTGAGTGAACTCTACACTGCAAGTCTCAAACCAGACTGCATACACACGATCCAAAGAGACTCGATGCCCTGAGCTATTCAGAGGAATTCAATCTCATTCAAACTTAATTGTACTGTTTGCAGAATTAAGCTGACTTCAGAAGATGTACAAGTTTTAAACTTTAGATTTAAACAGTAAATATGTTCTCAATGCAAATATCACTGTGGCTTATCTTTTCAGGGCTTTTTCACAATTTTTGTTTGTTTGTTTGTTTTTCCCCTCATTTTGGGATAAAATTTGTCAAGCACAAGAAAATCATAAAAAGAGCTAAATTTTTATGATGAGCCCTATAATGAGCCGAAACATATTTAAGCTGCTAAACATATACAGTAAATATATATTAGAACTGGAAAATATTAATCTGAGTGGGTGACCTGCTTCTTTCATCCATGTTTTCAACAGCTTCCCATCTCCTCAACATATCTGGTTGGAAATAACATTAGCATGTTTCCAGGCAGACAGTGAAAACAATCTAATCATGTACTGAACCTCCTGGGATCTGATTTAATCTCCCTTGCCCGAAGGCAGCATCTTTTGATCTCAGCATCTTGCCTGCAGACCCCTCCTCTCTGTTGCTGCAGCTAGCACTGTGCCAGATCCACAACTGGTGGAGAAACAAGAGTTTTCCATGGGCATGCTGAAGGACAACTGCATGAGACAGTGTTGTGGGTACATATGCACTTTGTATATACACAATCCATTAAAGCAGCCCATCGTTTATCAGTCAGTTGAAAAAACAAGTGAAATGGCCACTTTTTCAGAAGTTGATTTTGTACTCTGAAAGAAGATGCTGTCAGCTGTGAAGAATGCTGAAAAGTTGCTTGCACTAACAAAGTTAACTTGCTGTTTCCTGGTTTCCTTAATAAACACAGAAAGAAATAATTGCTCTGTACTGTATAACAGCTGTGTTTGAGACAATGCAGCAGTCTTTATTTTCAGTTTGCTTTTATGCCAGTTCCCATCCCTGCCCAAACGCTACCAACCATTATCATATTAAAGTTGACTTGAAAAGTGTCTTTCCCTTCCAGACCAAAGGTATTCAGTCCAGTATAAGATGACATGGTTGAAATTTCGCAGTGATCTCCTATCACATATTAGATTAATTAAGTCAGCTCTGATTAATTAAAATCAGAAGTTTCTTTTATTCAACCATTTAAAATGCCAAATTCAACTGATTTCCTGCAGAGATACAAAGGAACAGCAATTCCCACTGCACTCTTTCATTATTCTTTACAGAGATACTGTGCCATATTCTATACTCCCACTAGAATTTTACTGATGTGACTGTACTCACATTGGTAAAATTATTCTTTATTTACTTCAGCACAAAAGAGATCAGCATCATGCCTACTGAGATACAATAGTTATTTCCCAGAGTTATACTTAACACTACAACCCAACCTAACCCCCACCCTATCCCTACTCCCCAAAACAAAAACCAAACCAACAACCAAAATTTTACAAAAAAAACCAAACAACCCTTCATGCTCTTGGGTAGTCTCCCATTCTCTGTGGTTACCTGGAGGAATGAGAATAGTATCAATATAGGAAAATAATGAGTTAACTGTTTCATTTTTACATGTATATATGATTATTATTTTTTTACCTAATGCTGTTTAAGATGCAGTCAGTTTGAGAATTTCAGTGACAAATAGGAAAAACAAACAAACAAACAAACAAACAAAAAAAAAAACAACCCACAAAACATTTCTTTCTCCAAGAAAGGGGAAATGGATGCCATTAAAGGTTGAGAAAGACTGACAGCAGGATCTACGTAAGTTTCCCAACAATGTATTCTCATTTCCAGTGTATTCTGGTAAAGAAAAACTGATCCAGAACAGGCAGCCATCAGTTGCTATTTTTTACTTGTGGAGTTTTATGAGCTGAAACTGATAGGAAATTTGAGAAAAATAGATGAAAAAGAAGGAAATGATAAATGAAGATTCTCAAGGATGGGGAAGTGGATGACAATCTGCTTCACTGAGAAAGGAAGATAAATACTTGAACAAGGGCATTTGTGGTGTTTTTTTTTCCACTTTAATGAACACTTTCCTCTCTATTTCTTTTAAACATACCTAAATCAAGACTACTTAAACACTTCATTTTTGTGTTGTTTTTTTTTTTTTTGTAGTTTTTTTTGTTTGTTTGTTTTTGTTTGTTTGTTTTTGTTTTTTTAGAAGCCAGTTAGTGAAGTGAGCAATCACATTACTTCTCATGCATCTCATCAACAAGGCCAAGTGCCAGGTTCTGCACTTTGGCCACAATAACCCCATGCAGCGCTATAGACTTGGAGTTGAGGGGCTGGATGACTGTGAAGAGGAAAGGGACCTGGGGGTGTTGGTTGATGCTCAGCTGAACACGAGCTGACAGTGTGCCCAGGTGGCCAAGAAGGCCAATGGCATCCTGGCCTGTTTAAGAAATAGTGGCATCAGTAGGATCATACCCCTGTATTCAACGCTGGTGAAACCACATCTTGAGTATTGTGTTCAGTTTTGTGTTCTTCACTACAAGAAAGACACTGAGGCCCTGGAACACCTCCAGAGAAGGGCAACAAAACTGAAGCACAAGTCTTATGAGGAGTGGCTGAAGGAGCTGGTATTGTTTAGCCTGGGAGAGACCTCATTGCACTCTACAACTCCCTGAAGGGAGATTGTGATGAGGCGGGGGCTTGGCCTCTTCTCCCAGGCAACAAACGGGAACCAAGGAAATGGCCGGAAGTTGCACCAGAAGAGGTTTAGATTGGACATAAGAAAGAACTTTTCCTTTCAGAGAGTGGTCAAGCACTGAAATGGTTGCCCAGGGAGGTGGTGGAGTCACCATCCCTGGCAGTGTTCAAGAGGCATCTGGATGAGGAGCTCCGAGATATGGTTTAGTGGTTTGCTGTAGACTAGATAATCCTGTAGGTCCTTTCCAACCTTGTGATTCTATGATTCTATATCAGTTTTGTAATATATTAATAGAATTAATAATGAAACTTGTAAGTATTATCCCACTGGGGTGGTAAGAACAACACAAGAACTTGAAATGAGCAAAAACCATAAAAATACTCAATATCACTTGTGATAATGCTTTAATGTTGTGCAGAAGTAAGGTGGAGATTCTCTGGCTGCCTCAGAGGTTTGGCCTCAAAACTTGGTCAGATCTAGTTTTCAGCCACAACATCTCCTGGTTTATCCATGAAACTGAGTTACAAGATGGAGACATGAAGACTTAAATACAATCCTATGAGACCTTTTCCTGAAGAACCTTTCCCTGAAGAACCCTTTCTGCTTACATTAGCATGAAGACTATCAAATGCCATGCAAGAAGTTAAGCAGAGACTCTGCTACTTCCTCATGGATCTAAAACACACCAGATTAGATCTGCATGTGTACTATGAGCTCGTATAGCCACAAGTTTTGAGGACATGCAGAATACTCATTTTTTTAACCTATTTTCCTTAAAACAAGAGGACATTTTTTTTATTATTATTATTATTTTTATTTATTTTTAATGACAGTTGATGGTCCTTTCTGCTCACTTAACTCTGGGCTTTGCAGGTTTTAGTAAGACCACAAAATATCATTGAGCTTATGATTAATTCAACGGCACTGACAACAGTGAAAAAAAAAATCATGAATACCCATCATAAAAAACATCATCTTTCTAAAGCAAGTGTTTACGAAGAGAGAGCTCATGTTTTTGTTTGTTTAACAATTCTCCCTAAAGTTCATTTTTAATTACTGACAAGCAGATTGTTTTGATCCTTCACTAGGTGGTCCAAAAAATTCATCAATGGCCAAAATCTGCATCAAATAACAGAGACCACAATAGATGACTGAATGTCAGAGAGAGCTCCATGTCAGCAAATGGGAACAGTTGTTGACTCTACCAAAACATTAATGCCAACTCTTGTTCTTTTAATCCCTTTTGCTCAAGCTAAAGTGACACTACTGAACTTCAGCAAATCTTCTACCTCTAGCTTTCTTGAAACAGAAGGGGAAGGTAACTGCTAGAGTTGAATTAAGTACTGATCAACCATACACGTATTTATAGCCAAGTCCCTGATCCCAGGTCTGAACAGCTACAGATGACACTTGCAACACCTGATATAATGCTGAAGCAATGGCAATGGAATTCCAGAACAAGCTTAGTTAGTTACAATCACGTACATGTATGGCTTGACAGACAAATGAAAAGCAAGTTTAGTCTACCAAGTTTATAATACTTTGAAGGAATGTTTTATTTATTAGAAGAAGCATTTTCAAGAGTATACAGAAACTATTTTTCAGCCAATGTTTGTGAGCATCTGTGTCCAAAAGCTCTTCTTTTTTCCCCCTCATTCTTTCTGATAGAGACAGGTGGTTCAAAGGACCTAAATCTTATTTCTCCAGAACAGAAGGTTGTGCCCTTGGGCTTATTATTGTCACAACAAGCAGATAACTTTGACTCATGTTTTTCTGAAGCTCATCTTAGTCACCAGTTACAAACCCTGTGGTCATTTGTGTGGTCAATTAATGATTTGCTGTCAAGTAAGATTTAAACAACAGATAGTAAAGAAGGAAAATAACTTAGGAATAATATTTTCTTACACTATAGAGGTCAAAACTTTGAAGATTTCATACCAGCTTTGTTGGAAAGACAGAAGAGTAAGCTTATTTGCAAATATATCTATGCAAATTGTTTCTCTCAAACGAGTATTTGAATAGACAAATTTTCACATTCAAGAACTAAGGTGCAACAGATGTGGTCATTTAATTGAATTCCATATACACAGTTCTGTTCAAACAGATTCATTTTCAAATGTGCTAAAGGGACAGAGATGCAACAGTTCATATTATATTCAAACAACTTCCTGCTCAGCATTGCTAATTAGGAAATCCCAGCAGAACAAGTAATAGCATATAGAATTACTGTAAGTCTGAAAAGCAGCAAACTCCAAACCCTCCAAACAGAATGTCTTAAGAACTCCTCGCGCAGAAAATCTGTTCCATATGAAAGCATAGCAGCTCTTGTTCAAAGCCTTAGCAAATGCAAATATCATTACTACATATAGACTCTGAGCTGATGTAATTTGCTATAGCTCTATGGAGGTCAGTGATGATACATTGATTTCCATTAATAAGTGTCTGACCTAAAAAACATTGCTTTCATTTACCAAATAAATGTTCCTTTTCTCATACTTTCAGATTTTATTCAGCTTTTCTCCAGGGGAGAAGTAGTATTGAATTAGCATGTAAGCACACTCAGCATCTATACTTTGGACCAGGCAAGATAAGAGCAAGGAGGACACAAGAAATTTGCAATTGTTCCTTTTTGTACTATAGATTAAGACAATCAATGTCGTAGAGATGAAGAGAGAGCAACAAAGAAAGCATTCCGCAATTGTTGTGAAGAAAACTTGGGGCAGTAATTAGGACACAAGGTACAAATAGAGTTACAAATAAAGTAATTTTCTCCTGCTATTAGCATTTTGGAAGAAAGAACAACAGCAAAGTGTTTACTTCAGATGGTAGAATCACAGAAACATACTCCATCCTGAGCTGGAAAGGGCCGATTATGGTGGTGCAGATACATCAGTGAAGAATGAGCCCTTGATCTCATCTATGTGGATTTCAACAAGGCCTTTGACACAGTCCCCTACAAAGTCTTTTTTTCAGCTCTGCAGATAAGGACTTGGAGATGGATGGTAACCCGGACACAAGCTGGGAATGTGCCCTCACAGCCCAGAAAGTCAACTGTATCCAGAGCTACATCAAAAGATGCATGACCAGCAGGTCAAGGAAAGTGTCCCTGCCCCTGTACTCTACACTGGTGAGACCTCACATTGAGTACTGTGTCTAGATGCAGAGTCCTCAGTACAAGAGAGACATAAGCCTGGTGGAACACATTCAGATAAGGGATACAACAGTGATTTGAGGAACACCTTCCCTATGAAGCCAGACTGAGAGATATGGGGCCATTCAGCCTTGAGAAAACTACAGGGAGACTTAATAGTGGCCTTTCAATATTTAGAGATGGGGCTATAAGAAAGAAAAGGACAGATTCCCCAGCAGTCTGTTGGGATAGGACAAGGCAACATGGTTTCAAACTATAAAAAGGGAAAAATAGATCGGATATAAGGAAGGTTTTTTTGTTTTTTTGTTTTTTTTATGTTGAAGGCAGTGAAGGCACTGGAACAGATTGCCCAGAGAAGTGGTGGATTATCCGTCCCATAAGATCTATAGATGTCTTTGTTCATTGCAAAGGAGTTGGACTAGATGATCTTTAAAGATCCAACTCAAACAAATCTATAATTCCATTCTATGATTGCATTCAACTCTTGGCTCCACTCAGGACCACCCAAAATCCAAACTCAATATCTGAAAGCACTATCTAAACATTTCATGAACTCCAGCATGTTAGTACCATGACCATTGACCTAGGGGGCCTGTTTCTCATGGTCAGTCACCCTCTTGGTGAAGAACCTTTACCTAAGACCCACCTAACCCTCTTCTGATGTAGCTCCATGCCATCCCTTCAGGTCTTGCCTGTTACCATATAAATAAGATCAGTGTGTGCCCCTCCGTTCTTCTCCTGTAGGAGTTGTAGACCTCGACTCAACACACAGAAACATTTTTCAGAAGCAACTTTCAAGGAAATAAATTGAATTGGAATAATTACAGTAATTCATAATGTAGTCTGCTGTTTAATGAAATTCTTTTCGCTTCTACCAAAGTACTGTATTTTTCATGTTTCACAGTATATGGCTTCCCTTAAAAAGAGTGATGAGTGACCCAGTTTTTGAGGTAGCTTTCCTACAATTATCCTCTGGATTTTACATTTAGAATATTATCTTAACACCAGAAAAGAAGCTTTTCTGAAGTTTTTCTGAGGTAAACTTAGAACTCTGTGCTTATAGAAAAACAACTAAGCTCATAAGAGAAAAGAAAAAGAGGTTTCATACAGGAGTTCCATAAAAAGAACACTTTTAAAGATCTTATTTTCTCTTACTACTGTCATTTCCTTTGGGGTTCCTTTTCACAAACACAGCACTTGTTGAATGACTTACTTGACACTACCACCCAATCCAGAACACAAAAGCTACATACAGAGAGGATCCTTATGCTTACAGCAGTTTTAGGTAGGACATGTTCTCCTCACTGAAGTGAGTAAAGCCCCAGGCACCCAATGTACAAGTACCTACCTCTTGTCAAATGCACTGAGTTTGTTAGCTAGAAATCTACCACAGCTAAGAATCATGACTACATCTGTATGTAATAAAATGCTTTCTCTAGATGTTTCTCTCCTTGGTCATATCCATGCTCCTTGACTGAGCTGGAACCTATAACATAGCCAGATCAATGGGTAGTTTTCATTTAAAAAAAAAAGTTTCCCCAGTGTCACACATACACAAGTTTCTTATCCAAGAGAGCAACGTAGGAAAGTAGTTGATGCAAGAAAAACTAATCTGCCTGTCAAGGAAACGATAAATAATAGATGAAAATTTTACATACTATTTTTTGTTGATCAATAATACAAAGAAGATTCCTGTTTGAATTTGTCAGTGATCAAAATCCTGCTGGGGATGAGATTTGACTGAGATACTGGTTTCCAGGCCAGAGAACCCTGTCATTCTATATATATATATACACGCATATATATATATATGTATGTGTATATGTATATGTATATATATATATATATATATATATATTTAATATATATATATATATATATATATATATTTAATTTATTTAAACAGGGATGTCATGTACCAAAGTTCTTTTTGTTTTTCTTCCTGTTAGGTGCTTAAATCATCTACTGTGATCATCATGTAGACACTGCAGGGCTTACTGCAGTGGATGTAGCCTACAGAAATTGACATTAAATACATACACAAACAGCTTGATATTAAGGCCAAAGGAAATTCTTATCCTTTACTTTTCCATGAAAGTCAGACATATAAAGTTACTGTAAAAAACAAACATGTTTTTGATTTTTTTTTTACATAATTATAGTAATTTTGTGTCATTCAGGATGTACACAGAAGAAATGTAATTATGATTTTCAGCAACAGATAACAACAACGCTGTTTTAAAATTAAACCTACTAAAATATGTTATTACATATGCCTGTGGTACCTGAAACACAAGGGGATAATCCTAAAGCATTTTTTGTTTTATAAAAAGCATCAAATTGAAACTTCAGAGTTCAAACATTGAACATCTTAAGTGGTATAAGAAGGGGTTTGCATATTGTTAGTTGAACAAAAGAGTACAGAGCATTTGCACAAAGTAGTTTTGATATCAATTATCAATAGTATGAATTGTCAAACTATGAATCATAATAACATGCCTGTAACAGGTAATAGAAGATTTTCTAAGAGGTTTTGTAGTGAATCATGATCATTTTCTTTTTCTTAAAGCTATTTTACTTTTGTTAACTCTGTTCTTCTGCCAGAGTAACAACACTTTTATGCTATAGTGTCCTATTGTACTTGTCCTCAAAAGAACAAAAGTTGGTCTCATTTCCTATCAAACTGCTAAAAATCTTTGAGGAAATATTATGTCCAAAGGAATGCCTAGCACTTCGCTCAATGTTGTCGCATTACTGATAGGATTTGAAGAGTAGAATTCACTTAATTGTTAGGGTTTTGGTTTTTTTTTTTTTGTTTGTTTGTTTGTTTGTGATCTTTTCCATAATATTGCTCTCATTTCATCTACCTTTTTGTTACACACTCCAAACAACTTCCATGTCTTCCAAGGCAAATAAAAACTAAGGAAACAATATTCATGTTATTTTATCTTCTCTCATTAGGAAGAAAACTTACATTTGTGTGGAATGGGTAGGATCTAAAAAAACAGCATACTAGGCTCATGACTCTGAAACAATTTTTGCAGATAAATCAACTCAACTCTTTGCTATTTACCAATAGAAAATCTTCTGCTTTGTCCGCCACTCAAGCTGCAAGAAATGTGTAACTGTTTTATTCATATTATTAAAAAGGAAACAAGGTTCCAAAAAGGTTCAGTGCTATACAACATCTGGCACACATACAGACCATGGACTGCAAGAATCCAGTAGAGCAGGTACAACTCTAATTGCATTTAGAAGCCCTAGATTTTTTACATTGTCAAAAGGGAAACCTAAGTTCTGACATCAGCTGGTAGAAACATGACAGAACAGTGCAGGTCTGACTTTGCTAATATGATGCTTGCATACAATACAAAAGCAAAATTATGAAATATAATAATGAAAAATATCCACTATTAAATTTTATTTCTTATAATAAACTGGAATCTCTTTTCTTATGAAAATTGCAGAAGTTTTACCACAGTAAATAATGTATAAGTCAAAATTTATTTCTTATTCATGGATGTACTGGGAGTTCTTGCATGATCAAGTTTAGCTTTATAAAGCAAGCAGTTAAACTGACTTCTGAAATGAGTTAGCAGACAGTTACTACTTCTTTCCCTTGTCCTGGGATTGCCTTATAGAAAAATACATAGAAAGGAACCTATTATCTGATGATCTTAAAGACAGAAAAAAACATTCTCATTGTCCAGTACAATATGAAAACATAATAAGATGAATTCTTCAAAAAAAATTTCCATGCAGCTTGGAATATCAAAAACAAAAACTTGAAATTTGTGATGATAGTCAATAATCTGAAGTACCCCTTGTAAACAGGGCATCTTCCTGAACTGAACTGCTCTGTCACTCTTTAGATCTAAGGACTTCTTTAATAAACAGTGTGAATGATGATATATTTAAGGTCTCTAATGTCTTCTTATGTAATAATCAGCAAGTGTTACTTCTGTTTATAAAACAATAAATACAGCATGAAATGCCAGCTGTAAATATTTAGAAGTATAGTTTCACATCTCCAACCTATTTCTAGAGAAAAAGAAATCACTCAGCATAAAAATTTCTATTTTTCCTGTTTAGCTGTAAGTTCATACCAAAATTGCTCTCTAACAATTAACAGCTAACTAGTAACTGTGCATGCGCCCAGTACACTGGAGTCAGTGATATCCATTCTCAGAATCTGTATAACAATGTTTCTATGCAAAGCATCGAAGGCTAATTAAGGAGAACAGTACAGAAAGCAAGATTAGATTCTCACTAGTTCGCTCTCATGAAAGAAATGCTTAGCATCAGTTTTAACTGTACAGTCTTCAGCCAAAATCCATACAAAGATATTCCTACAATTGAAACAGTTATATGCAAAGCACAGTAATATAGGCAATAAATTACAATTAGCCTACGAGGAAAAGTAAACTGAGGGAGAATGGGAAATGAAATCAAGTAAGTGCAACCAAACCAAAGTGAGCCTGGAAAAGCACACTGGGATGGGAAAAATCAAGTCATGAAATGCAATCAGTATCTGCATATGTTGGGAAGTAGTTAGCTCTAGTGTAACTCTGAACTGAAATTAACTTATTTTCATTAGCTGTTAAGAATTTTTTCTTGGCCTTCCTATCTAAAGATGCATGAGAATCCAGTATCACTGTTAATCATCTTTCCACCATGTTCAGCTAGACCCCAGATACCAGTCCAAGCTAATTTGGAAGTTGCTGACATTGAAACATAACTCCTTTCGGTACTGAAACTGCCCATGCAGAGTTGAATGTCCAGAGGGAGGGCCCCCTCTACACAGTATATAATGGATGCTACATGGAAGAAGTAGCTTTCACTGATCATACAGCAGTCTTGAATAAGAAACCCCAGCCACTCAGTCATCTTCAAAATTATCATGGACTTGTCTGAAATCTAAGGTTTCAGAACATCACTAGAGAAGGAGGTGATAAATGCTCAAGAGGCCCCACTTCATAATAAGCTACTAGAAAATGTGAAGCAATATGCCTTGCTCACTGCTGGTTCACATATTTTGGGAAAGCATTAGGGGTGGGAGGCTGCTAGATGGAGCTCTACAAGACAAGTTGAAGAAATTTATGAAGAAGGTGAACTGAGCCAATCTGCAGAAGTGAAGGCCATCCATTTGTCTTTAGGTATTGCTGAATGGGAAATAGTTTTAGTCAACAATATGGGATCTGCGAGGTCAATTGATGTCATCTATTATTAGTTAATTTGGAAACCTACCTTTGGATGCCTAAATTTAGTTTGAAAGGTGATCTGAACCTTTAATCAAATAAACATTATGAATGTCTGAATATGAAATAAGGCTTTCCATCTCAGAAATATTTAAACTATATACTAACAAAGAGCCATCAACTTTGTGTTAAAAATGAAGGTGGGAAAAACATCTTGAAACTTTGGACTTCCAAGTCTCCTCGCTCTCTATGTTATTCTTTATTTCTGAAATGTAGAACAACATGAAAACTGTCCAATGCATAGAGATCTACCAATTGGAGGAAGCAAGGATGAAATAATTTGTAAAGGTATGATGGATAAGGCTAAGAAGAGGGGGCTTTCTGCTTTAAACTTCATGTACTGAAAAGCAAAGTATACCTGGAAAACAGTGATACACTGAGGTGCCAACACATCTCCAGTTATTACATAGAGAAGACTAGCTGAGACCAAACTTGACAAAATGCAAAAGTACACCTTAAACTGCTACTGCAATGGAATGCTGGTTTCACACCTATCTGGTCATTTTTTCCTTGCACATATCAGACACTTCTATCCTAATGCTACGTAATTGACTTTGTGCAGCTTTTTCAGGGAAACTGCTGACACAGCTGTTCTGCTTGCAGATCAGCTCCAACTGCCAAAATACAAATGCAGATGTATGTATTCCAAAACATTCCAACTCACCAAGAAATCTCTTTCTTGACAGATAATGCTGAGCACACAAGAAGCTCTGTGACAGTGATTGCAATCCCTGATGTTAAGAGCGGGATTGTTATTTGCCCTCCAACAGCATGCTGCCAGCAGGAGCCTTTTTAAGCTCGTGAAACATGCAAGGTCACTCACTCTCACCACACTTGCTTATAAACTTCCCAGGGGAAATAAATAAATAAATAAATAAAAATGCTTCTTTTCTGCAATAGTTTCCAAGTGTTGTTTCATCACAGAGTTAAAATATCTCTGGACAAAGGAGCAATTTTTTCATTTTTAATTTTAGGCCATTAAATACGTACATGACTTCCACTTCATCAACAAGCATTTATTAATTTACAGTCTTGCATTAATCCATGTAGCATCCAACACAGGAGGCTACACAATTGTGTTTAGCACTCGACAGATACGTGTTGTCCATTATTACCAGACTCAGAAATCTCTTCTCCCTGGGGGCCTTCTAATGTGGTATTTAGCTTGAATCCTGACATGGCTAAGCTCCATTAAAACTGTGCACATGGACTCAAGGGCAACTGTAAATAATGCAAAAATAGATCAATACTAATCTTGAATTGTTTATGTACAATTCTCACAGAGCTGTTATTTATGACTCCATCCACATCCCATGTATTAGGTTCTACTTCGCTGTGTTTTCAAAGTGCTAGCAGTGACAGTGGGATCGTGCTTTCATAGACTATAAGAAATATAAGGAAAAGTTACACTCTCAATATAAGTACATAGAAGGATGTACTCCAGAGAATAATAGATTTAATGATGGAAAGTAAATAACACTTCTTCAGCACTGCTCATTCCTGTGGAGCTTAACTTGCTAATTCTATTAGGTGATTTTGTTTATTAACAGTCCTTTTGAGCATAACTACATTAGGATAACAACTGTGCGTTATTCTAAATGTTAAAAGAAATCTGTTGGCTAAATTGTCCTCATCTAGATTAGAAAGAAGTCAAAGATTCAATTGTTTATTGAATATCTGAGTCCACTTTAGGACCTCAAAATACAGTCCCATTAAGTAATAACAAATAATTCTTACAGTACAATTTTTCCTAAGCTTAGATTCTCATGAGCAAATCCTTTTAACATAAAAACTTCCTAAAGATTATTCAGAGATCACTTTGAATCACAGAACTGCCTGGAAAATAAAAGGTCTTCCTTCTTTCCTCCTGACTCTGCCTCATTTTGTTTATCTGGGGTGAAGAAAAAAACAAAGCTAGAAATCTCACAAATCTTTTAGGTACACTAAACAACAACAACAAAAGCATTTCAGATAAGAAGAAAATTTTTGAGGAAAACTGCTGCTTGCAGGGTTCTATCAGTGTATTTTCCTCATTAAAAAGTAGCAGACGGGTTGCTGATGAAAATTCTAGTAAGTAATGTTAAAGCATTAATACCATCAGCTCAGGGTTTTGTATAACACAGCGAACCGTATGCTGCAGAGCTGGGGATCTCTTTCCAGCTGTCAGCTGACAGTATCCCTGGGTTCCCACTAATTGGCGACACACCAAGGCAAACAAGTCAGCTAATTCCAGAACAGTGAACTGATTAACTTCTGGTATATATATACATATTTATAAAGAGGATGGTTGTGGTTTTTTTCCATTTGTTTGTTTCAGTAAGTAAAAAAAAAATAAAAAAATGTTCTCTTTTAATTGCAAAAGTTGTGGACTACAGAAGTATTAACATAAAAGAAACAGGACTGACATTTTCAAATGAATGCTTCAAGACTATTAATGCTAAGAAGAGCAGTTGTACATGCATGCAGGAAACTGAGATCATATAATTCCTGTTAGCCCATATAAGCATTTCAATTAACTTTCCTCTATATTTGAGAGAGAAAACAAATTTCACAAGATTATTTTCCCTATTTTGTACTGAAAATGCATCATTAGAAAATTAAAGAAAATCAGTTTATTTCACGTACTTATCAAAGTCAAACTAATAAAATATACTATTTTTTAGAACATTACAACAGTAAGTTATGAATTTTTATTTTATCCAGTGTAAATACGCATAATTTTGTCAGTAGATAGCCTTTCACTTGCACATAAACTGGGCAGTCACTTGGTTTTAAAAGAGATTTCTGGATGGCTCCAAAACCTTCCTGGAATGTTCAAGAGTGTGGTTCTACTTTATGAATAGAATTCCATAATTTGATTAAAAAAAATAAAGAAAACTAAATACAATAGCTGGTAAATTAAAGAAATGTTAAGGAATCACTGAACTGCAGAATTACTGCATTCAAATCTGTAGATGGCAGAGATGCGTGATGGCCATAGAAGTTTTTGATTATATTTTGATGCCCTAACAAAAAGGGCAACTTTGGATGGACTCATGTAAAGTTCACTCTTTTTAATATAACCATGCTGAAAGCAGTAGTGGTATTTTAATACAATAGGGTTGAATGAAAGAGAAATAAGAAGATGAGGGAGTAGAGGCAGGATCCCCATACATGGCTAGCATAAACTGAGCATCTTGAATTGTAAACAAGAAATAGCCACCTTTAATTGTTCTTCTAGGCTCATCACTTCCACATTCCTTGTTAGTCAACGTTTTGAGTGAAAGTGAGAAGACACTCCCTCTCACAGAAAGTCCATTAGTTGGACAGTGCTGTCCTGGTGGGAGCAGCTGTGGTTTTAAACACCCTGGAGACAGAAATGGCCTTGAGATTTGGCCTCTTCCTAGCCCAAATCAATAGAACTCATCCATGGTTACAACTACAATCACTGTGCTGCTTCGTGGGTAGCTACCATTAGTTTCTTTGTTTCTGAGAGAAAAAAGCAAAAGTACATTCTCAGATCCTTTTTTATCCACACAAAGGTGGGCAATGGTACTTTAGTCTATAGTCTGCCCTATGATCTACAGTCAGGATTTATTAGTGTAACTTATCAATGGAAAACTCACCAGCTTGGCCACAACTGACTCTCAGTCTTCTCAGCTAATTGATTTACTACGCTTGTTTATTTTAGGACAAAAAGTATTTATTTTAGGTATACTTCATCATCTCTTTTATAACTTAGAGAAAGTTGACATTAGCAGTTAAATTTAAACCAAGTGCTTGCAACTATCAACCATTTTCCTTCCAACAAATTCTCCTATTGATAAAATCATGTCTGGCAACACTTTTTAAAATGTTTGGCTCCCCTCCCACACCCCCAAATAGCATCCTAATTTTAGTTTTACATGAACACTACTCTCCTAAAAGATTATTATGCTCCTTCTGAAAACAGTGCACTCTCAATAAATTGGGCCATTAGAATAGCAGAGTGGCGATACAGCTGCAGGCAGGAGAAGGAATCCTAAAAAAAGTATTCAAATATTTGAAGACAATAAGCAATATTTTCTGGCTCCTGAATTAGCAAATCAACAGAGTAAAGGCTTATGCTTATATAAAGTATTTCAACTTGAGTGTGACAACATTAATTATCCACTGTAACATGCTGATTTATAATTATGAAATCAGTAATTTAATTGGCATCTAGTGCAGTGAAAACATCCCTGACAGTGTTATTATCTAAGTGCCGTTGCTTGATGCTTTCAAACTTAGTTAAGCTGTCAGAAAACATTAGTCTGTTGAATCTTTATGCTTGCAAAATTGATAAGTTTGACAAAAGATATTTCAAAAAAAATCTCACTACATGGCTGCTGAAGACTCAATCTACACATCTTAAATCCAGCTTACTTCTGGTCAACAAGCACATCTTACTACTGATAGAAATGATGAATATCCATACTACTCAAGAGTAGAAGCTGATTATGTGAATTACTGATTAGGACAGACTTACTCCCAGAGCTTCATTCATGGATTCAGTGTGTATTGGCATTCATGCATTTGTAGGAGCATGATGTGGTAGTATGAACTCCAGGTTAACATTACACCAACCAAAAGATGAGAACAGCTGTTTGAAGTAAAGATGAGCAGTACAAGAACTGTGATCAGATGAGCCAGTTCACTCTACTGGAGGTACTGTATGTTAAAATAAGCCTGGGGACTAGTTTTTTTTGCTGCTATTCCTTTCACTCCTGAACTAGAGATTGTAGCTGGAGCAGCAGGCAGTTCTTCAACCTTGTAGACTTGGGTGAAGGGCCTGATCTTCAGAGAAAGAATCACATAAAGGGAATATATCAGAATAACCTTAACAGGACAGTGATCTGCATGAGCAGTGCTATGCCAAAAGATGAATCCAGCTTAAAAACTGGATACAGCAGGTGGTGGAAGACAGGAAAGAGAATAAAAACCCAATGCTGTAGTCAGTAAATCATCCTACAATGGTTTCTTTGCCCTGCTCTACATGACTTATTGTGCCTGTGTAACTATTTCTGTGATGGAAGGTTTTCCTTCTGCTAAAATTGTTTTTACCTCTCCCGCTGTTAATGGGACTGAAATACCACAACTACAAGCAGTTCATTAAGCCCTATGGGAATAAGCAAGATATAACTGATGACATAACAACATGAGCTGCTGAAATATTTAAGCATAATTTTCAGTTATTGCATTGAGACTTTTTTTGGCTTCCTGGCAGACTAAGTGCTACAACTGCTACAAGTGTACAAAATATGTAATTCTAATAATCAATAAAAGCATCCAACTAAAGCTGCTAAGCTGAATATAAGTATACCATCCAAAAATATATTATCAGTAGCTTGGCCTATGTGCACTCATATGAAGGCAGAATACAAAAGTCTCACTGACATTACATTATATTTTTGAATGCTGAAGGAAACCAAGTAGTGGATGCAAGCACAGTGATGCAGTTGGTGGTGCCTTTCAGTAGTGGTAACAGCAGGTCACCTCCACTGGTACAGACTGTTCTGAGTGCAGGATGCAGACTCTTGTTTGTTACTGGCAAAAATGCAGAGTTAATCATGGTGCCTATGTTGAAAGACAGCTGTTCATAGCCAAGAAACTGCTCTATGGAATAGCAGTATTATGCTCTTCATATCTGTTGTAGTTTTCATGGAAATAGATAGAAAGCATTACTTTTGAAGTGACCTACGCACAATATCACTCCACATTATAAGTATCTTTCTGTCAGATAGTTATATGTAGAGTAGTATTCAGCTACCAGAAAGTAAAGCTCAGCAACAAACTTCAGATAGGTAATAGAAATTTCTCTACCATTGGAGGAGAAAGGTAGCAACCTGTGAGTTGCCCTTCCTGACTTAGGACTACACAGTACCTTTGCAATTTCTAAAACCTGACTGTTGGAGTTAAGTAAAACAAATCACACCTTGAGGCTGTACTGAGATTGAGAGCTGGTAGGAATTCTTTGCTAACATCTGACTTAAAAGTGCTTAGTTGATGTGCACAGCTGAGCTCACAAATTAACAAACAGTAGCAAAAGTGCTACAATCTATGCCAGTTTAAACTCTTATGTTCACTCTTTCCAGTACTTCCCAAGTCTTCTGCTTCATTTAAAATAACCTACAGTCTAACAAGCATTTTTACATCTACAGAAGCACTAATATGTTTAGCAGGATGGAAAGGGCACCACCGACAGCAGAGCATTAAGATCCCAGACAGCAACAAGTAAGAATTTACTCAAATGTAACAGCAGTAAGCACAGAAATAAGAGCAAAGAAACTGCTTACCTGTCTCAGGCAAAGAGGGATCTTCAAAGACACACCCTTACCTACACTATCATCCTTTAATTGAGATCTGGGAAGGGGTGGATCCTGATTCCAACTCTTCTGGTCACTCAGTTGCATTGCATACACCAGAGCTCCCCGGGGTTGGTTCTGCCTTCCCACCAGGTGCTCAATCACTGTTTCAAGCCATAACTTAGTATTGTTAAGTCATAATCACAGAAGAACTGGAACTGTGAGAAGTATGTAGACTGCCCTCAAAATAATGCCCCTTATGTATTTCCATGGATGTTACAACAGTTAGGAAGACCACAATAACACCATTTGATAAAGCAAATTCTCAGCTTCAAAACACTGTTTTACACCTTAGGCACTACCATTAGCTCTGCATTTTCACCAGCAATGAACAAAAATCTCCAGAACAGTCTGTACCAGTAGAGCTGCCACTGCTGAAATATACTACCCACTGCATCACTATGCTCACAGCCACCGTTTGGTCTCCATAAAAATTCAGCAAGCACCGATGAATGTCAGTGGATGACATTTTTTCCGCATGGATGACTTCAGTGACACATCTTTGCTTCATTTGCACTTTCACGTCAGATGCCATTGTTTCAGACTGTCCCTTGCTGCCATTTGTCACATGGCCACAAAATGTAATGTAATATTGGTGGGAAGGTTCAATCTCTACTGTCATATAACCAACATCTGCCTCTGATGTCATGGGCCAACATAATAAAATAAGAGGCATGACTTTTGGAGGTGTCCGTGTAAAACCTCTAGCACAGAACTTCCAGATCAAGATTTTGAGGCCTATTTGATCACCAATTGAAACCAATTAACTACATCATGAAAAGGAAATAAATGTGAAAACATATGTATATTGAAAAACTAAGCTATTATTTAGAAATTTGGAAAAAAAAAAAAAAAGAAGGTGATATGCAAAGAATTTTTAACACAATTCAATTTCTTTGCATATTTTCATTATTGTAATTACTAAGACTCAGTATGCATAACATCATCCCAGCTTTTAATCACTTTAAATACAGATTTATGAAGCATCATATAATTATCATTGTACTATAGGAATCATATGAAAACTATTTTTAAAGTAACATACCACAATACATAATGACTATGCATTTATAAAACATTAATAGTTAGCAAAATTTCAGAGTACAGTGATTTGTTACTCCTTTTCAAATGAAAATGAAGCCAATTCAAAGCAGTCACTGCTCCAAAAACACCAACTTTAGTATAGGCTAAAAATCAGTATGTCTTTAAAAGAATGTAAAAGGAACCTGTGTAACCAAAATTCTGAGATTAATTTTGCAAAACATGAAAAGTTATGGCATTTTAGAGAGAGGCAGATCCACCAGCCTCCCAAGCCTGGGAGATAGTAACTGAAACATCACAGAGCAAACCAGCAACTCTGAGCTATGCAGTTTCTGAACCAGAGCTGAATCATATACAGTTGAAGAGAAGACTGGGGAAAATACTAGCCTGGCAGAGGTAGTCTGCTAAAACACATGCTTACTCATTTTGCTATTAGATATAATCCATAATTCAGCTTTAAGTAGTTTGTTAAAGATAACTCAACATTGAGAGCATCTGTAGCTTTTTGTATGTCTCCTGGTGAGCTTTTTAAAGAACTTCTTTTCCAGAAGTCATGTTTGTTTAATTGCTAAATTACGATTACTAAGCATGTTGCTAATCTGAGTGGCTGTGTTAAAAACTTGAAAATATTATCAAAGTGTATAAAAACAGAAAGCAAATGAAACAAAATAACAATTCGAACAGACAAACAAGCAAAAGAAACCCTGCAAATGTTATTGTCTTATTTTGCCTTATTTTTACAACAATGTGTTTGAACAGTGAAACTTGAATGCATACTTAATGATTTTATAAACTTAAGGTAAATTCTTCTATTAACAGGGAAATGAACTGGAGTGAATAGGACTTAAGTGGGACTTAGTATTTAAAACTGAAGACATTCTCAAAGACATTCCAGAATAAGAAATTAGTTTGCCTTTTGCACAAGCTAATTTAGATTCTATTTCGGTAAAACCATAGTCACAAAATTAACTCACATTTTTCAAAAGTAATTACTGAATAAGTAATAAAAAAAAAAAAAAAAGTTTCAATATTTCTGTAAAATAAGTGAAAAAGAATATGAAAAAGGCACTTCCATTGGTATTAGTTACTTCACATGAATAGAAAAAGTAGATTAAAGCCCAGTAAAATCCTGCACCATGTTAAACAGCATTAAAACTGACAAGACACGAATGACTGTCAAAAAATGGATGGGATCTGGCAATGTTAGGCAGTATTAAATAGGCAGAGATTTTGTATAATATTTCACCATTTTTGACAGTTTATATACTATGTATTTAGAAAGAAGGCTCATTAATAGTTATAAAATGCAGCATATTCAATTTTGTTCCGTGTTCTCTGAGGCACCTTCGACAGCAATGAAAAGATGATTTGGACTCAAGGAAAAGCTTTTGTAAGAGCTGTCAACTTGACCAAATACTGTTTTGAGAAATCTGGACAAGAACTTTGACAGTGAACTTATTTCAATAGAAAATTAATAAAGGAAATGAAAGCAAAACTTTTGTTGTTGTTGTTTAGAGGAGAAGGAAAAGAGAAAGAATTTAATATTTCCAGATTCTTTTAGTTTTCTTTCCTACCGTGGACTTACAGCCATTCATTTAATGTACAAATTCCATTCGGATGAATGGCTCCCTCCATGAATTAGTCTGTGTCTGCGACAACAGTTTCTGAAATGAAAAGCAGTCTTTAATACTGAGTTATTCATTCATATTTATGTGAACATGGCATTTGAGAGTTTGTTCTATTCCATCTATTTTTTTTTACAAAATATGGCTTATTATTACTTCCTGCTTTAGCCAAAGGACACACAGAGTGGTTTCCAAAAACACTTTTGCTTCTTTATTCCACCATCCCTCATCTTCACCTCACTAATTAATTTCTGTTCCCAAACTTCAGGCCTGAAGTTAATTGTTAAAATTTTTATTTTATTACTAAGACAAATATTCTTCTAGTGTTTATGGAAAATAATGATGTGTCTATTTGAGAAACAAACCTTGACTAGCATAAAAGAGTATTAGAACTATAAAGTCCAACATTTCTTCCCAACACTCCACTTTGCAGAATAGAGAAGTTATAAAAGGATAAAATATTAACCTTAAGCAATCCTTTGATCAGAAAATGTTACTATATTGTTTCAAGCTGTATTTGTATTCCACAGCTTCTCTGGGCAGCTTGTTACAGTGCTCTGTCACTCTGACAGTAAAGAAGTTTTTCTCATGTTCAGATAGAACTTACTGCGTTCGAGTTTGTACCCACTGCCCCTCATCCTCTTGCTGTGAATGACCGAAAAGAACCTGGCCCCATCTACTTAACAGTCACCCATTAGATATCTGTAAGCATTGATAAGATCTCCCCCACTCTTCTCTGATTGAACAACCCCAAGCCTCTTAGCCTGTCCTCATAATAGAGATGCTCCAGGTCCCTGCTCATCTTTGTGGTCCTCTGCTGAATTCTCACCTGTAGTGTTCTATATTTCTCGTACTGAAGAACCCAGAACTGAATACAGTACTCCAGATGTGGCCTCACCACAGCAGAATAGAGGGGGAGAATCACCTTTAAAACACTATGTACCACCAACAGATTATGGTTACGTAGTGAAAAAGAATGTTTCATGACCCAAAGCTTAGACCAATTCAAAGGTTTGTTTTCATCCACAAGACTACATTCTTCAGACAAAATGTCTTTTCTAGTAATTTTTATGTTATGCTTATATAACAGCTATTTCAAATACTATGATGTGGACACCAACAACTCTTAAGCAGAAAGAATTCATGATCCCATTGCATTAATAACAACAGAAAGCACACAAACAAATTTCCAGCTACCAAGAGGCAAAGAATAAGGCGAAGTGTACCTCAATCCAAAGAACAGCTATGAAGTTCTGTACTGCTTCACTCAGTAGCTTGAACTAAGACCTACACTTCTGGACCAGAGATGTCTCCCTGTGCTTCTCTGATAACCCTTCAACAATAACATCACTGCACAGAGCTATACAGATGTCTGAGCAGACCTGGGACTGATGCATCTTTGTTGTGTTTGCTGAACAGGTAACAATGTCCAGACTTCCACAGGTTGCTTTTTCCTTCCACTTGTGTCAATATAGTAAATTTACTCCAAATGTGCTTATGCTAATACCTGTTTTAACTGGCTGACAAATGAGGCTAAAATCTACAGAATTTCATTTGGTCCAGTATCTTCCAGTTCGGTGGGAAGGACATACATACACTAAGCCACCCCAGAGCTGATAACATTTGCTGTTCCACAGTTTTCTGTGTTTTCCTTCCAGGAGACCAGAACAGGCAAATGCTAACATAAGTCACCACAGTATCCACACCACAAGTCACCATAAAAATATTCTCCCAGAAAAGCTCTGAGTTCATACAGAGAGTTGCCAACATCACTTATTTTTGCTCAGCAGAATGGCCTGTTTTACCCTAGACATGGTACCCTGAGGTTGTAGTGAATTTGACAAACAGTTCTGAGATGTGGCAAGATCAGTCACTAACTTAATAAATAAACACAGAAGAGAGAAAAGCCCCCATACCTGTCCCAGAAAAATGAAGTAGTTTTAGGCAATGTGTTCTAACAGGATATGTCTGATATGCGTTTCTTAAGTTATATAATGACAGCCTTTAGTTATCTGACTCACATTCTACCTTGCAGTATTAGGCATGAATCAAAGGCACCTCAGGTCAGAATACATTATCCATTGCCACTGAAACCCCAACTGATGGAACAAGAATTATATAAACTCTCAGAGATGATATTTTAGGCAGTTACATTTTCCTCAGATTTAAAAAAAAAAGAAGAAAAAAAAAAAAGTCTTGAAAAGTTGAAAGTAGAATTAATTATGAATTTAGTTGTTCATGTGGAATGATTTGTCTTTAAAATAGCTCAGCATTACAATTGCCTCAAAGGCAGAAACATCTGCTGTAGAGGACAGGCGCATACATCCTGGCTAAAAACAGAAACCTGAGATTTTACTGTTGATCAGCTCTTGCCCTCACTTGTGCTTAACATTGCTGTCCAATTGCATTATGAACGTTATAGAGATTTAATGATTACTTTGAATGGCACCTAAAACACAACATTCAGGCAGGATTACTATACAGATTCAGAAAAGTGATGTCAAAATCCATTCAGATGAAATGGCAGTCCTAAGAAACCTGCCTCTTCAGCACAAAGAGCTCATACGTACATAGCTCTCAAAAGGTTTGTATTCAAGAAACAGATGGAAGTTTGCATATTTTTCAAAATGAAAAGTGAAGCAATGGGAATTAGCCTGCAGATTGCCAGACAATGCAGATAGCTCACCAGTAGCTCACCGCTCATGGAGGGGGAGTGCAGGGAGGAAACAAGAACCCAGCAGTGTACAAAATCTGAAGTCACCAGAATATCTTTTACTGTTTGACACTGAAATAGCTCATTTTCCTTTACAACAGGGTAGGAAATATCATTGCAATAGGCAGGAGACACTAGCTGTGCATCTAAATACCTCTTGCAGTAATGACTAATCAGTTATAAGCATTCTGCAGCAGGGACTGAGTTTGTTATGCAGCACCTTGCCTTGGAACAGCAGCAAGACATATTGTGAGGATTCAGAACTTCAGCACAATCCTTCATACGACTATGAAAATGCATAGGAAAAGGTAAATAAACAAAAATTCCATCTTTGCCCATTCCTCTCTACTTGGAGGTCAGTAGGCAACTGTGAATCCCCAAGCAGCTTTGCCCATGTACCAATATTCCAGCTTTTTGTCTCCATCGTGAACGGAGCAGTGGGAACTTTCTCCTCATAAAGGCTTCTACTCTTCTAACCAGGCTGGATGCGGCTCTGGTCCAGAGTTGGCAACCCTGCACATAGCAGGGGGGTTGAAACTAGATGATCGTTATGGTCCTTTTCAAGCCGGGCCATTCTATGATTCTTACCAAAAGGTTTCTCCCCTTCTCTCAGCAATATGGGGTAAAAGAATATTGTTTAGGTAAATGTACGTGTTGGCTCACTTGAAAATTATTTGTTTGCTTATCTCGCTTCCTCTAGGACTGATAAAAAAGCCTCTTACTGCATTAAGCACACATTTGTGAAAGCCAGCTCACGATCTTCTGGGATAATGAAGGGTCCCAGACAATGCAAAAAGATGGATAACATTGTACAATGCAATTATAAGAACATATAATTAAAAAGTAAGTAAGAAAACAATATGCTTGACTGCAGACAACAAATATGTGATACACAGAACTATTCCACCTATAATGCAGCTTGAAGGCCAGACAACTATTTATAGGATTTATTTTATTTTTTGAGTTTAAATTACTACCTTTCAGTCAAGGTAGCATAACACGTCTGTTTTGACAGCTATGAAGAACTGTAGCTATCCTTCTTTTTCACTGTATGTAATGAAGGAAAGAAGGCAAAATAAAAATGCTTTTACACAGGTGAATATCAGATTCTCATTTTGCCTCTGACAACAAGCAGGAAAATACACACAAGATAACTCACTATTAGATTGCATTTTCCCATGCACCCATGCCAGGGACAATAAGAAACAACATCTATGTTTTCCAAAGAGCTGCAAACATATAAAACTCCTTCAAGAAGCAAGGAAAGCCAAGATCTCAGAAAGGCAGAAGAGAATTAAACTCATTTGAAGCATTTTAACCACTGATTTAGGTCTGGCTTTGTTAACAGCTCTCTCAATTAAATAAGACCTGATGATGACCATAATAACTGTCTTGCACCATTTGTTGTGTAGCATTAAAGAGCTGTCTGCCCCTAGCTTTTTATCCTACTCTAGTGCTCCACTACATTTAAAAGTAAGGTACATACAGGTGAAGAGATGTTTTTGTTTTTGTTTTTGTTTTTTTTAAAAAAGCCATATTTATACAGTTGATGAATTGGAAATCATGTACAATTCAAGTGCAACCATTTTGGAATTCAAAAAGATAAGCCCTGGGCAAAATCATATATAAAGTATTTTAAAAGGAATCAAATCATAGGATATGCTATTGAAATTCTACTAGAGTCCTCTTTTTTTTTTTTTTTTTTTATTTTTTTTTATTTTTAATTTTTGCAAAACATACTATACAAAGAAAAAAAAATACTGAAATGATGATAAAATGATAAGGAAAATGCCAAAATTAGAACAAAGGAAAAATTTGTTTGCAGCTTTGCAATACTATTTGCAGAATTTTGTGCCACAGTTTTTAAAACTTAAACATTATGTCTATCTATACAATGCAAGAACATGCAATGATGTATCAACTGACTTCATATATACGTATGAATATTCCTTTCTTTCTATTACATCTTCTGGACAAAGAAAGAGGAAAGCCCCAGCTGAGGAGTTCCCCTGTGACAGGGTTAGCTCAAGTGCTTTCCTCAAGTCCCACTGGTATAAAAGAACATATTGGCAGGGAAGGGACATGGTTATACTGTTCTGGCAACCTCCATCTGGCATATTTTTCCCAGGGGTTCTGCAGACAGCTGGCATTAGATTCAATAGGCAGACTCAAATCATTCCCTGGATCAATGTGTACAAATCAGACCTGTAAATCTGGTGGTCACTGTGCTCTGCATAAGGCAGACTTTGCCACAACTGGAGAACCAGGATTTTATCTTATCATTTTGCATTTGAACCTAAATATTATACATGGTAACATCAGTTAGTTAGCATCATCTTCTAATATATATTGTCCATCTAGAACAGAAAGCTGAATATATGTCTCTTCAAAATTAAATGATCTGTCCTCTTCTGTTGAAATAGGAAATAATTAAAAACATACCTCAACACTTACAACTCATCAGAACTAATATATCAAAAGACTAAGCCAGCTAAACTAAACCTGGTCTTCCACAGAGAGTACTGAACAGCAGACTAGATCAGCCTTCAGCTCAAGGCTCTGCATAAGGAAAAACAGCTGAAATATGTGAAGAATCTGTAAGTTATCCTATAAGTTTTAAATAAGTATATTTAAAAAACAAAAACAAATAAAATAAAATAAAACAAATACTTATTTGTTCCAGATATTCTGAATTCATATTTGTGCTAATAAATTTGATTTTTTACATTAGAGAAAGCATTCAACACACAAGGAGCTTTGTATCTGTTATATGAGTTATTCATTAAAAAAGCAACATTGTTCAAGACTGTAATGCATTACCACAGAAATACACAAAAAACAAATGGTGAAAAAAGGAGGGGAAGTAAGGGACAGATACCCAAGGAAGATTATAAAAATGCTACTAGGCTGTGTAGGGATGGGGGTCAAGAAGGCCAAAGCCAAACTGGAACTGCACTTGGCAAGGACTGCAAAAAAAGAATGACTTATGTAGATACATCAACAGGGAAAGTCCAGGAGGGCGTACTCTCTCTTGTGAACAATACAGACAGGCTAGTAACAACAGAAAAGGAGAAGGCAAAGATATTCAACGACTTTTTTGCCTGTCTTTGCTAATGAGTGTTCTACAAACAGCCCTGGAGCAGATTGCTCAGAAAGTGGGAAATGAGAGAACAACGCCTTCTCCGCAAGTGAAGATCAAGTTCGCAACTGGCTTAGAAATCTGAACATCCGTAAGTCTACAGGTCCTAATGAGATGCATTCCAGAGTCCTAAGAGAACTGGCTGATATTCTTTCAAAGGTATTTGAAAAGTTGGTCAGGTCAAGGCTCTGGTGACCATAAAAAAAAAAAAAAAAAAAAAAAAAAAAAAAAAAAAAAAAAAAGAGGAAATATTGAATTTTTAAGAAATTCAATATTTTTAAGAAAGGATCTACTGACCTGTGAGCCTCACCTCTGTGCTGGGAAAGATCATGGAGCAGATCCTCCCAGAAGCTATACTAAAGGCACATGGAACACAGGGAGGTGATACAAGATAACCAGTATGGCTTCACCAAGGGTAAGTCCTGTTTGACCAAATTTTTCACTTTTTACGACAGTTTAACTGCAACAGTGAACAAGGCAAGATTCAGTGACATCATCTACCAGGACTTCAGCAAGTCCTTTGACATTGGCACCTCACAACATCCCCCTCACTAAACTGGAAATATATGTATTTGATAGGTGGGCTTGATGTTCAAGGGCAGGATGGATTGGTCTCTGAACAACATAATCTAGCCATAGGTGTCCCTTTTCACTTCAGCAGAGTTGTAGCAGATGACCTTTAAGGGTCCCTTCCAACTCAAACTCCCTTCCAACTTCTGTGATTCTACAGTATCCATTATCTATTGTAGAGAAGTTTTACTAGCAGCAAAAGGTCTAAGAGCCAAGAGACTTCTTTCACAATCCTGCATCAGAGGCTAATAAACTGTCACCTCAACACTGCAAACATTAGTCCTTGAGATAGCCCCACTGAAATTAAAAAGCTTCAGATGTTCTTTTTAATTATATTTAAAGAGGGAAAATATATATATTTTTTTAGGGGAAAAAAAAACACCCAACAACAAACAACTTCAAAAGCATTCCAATATCTAAGCTGTTGGTTTTCCCATGTGAAGATTCTTCTAACAGCGAAGGGAGTTAAATTTAAATTAATTTATACTTTTTTTTTTCCCCTAATAATGCGAATAATTATGCAAAAAAAAAAAAAATCTAAATTAATGTCCATTTTCCTTTTATTTTGTTTTACATGTCTATCATTTCCTTAGTTGTTACACCAGCTGTACACAATGTCAATTCTAATTCATTCATGACTCAACAGTTTTGTATGAAATTAATGTCAAATGCTTACAATATAGTGAAAAAGAAAACTCTGCCTGAGAAAGCTTCTTTGTGGTATCATATCCAGCTTTCATATGGTAGTTTTATCACTTAACATTTAAAAATATTATGATCAAGGGGGTGATTGATATTGAAAATAGCAGAAAACTGAAATATTCCCTCTCCTCCATCTTTCCTTCCCTATTGGCTATCTAGGGAGATGTGCAAATGTGATTCATATGTTAAAAAAATAAAGAAATGAGATAGAAAGGTTTTTAGGACAACCCTCTGTAGCAGAACAAGAAAAATATAGGCTTTCAATACTGAATTTCTTCCATTGTCTTATCTGGAACATGATGGTTTCTCTGACATTACTTTTTGCCTTCAAGATGCTGAACTGCCTCTCAGGTACAAATACATCAATTTGCTGATAGTAATGTCGTCAAAAAATGTGTCAACTAAAACTTAATTTAAATCCATCTTGAGATTCATTTATTTCATTATTATCTATTAAAATCATTTTTATGCATACCCCAGAGCTCCTAAATATTATTATTATTTATTTATTTTTTTCCAAATACGCTGTCATTTCAACAGAATTGCGGTAAGAACTCTAATGCAAGTAACTTAAATGTAATCTTTCTGGTCAAAAGCCCCTTGCCTTTTCTGGGAACATCTCCACTGACCTCAGTGAGCTTTGTTTAATATCCAAAGAATGCTGTTGTTTGATTCAAAATCTGACTAAAATACAGAAAATTAAGACTCAGGACAGATTTGTAGCTACTGTAAATTTTCATAGCTCTTCAAGGATGTATTTGTAATACACAGCAGTAGATGATTTGCCTTAAAAATTCACAAATAACTTTCAGTTTTCCGCTACTGCTCTTCCACTATGCATTGACCATGTTTTGGACAGTAATTATGAGCATACAGTCAGTACTTAGATTTTTTTTTTTATGGTCAGCTATTAGGAGGTCATTAAGTTTTGTTCACATTGATTTTCCCCTGTTTTGTATGGGAAGATAACAAATCCATATCCCACCAAATGTACTTTAGAGAAAGATGCACTCAGTATGTTAAAGCAGATAATTAGGTCAAAGGTAGCCTGTGTAGCTGACTTGTCTGGAATCTGGGATCTGACCAGGAAACAAACTGAATACAGCTTGTAGGCATTTTCACACACAGGAGAAGACACCAGAGAATTTCATTTTATATATATATATAAATAAATCCGTAGGTAGTAAAGAAATCATTTGGGGATTTTTTTGTGAAAAAATGCAAAACTTCTGACTGTTGAGAGATACTGTGGTAGGAAACAGAGGTATTTCGTAAGTCTACAGAGAAGAGGCATTTGGGGGCTTCTGGTAGAGTTAGACTGTAAATGATATTCAACTGAAAAGGACATACCTTTATATCAGAGAATCAATGAATACCTCATGACTGAAGGGAACTGTGGAAGTTATCTGGTTCATCTCCCTTTACAAAGTAAGGCCACCTCTACAGACAGATCTTGCTTTGAATTTAGATCTTGTTACTGAGGATCATATGAAGTTAAGTTTTGAATATCTCCAAAGATATATTTCATAGCCTCCCTAGGAAACCTGTGTGATGATACCACTCATTATAAATTGTGTCCTTTTGTTTTAGATTTTGAGAAGAGGCAGACTTCTCTGTATTCTCTCATCTGATAGCTGAAGATATCCCTAAGACCCTCCTTGCCTTCTTTTAGGAACCTTCTAAGGTACGTAGAAGAAAAGGTTTTGTGTTCAGAGACCTTTAATATGTAGTTATGTCTTAACATGTAGAAGGTTAAACTTTAAGATAAACAGATTATTAATTCTACAACAAATTGCTTTCTTTATCCATCCATGAGATTTCTCAATAGGACAGAAAAGAAGAGAATGTATTCATTGTACAAGGCACAAACATTGCAGATTACAACATACATTACACATCTTCATAAGGTTATGCAGATTCAAAATGGGTTCAGTTTTTCAGATTTGTTATTTCTTTTAAGTGTTCACATCATAGCAGCTAAATAACAGTGAATTCTTCCACCTTTGTATGGTGAGATAAAAATATTTCCCTTGGATAGGAGCTTTCAGACAGGAACATTGGTTCAGCTATCTGAGCCTCAATCACCTTGAGACAAAGCTGACAAAATATAGCCTGTGTGAAGTTATGTATGCATGCAATCATTTGAAAGCTGAAGAAAGTTATGAGTACTGTTTCCTGAATATCATGGGGAAAGGGTTATTTTGACACAGAGACAAAATTTTTAAAAATACATATTTGCTCAGGAGGTGTATTTAGTCAAAAATACAGATTAAGCAACTGGAAAGTATTTGCTTTTATGATCCATGTAGACATTTAGTGGTATATATATATTACATACAGATATATATTTTTAAGAGAATATCATCAGAATCTTGTCTCATGCAATGCCATCAGTTCTCTATCTTGTGTATTAGTGAAGTCTACACACTCTTCAACATTAAGTTCTTTGCAGAGTAGTACTATCAATAACAAATATTTTTATCTGTTGCCTTTAGCGTATTCTTTGGAACTGTTTCACAGACTTTCACATTTCTGCCGGACATGAATTAAATACAATTACTTTAGTGTAATTCAGATTTTAGAAACAGCTTCGAATAAAGAGCAAATTATTGCATGGTATTTTTAAGATGACTGTTTTTTTGAGTCTTGAATCTCAGAAAATACTTTGCTCAAGTGATCTCAGATTTCCATAAGAATCTCTATTTAAAGAACAAACATGCAAAAGTTAAATCATGGTAACATTACTCTAGTAACACCAGCAGTGTGATTTTCATAACCTGACTGAAAGCTCAATGAACTTCTTATTCTGAATATCCAAAGTCATCCAGTTCAATGGGCTTTGTAATACCTCTTTAAACAATACTATTCAGATACAATAAAAAATAAAATAAAATTAAAAAAAGAAAAAGCCAAGAAGGCAAACCCAAAACTTTGAAAAGAATTATCTGTAACAAGAAATAGAATATTTAAGAAATATACTTTATGCTTTCTTTTATTAAACACATCTGAGCCCACTGAGTTATATTATAAAATTGTTTTCTTGAAGAGTGTTACTACGTTCACTTTTTCACTTTTGATTCTCTGTGAAGAAAGGTCACTGCTGCTATAGAGTCATGGACCCCTTCTGACAGTTCTCAGCAGGAAGGTGTCCAAAGGACAGGGAAAACCATGGAATGGAAAGCACTTTGACTCCAAGAAGCAACTTTTTACATTTCTATGAATTAATAAAACTGAAGTTAGATCTTGAGAACTGGAAGAATATAAATGCATTTCTGAAAGTTCCCATTGTTTCACTCCCCAAAGAAGAAACAAGAGATATCAATGAATTTCACTATCACCACCAGTGGAAACTTTTAATACCTTGGTCTTTACCCAGATTGGTGATTTAGCAGCTTCTTACATACAATCATGTTGTAGAAAATCATACAAAATTTAGATACTGCAGTTGCTTCCATAAAGCAACACAATCTTAGAAACTTTCTGATCTCCAAACGATTCCGTATTATGTAGATAATTTTGAAAAGATCAACCTACCTTGCAAGTTTTTTTCTTCGTCTTTCCCTCCCCTCCTCTCTCCCCTGACTATGTGGCCTCTGATTTATGCAAGCTTAGCAGTTAATAATCATCAACATTATCCATTCTGTTTAGTTGACAAAAAAAATACCTTTTTTTTACAATCTGTAAACCCAATCATCAACCCAACTCTCTTGCCTGAATGGAATCACAAGAATTCAAACTTTATTTTTGCAGAAACAGACAGACTGTTATCAATGCAAACAAGCAGCTCTTGATTTGTCATTGACCCCAAGGAGAGTACACACAAATCTGATTCAGTCTGTATAGTTTCCTGACTCTGAAATACAGTTGAAGACTGTTTCAGATGTAATAATAATGTGTTATCTCTAGAGTAGGGAATGCCTTCCTAAGATAATTTTGAGATGTACTGTATTTTGGCCAAAGCATACGGGGATGGTCTGCTCTTTAACTTCAAATCATTAGTGTTGTCATTTAATAACACTACATGCACAGTGTTCTCTTCAACTTCAGAAGAATGAATTATGAAGACAGGAGCTGATGAGAACGATACTAGGCTGAACATAGTATCTGTGGTATTTCAGACTTAAAAACATTTGGGATTTATGACCCCTCATAAAATGTGCGGGCAAACAGACTTCTCAATGGAGGATGAGGTCTTGGGTTATATATATATATATATAATATATATATATATATATATATATATATATATATATATATATATATATATATAATATTCCCTAACTTACTGTTGTAGTTTTGGAATTTTTAGATATATACACTCCTATCATAGGCTAGCTCAAGTCCAAAAACACAAAACTGCTCTTTTTAGTTTCTTCCAAGCTACTTTAAGTATGGTTTTAAGTGAAATAAAATCATTCTTTCTCCTGTTACAAACTGAGAAATAGGCCAGCACAAGTATTATTTCACTTAACTTGTTGTCTGATCCCTTAAGTTAGGATTCCTGTCTTAGGCAGTTTTCTCTGTCTTGGAGGCATTCACACTAGAGAAAAATATATTTGGAATGTAGGATTTTACAGAACTTATGTAGAATGTAACAAGTTGGATTTAGCTGGAAACTGCTGATTATTTAATGCAGAAAGCTTGGGAGGTTACTTTTCTCCTAATTTAGCTGGATAATTTTGTTTAAACATCAAGAGGGTAAAAGATTTCCTGTGCCTTGTAGAGGATAAGTGGCTTGTTTTCTGAGGAGACTTTAACTGTGTGACTGTACCAAAAACTGGAAGACCTGAAATCACATTTGATTTTCTTAATCATTGAAGAAATGGAAAAAGAAGAAAAAAAAGATCAAAAGAGTATCAGACACCCCAGGCATAAAGCCAATATTTTCTAAGATAAATAGTTCATACAATACTTCAAGACTACTATAATGATGACCTTCCTAAGCAGAAAATGCTCTTTCCTCTTATGATCTCAACACTAAATACATCAGGGTAAAGAACGATCTATAACAGTAAGAACAGTAAAACTATTTAAGAATGAGAGTAATGTGATAACTAGGCTCAATTGGATTGCACTTGCAATAGAGTAGTTTGTGGAATTTAATGAAGCACTCATCACTTGCTTCTAAGGACTTATCCATGTGCTGGAAGTTGCAAGTATTGTTCTATAATTCTGTTGGATAAAGTCATCTACTAAATTCATAGCAACATTTTTTGCTCACATTAGGCATGCCTGAACTAAACAATTCACAGAATGATATTATGTGTTAAATTCTTGTAGAATAAGGCCTCTACTCCCTTTTCTTTCAGAGAAAATACTTTTTAAGCTTTATTTCAGTGCATTTCACTTCTGTATAATTCAAGTATATTGTATCTTTATGGTGTTTGGTGTACTGTGATCACGCTGAAGCATCCAATAATTTTCCTATTACAAATGTGCGGTTTAAATGTTATGACAGCTTCCTATTTTTGTTCTGTATTGTGAATGCTGTTATCAACAATTGCAGTTCAGAGTCTTTGTAGAAACCAAGAACACAGAAACAGCCTCTGCAACGCTCCACTGGGTCCACTCTCCTTCACTGGAGTAAATATGTAATTCGATCAAGAATTACTGACTTCCTGCTTATTTTCCTCTTATTCAAAAATGAAGTAAAACACACTCAAATCTTTTTTTTTTTTTTTTTTTTTTTTTTTTTTGCTATAAATCCAGAATCCTTACAGTTGCAAAATAACCTTTGCTTCATATATTTTTTGCTGTCTTACAGAAACTAAACTGCCAATTTTTTATTTATTTATTTATTTATTAACTTAGAAAACTGAAATCTGTCATAGACTAGAGCTTGACTATACACTAGACTTTGAAAACCAGATTAAAACATTAACAGTCTTTTATGTATATTCATGTTAAGAGAGATGAACATTGAGGAAGAAAGTATGTAGACAGAATTCTTTCCGTCGATATTTGCCAAAAATTATACAACAGACTAAGCAGACAGCAAAATAGTTTACCCTTTAACAAATTAAAATAAATGCTCATGGTTTTAGGCTACAGGTAATGTAATTAAAGTCTCATTTGTGTATACCAAATTAAATATCTTACAGTGAGTGAACAAGGCGAACAAGGAAGTACATATTTTCATTAGTTTGATCTTACTTTTCTGTCCCATTTTTTTTCCTGTTGTTCCTGCTGACATATGTACAACATAAAACAGTCTGCCTTTCACATGTTCTGTGATTTATCTCAGTATTTACTAAGAGTTTAATGAGTGAGTAGAGTAGATTTTGTTTCTCCAAGAGTATCCAAGTGATCATAGAATCATAGAATCACCAAGGTTGGAAAAGACCTAAAAGATCATCCAGTCCAATAAAATATAAAGACATAAAAAAGGCATGCATTGTTATTATTATTTTTTTAATTGCTTGTTTGTTTGTTTTTTATTTTCCCTCAAGGATTGCAGTCTTAAATTTAAGGGAAAAAAGAGAGAAAGGGAGATGAGGAGAGAGGAAAATGTACCTCATTCCAAGATGAGTTATCTTTCAATTTATTCAAGAAACATTCTTCTGTGACCAACTTATGCTGTCTTTCACTTCAGTCATCAAACATGGCAGCATATCCCACAAAGGAGGTACACACAAACAATAGAAAATTAAATTCTGATAAATTCAATGCAAAACTTGTCTAGCTTGATTGATGGGAACAGCTAGATTATAAAGAATAGAGGTTTCCAAATGATCAATGAAGGGTACTATGGAAGACAATCAAATTCAGCTACATAGTGGTGAAAAGCTATGGATGCATGGTAAAAACAAACAAACAAACTCAAACACCCCCCCCCTCCCCCCCAACCCCCCCCCCACACAGTTTTGTGTATTGAATACCTTCTGAAATCACATAAATGAACAAATTACTTTAATCTAGATATAAAGTTTTCACCTAATCTCAGTTATAAATTTGGAAAGGGCACCTTTTTAATACCTAGGTGTGTATCTTAAAAAATTATGATGGCTTTATAAGAAAAAAAGGTCTCATTTTTGATACCATAATAAGAGATCCCATCGCAAGATTTACTACAATTTCCCTCTCACAGAGATAACTTTCTCTGTGTGTAACAATCTGCTAGTTTACAGATATAATCTACAGCCATAACATGTTTTATTTATGTCACATGAATTCAGAAAAATGTCAGGTAAATCTTTATTTATTTATTTTTTCCTCGTAGTGTGATTTGTACCTTTTGTTTAATTTATTTATTTATTTAAAAAAAACAACATAAAATTAAGACACATAAAAATATTGCATCTAATTTTCTCAAAGGGCTGATTTTTCTCAAAGGTCCTTCATGTTCCTGGTATGAACCTTTTTCCTCATTAATATTTTCTTCCTTACTTTGTGTAGCTTTTTTGCAGGTGGCTTCCATTTATCTTTGGGTTTTTGATCCTCAGACCTCTCAATCCTTTGATTTTAAAATTCTTTTCACTGCCTTTATAACATTTTTCTTTTCTTCCTTTCCATTCCTGTCCCCCTTCTCAAGGAATTTCATTGTGAATCATACAAACTAAGTTCCTCCTAGTAGCACTCTCACAACAATCTATTTAATCAGATGATCCAAAGTAAACTGAGTAGCAATATCATTAAAAAGATAAATCAGTGTTACTTGACCTAGTATTGAGTTTCTAAAGTACTATGAAATTGTTCTGAAAATACCACCTCCTATTTTATAATGTTGTGCCACAAAATCAGAGGCAGATGTCAGTGGCACAGCAGTAGATACTGAATCTTCCCATCAACATTCCATTACATTTTCCTGCCTTGTAACAGGTGGCAGCAGAGGGGAAGTCTGACAAAATGATGTCTGAAGTGGAAGTGCAGAAGAAGCAAAGGTGTGCTTTCCACATTTTCTCATGTGGAAAAAACTGTACCCATTGACATATGGAGATGAGACAGCGGATGTGAGCACAGTGAGTTGGTGAATGTTGTGTTTCAGCAGTGGTGACTATGGATCACCTCCACTCAAGCAGATTCTTACAAGTGCAGCATGCAGGCTCTTGTTCATCACTGATGAAAATGCACAGCTAATAATGGTGACTGTGTTGAAAAACAGTGTTTTATAGCTGAGGATTTGCTCTTTTACTGTTACTGTACTGTTTGTATCCATTGTAGTTTCCATGGAAGTAAATAGGAGGCATTACATTCAAAGTGACTTACATTTGTTCTTGTACGTTAAATCTGACAGGTTCAATATAGTCACTATAAGTTATAAGAATTCTCAGACAAAAAAAAAAAAAAAAAAAAGTAGCGATTTTTGGTGACTTCTGTTTTATCCACAACCTAACAAGACAGTAGCTACAACTGGTGTTTTAAAAGATGACATTTTTTGACAAGGTATAGATAAATTATATGTAGTAGTCTTGTTTCTTAAGGAGAGATGTAAAATTGTCACCCATGAGACAGTTCTATCAACTAAAATTTTAGGAGAAGCCAGAACTGAGAATTAAATTTTAAGTTACCGTGAATCTTTGGATTAGGTAACATTTTCATTAACAGTCTGGATGATGAAGTAGAGTGCACCCACTATACATTTATGGATGACAGGATACTACAGGGAGTTGCTGACTCATAAGTGTATAGTCATCTAGAAGGACCTTGAAAGACTGGACAAGTGGGCTGAAAAGAACCTCATGAAATTCTGAAGGGGGAAGTGCAGAGTACTGCAGCTGGAGAGGAAGAACCCCAGACACGTGTTTGAAGCCATCCAGACCAAAAGCAGCTCTGTCCTGTGTCACAGTGACAGAGGAATTTGTCCCCTCTCTCCTTGGTCTGTGCTGCTTGTAAAGTGAGCAGCTGCCTGTGTTCTGCCTACTTGAACAACTATCTCATGTGTACTGCAGGCATAATTATTTCAAAAGGGAATCTGTGCAATTTGAATACAGAGGAAGCAGAGCAAGACTCTCTTAAAGATAAACCTTTAACCTCACAAAGGCATTCTTCCCTCAACCAGTGTAGCAGTATAGCTGGAGACTTCATCAGGATAAATAGAATTCCTTTCTAAGCAGCAACTAGTGTCTGTGTTACACTGAATACAAGGAACTTAAGGTTAAAATGGACTAAAAATGTATCTACAAATATTTTCTCCAGCTTTTAGCCCCTTTTCCAAATTCAAAGCTTATCTACCTCTGCTTTCCTTATTTTTTTCTATTCAGAACTGAAATTTTACGTTGAAGGAACAAGCATCAACTTCCATTAAAAAGATAAGTGACAGAGTTCTTGAAAATTTCAATATAAACACATTTTAACATAAATTACTGGAATTGCCCTGCAGTGGAACAACTTTTCAGCTCTCTTATTGGTTACTAAAACCTGGTAGGTAATTATGAAAGACACTTCCCTCTAACCTCTCTTCCCTTTTTTGTACATGGGCCCAAAGTCAACAAGATGAGAGAAGTTATATATCAACCCTACCCTGTAGAAGTTATTACATTTTCAGATTCAAATTAATTTATATTCACAAAGCAGTCTGTACAGATGCATTAAACACTACATGAATCAGCTTCTAAAAGTGTTCACTGTACCAAAAAGACAATAAACACTATACATCATGGTGCGGGCTTAAAATGACAAATACATTAAGCTATTGTTCTATTCGTAGTCTCAGAATAATTATCAGCTGATTAGACTTAGAAGAGAGTATTCGAGGATTTTTTCCAGATACAATTATGAAAACATCAATATAGGGTGCGTGAATGACTAAATATTTTCTGAATATTACACTTTTTGCCTTGAACTTTGCATAAAACTGGACCTCCATTTTAGAAGAGTCTAATAGATAAGACAGCAAAGTAAAGAAAAAAGTGCTTCAGTCAGCCTCTTCTATACTGATAGACAGCCTTTAGGAAACCTGCTTATCAAATGCTGCATATCAGTCCAAGATTTTTAAAATGATCGTATGTTCATATAGCATGTATTACCCAATACACTGTGCTAGATTTTAACTTAATGTGTCAGTGTTCTATGTTTGCAGTTTTAATACCAATTCACTTTTTTAAGTAATCAGAATGACTGCAGTTTACTTCCATACTTTTTTTTTGTTGTTTGTTTTTTATATATATATTTTTTTTCAGCAGCCCTGTAGCAACAATAAGGAAGAAAAAATTCTTGTTGATACCTGGCAGCTGTGAAAGAAGCATCTCTCTTCAAAAACCCTTCAAAAAGCAACAGTGACATACACTTGTATCAAAGTGTAAATCTTGAAAATCTTACATAGCCTTTATTAATGAAAACTAAGTTATTTCTAGTAGGAACCCACATTTATAGGTCATTTAAATGTAATTAAACAAATGGAACAATTAATTGCTCTATAAGCAGGCCATTTCAATGATACAATTCAACATCTGAATTCAGTCAGAGCTGTGTGACAATCCTAAGCAGGATTACACTTTGATTCAGAAAGCTGTAAACTGAATTACTTATACACTACAGAAACTTTCTTTGGAAGCATTATAAACTCTGCTCTGAGAATTTATATCCGGACTTGAAACTTTTTATTTATTTCCCCTTTTTATTTTCTTATTACATAACATAACATTGCAATAGAAAAAACACAGTGCTAGTTTTCTGTCAATTCAGCAAAAACATTGACAGCCTCAAGATTTCAACAAGCTAAATATTTTCAATTCTTCTTGATGGAATGATCAGTCTTAGAGAAGGCAGCAACTCTGGTATTACTGCTAGCTCAACATACAACCTAATTTTAGCAAAAACTTCAAAGGAGAGAAATAGGAAGTCAGTGACAATAGCTAAGCATTACTTTTTATATGTGCAATCTACTTTGCCCAAGCAAAACAGACTCAGGGACAAATGCAAAGTATCAGCTATATAAATAATGATCATAACCTTTAGCTATTGAGATTATCAGCAACTCGAAGCCCAACAATAAGAAAAAATATCACTTCATTAATAAATCGTGCAAGATCATGCCTGATAGGAAGTTACACATTGTCTGATATTTACAATTGCTGCACATTGGCTGGGCTGAATTAATTTAAGCACTATGACAAAGATTAAGCTTCTAGATGTTCAGGAATGTAGAAATATACCTTTAAAAAAAGATGTACAGAAGGAAATAAAAAATAAGATAAAAACTGAAGAAAAGAAGAAGGGAGCTGAGGGAGAATGATTTCAACTGGTCTCTACAGTATTATTTCTATTTACTATTCAGTAGACTGAATAAAAATTCCAGAATCAGAGTTCAATGGTACCTTGTTAAGGCATTCTTATGGCAGGATGCTCTGGGTGATGACTTCTTGGTACCTGTTCTTCTCCCAGTGACTTGTACTTTCCTCACAGATGAAACAGTCTAAGTGGATGAGGACATCTAACTAGATCCAAAGTGAATAATCAAGTGATAGTGACCTGTGTCCTAAGGAGAGTCTTGAGCTTTTCTTCAGAGAGAGATGAGAGTGGTTTTGTTCAACAATATTTTGCTCCAAATAGCACTAGCATTCTTTTTTTTTTTTTTTTTTTTTTTTCCTATGTAAGTACTTAGTAGCTATGCTGAGTTACTTGAAGTCAATGGATCTAGTCACAAAAATGAGAATGAAATGTGACTGAACTCTATAACAACCCCAGCAGTCATGGCTTTGCAGTTCTTCAGATTTCATTGGTAAAGTCCCTACTGGTAAAACAGCACCACTGACACAGGCTTACTTATTACAGGGAATCAATCATATCTTGGCATTGCTGATGGTATAAGGATGTTCAAGCTGATAGGGCAGCTGCATGCAGCTTGAGTATAGCTTTCAAATCCTGCTGCTGACTCACTGGCTTCTGCTCCTCTGATGTTTTGCTGAATTAGTGCAGCTCATTAGTTCTGCAAGAAGTGCAAGTGATTTTCTGTCAGATTAGTGAACTGAATGAGACTGCTGGAGGTGCATCTGAGTTTGTACAGGAGAGGTGGTAAGAAAAGGAGCAGCTGACAATGTTCCTCTTTCCTAGAGGAACGGCAGAATAGTCAGAGGGTTCAGGAACCACCACCTTAATGATAGCTATGCAGTTACAACGATCCAGCTCCATCACCTGCCTGCGCCTATATTATGACTTCCTGAATATTTTCTGTTTGAAAGGTCTGTAATTTAGCTTCTGATCAGGACTCCACTGGGAACTGAGAAGCAAATGGCAGGCTGAATTTTAATGAAGGTCCTGCATACTGTGGTTTAATGTTAACTGTGCCATTTATAATAGACCAAATCCTATTCACTTTCCCTGTTTTTAGCCACTAGTTTCAACACTCCCCTGGAGATTTCACTCCCCTCAGTTATGCTGATTCAGCTCTATGCAGCTGTGCACTCAACTGGACTTGTGAAATAAAGTCCTGGAGGGGGCTGGGGGGAAAGTCTTGCCTTTAATTGAAAAAACATTCACCAGTCTGATTTATAGTCAAGGCAAAAAACTGCTGAACTTGTGTAAGTAACCATCATGTCTCAAAAGAAGTCAGAAATGCATGGCATGCATTGGGAATAGGGATGCATGCACTTGGGGACACATTTTACATGTGATGTGCTACTGACAGAATAGGAGCATGAAGAAACTAGACTTAATTCAGGCATCAGCTTAGACTTGTGAGAAGTGTAGACAGGAGGCCGAACAGACAGCTTAGGGGGCTGTGAAGTCTTCACTGAAAGTTTTGAAGACTAGATTAGACATAAGCCTGTCAGATCACTCATAGCTTATCTGAGCTTGGAAACTGGGGTGCTATAACTTTGTTTACTACCAGTCAGTAAAACGTACTGAAATATTTCCAGTATTTGTTTACATCTATATTTTCAAATTAAAGAACTATTTTATGGAATTTTGTCTGAATTAGCAAAAATGTGCTCTGGAGTACCATTTTACTGGTCCTATATCTCCATGCAGATTCCTTTCAGCAAAGGGATACTAAAGCCATAAGTTTACAGATACTTAATCTTAAAACCAAAAGAATCTAAAATATCCTGAGTGTAAACATATTTATGTATACTTACATCAATGCTGGTATTGCTGGTATTGACATGAAAGAGTTTATGAGACACAGAATACTGCCTTGTTTGAAAGGCTAATCCTTTTCCAGCTTAACCGTTTCCCTAGAGACAAAATTTTTGGTCATGTAAATTTTATTTATTTATTTATTTATTTATTTATTTATTTCAAAATAGGACTTATTCTGCAAGCGGAACAAATTGGTCACTTGAGACTTCTTTGAATTCTTAAGAGAGTTTCAGGAGAAATAGGTATAGAACTCATATACAAGCACCAAATCATTTGAATATCAAAACTGAAATGAACTTTTTGGTTATTAACAGTGTCAGCACAAAAAGAAAAAAAAAAAAAAAAAAAAAAAAAGAAAAAGAAAAAAAAGGAAAAAGGAAAGAAGAAAAAAAAAAAGAAAAACAAAAGAAGTTACCTATTACTGATCAATGAAGTGACGACCAAATAAACGTTCTTTGGACTTTGCATGACAGCAGCAAAACTGCTTAGCATAATAAGAGGTCTGCATTACAGGAAGAAACAATGCAGGCTTGCTGAAGCTCAAACCACAAGGACATCCCTGAGGTCATCTGCTGGTTAATTTTTGTTCTTCGTACAGCTGAGAAATAGTACTTATGAGGAAGCACTGTCTTTAAAATGTTAACTATTCAGTCTGTTCCCCTGGGCCCTACTTGAATTGACTGAACAATATAAACTTGGCAGTAGCGTAGGGAGGTAGGTTAAAAACTACCTGCTGCCTCAGAAACAATTTAATATTGGGAAATTATTCAAACATTTTGCATCTCTAAATAGTTAGGTCTGTCTATAAACTAGAAAAAGCATTTTCTTTCATTTAAACATACCCTAGAAATTACTATAATATGCATGTAAGATTTGCTACGCTTCTAGTTCTCTAGTTCTCTGGTCTCTGTGCAATACCTTCTGTTTTGCAATTCACAAAAACCTGTCATTGTTTTTAACAGGTTGTATTGCCACTATACTTTCACACATTTACTTTCAGTCATAACTGGAAGATGTTGGCTTAAAAGGACTCCAAAGACTGATATGATAGACAATATAGCCTGCCAAAATTCTTGCTATTAGTGACATCGTGGCTTTCCACAAGATTAATGTCACAGCGCCCTATAATTAAAGGGCATTTGTCTCTCCACACTGTTATTAGTGTAAAATTGACTTGTATGACCAAAAACCATGTTCAGCATTTGGTTGAGCCAGAATAGCTGGGGAAAAAAATATATACCATTAAGCTCTCTGAACTGTTTAACACATTCTGAGAAGATTAAGGGTTATATTTCACCTGTAACTATGCTTACATAAAATACTCTGCATTTAAATTCTATGGAACTTGAATTAAAAATTTATACCATTTAATGCTCACATAAGTTTTTAAGAAGCCTGTATTTGCTTCTTGAACAGAAGGATTCTGAAAAGAGTGTGATGATTCTGCATTCTTTCTTGTAAAGTATGTTTAATTTACTTTACCACAACTGCTTCCTCATGCAAACAATTTAAAGCCAGAAAGCATTTGATCAACTAGTCTGACCTCTGAAATATCACAGCTCATTAAGTGTCATCCATTTGCCCATCCATAATCTGATGTTTTGACTAGATTAAACTGTTTTGATCTGAAGGTGATCAATTTGTTATGGGAAAAGCAAAAAACTAAGGTATCACAGTTACTTAAAATCCTAGCAATAGCTGGAAATAAGTGGAAGAAAGTATGATATTTCTGGCTAACCCTGAAACAGGACTCATACCTCACAGTGCAGAGAAATCTAATATACACATGGAAATGTGTACTGACTTCTGTTCGGTAAACATTCCTTCCTGATTCCACGGGCAGTGTAGGGATAGGCATGTGAACAAGGCTGACCATAGAAAAGTGTTAATTATGCCATTTCAGTTACCTTGTCCATAATAGACTGTAAATAACATGCCTACTATTTCTAAAACCTCAAGGAAAAAAAATATCAAATCATCTCAAACATACACTGGCCAACCTTTCACTAGGGAAAAGTTCCATTTCGTGATGTGTAAGGTAAAATATTTGTATGAGATTAGTAAAACAAACACTGTGTACAAATATATGGTTCAGTTAACAAGTAACTGCAGAAAGTAAAATAATGAATGATCGTATGACGAAACTCTGGGAAAGTACTTAAACTATCAATAATATTGTAGTCACTGTTAAGTTTGAAACGGTTAGGCATACAATATTTTTCATTTGTTTAAAATTTGAGCCCTGAAGCCACTACCTATTAGCCAGTAGAACAAACATATTAAAGCTTCTTAAGGCTCCTCTTTTAGCAAGATTGTTCCAGTTTAGCATGCAAATTCCCACTGGGTGAGATTTTGAGATTCATTACCCTAAATGTATTTCCTATAAGAACACCATAAACAAACAAAACCATCGAGAGCAAAGTAAAACAAAAACCAACAAAAACAAAACCCCCCACAACAACATTTTAATCATAACACCAACTAAATTCATTGAATACTGTATCCATTGTTGACAAAGTATTAATTTTTCTACCTTCTCCACTCTTCCCTCCTGGAGAAAATACTACTTAACACAAAGGTCAAATGAATGTGGGGTTTTTTTTTTTTTTTTTGTTGTTTGTTTTGTTTTTGTTTGTTTGTTTGTTTAAATAAAAAAATAAAAATAAAAATTGAAAACTCTATGAATAGTACTTAAGAATACCAAAGTACAAATAGTTTGTGCCTTCCAAAACATTAAATTTTGCCTTGATATAATCTCATCATCATCATGTGAAATACATTAACCCATTATTCTTGACCACAGATTCAAGAAATAGTGGTTGACAAGTTCGGTTTTTTAAAGCATCAGCAGTGAAAGAACAAGATGATAACTACAATCGGGTACTACTTATTTCCAAAGTAGTTGCATGCAGCTACCCTATCAGCTTGAACATCCCCTAGCTGAACTTCTAATGTTATGCAGGTTGTTTAAATGTAAGCATCACTATAAATGCCAGTGCATTTACAGAAGTATAAGTTTTCCACATAACTCAGTGTTATGCAGCCAATTACTAATACATTTCAGGTATAATTTAGAAATTTAAAGATATAGAAATTGTATTAGTGACAGTTTTCAAAGATATAGAACAAATACAAGGTCCTGGCTTTCTATTCCACTGAAGAGAGATGTTTCTACTTAGAACTGAAATTGAGAACTGAGAGAAAGTAGCTCATCTTCCAGAAAAACTGAATAAAAACCACTCACAGGAATAATTTTGTTAGCTTGCTTGTGAAGGACAGATCTGGTTTTCTTTTGTTGTCTCAAAGCTTGCTTCATGAGGTTTTTCTGATGATAAGACTCTGACTGGCGACTGCTAACTATCTAGGAGAGTGAATGGTGGTTGCTACTGTGCCATCTCCGCTTATGATTGCAAAGATAAGCAGAGACAGGACAAGCAGTCTTTTTCAGGGGTGCTGCTTGAAGGAGCGGACCACTGCAGAAGGCGATAATGCTTGTGTCTGGCAAACAGAGGCACCACCAACCCCTGCTGGCTTATCTGTGGGCCAGGAATGTCACAAAAGCTGGTTTTAAACCATTTTACAGAGTGTTTTCCTGCTTGTTTAGAAGTTCAGTGTTTGTTCAAGATACATCCCCAAAAATGCTGAGCATTCCTGTGATCCTCAAACTTCAAAGAAGAAGAAAAACAACCCCACCGAAATGGGGGATAAAAGGCCCTTGCTAAACTGGGGATTTTGGGAGACGATTTTTGGAGACGGTCTGGGAGACGATCTATGGAGACGAACTTTGGAGACGATCTCCCAGAAACACCTTTGACGGAGAATTCCCTGAGGGGAAAACCTTTTCGGAAGGCCGGCTTGCTGCAGTGCTTCCTGACTTTCTCCCATCCCCCGCGGTGATCAGACGAGTTCCTGAAATCAACGGACCTAATGTGTACCTCGCTGGACCCACGGTGGTGACTATCTCTCTTGCTCTCTACAGACTCCTTGCTTATTTTTTCCTACTTTTCCTATCGCCCACCTTCCCTTCCCCATCTCCCTAAAAAGGCTAGGACTTTAATAAACTGGTTGGACCAACATTTGAACCGTTGTTTCTTAATCTCACGCCGGGTATATACACATATCAAAGAACCTTGCCTCTCTCCTGCAAATTGGAGCGAGACATTGCTCTGACACATTTAGTCCAGGAAAAATAAGCAAAGGTCAGGAGGCCTGAGAAGAAATATGCATGAATACTGTAGGTGATAAATCTTGGGTAGAAATGAAGATGAAATACACAGAAGTGAAAGTTCTTGCCAAAACTCTAAATTAATTATGTGCATCTGATAAGTTTGCTTTGAACATGCTCTGCAGCAATTAAATGAAATTATTCCTTACAAAAAATATACCAAGAAGTCCTCATTTAATGATTTTCTCTGTATCCTCCCCATCTATGTAGGCACACACACACATACATGTGCAAAATCTGCCTTGTAAAGAGTTTTGACAGAAATTTGGATTTCTTAAATGATGAACATGAGTATGACCTCTAAGAAAGAAAATACAGCAGAGATCAGAAGGTCTAAGTCCTTTCTCAGGTCTCAGAATATAGGATCTTATTCCAGTAAACATCAGGTTACAAACAGCCTATGTTATGCAGATGGGTAGACCACCAAGAACAGAACAGAGCAATGTAGTGTGACTCTATAATAAAATTCAGTCATAATTTGCAAGGAAAAAATATTTGATCTACAGAGACTTTTCAAATAGAATATTACATAACTGCTGCAATTAGCACTTCAACTTTTGGTTACATTTTAAGTGTATAGTTGGTATAAGCCCTAGTAAGATCACTTAAGCAGTAAAAAAATTTTCAAGTTCAGAACTACTGTAGGACTACTTTGTTCTGAAATACAATCAAAATACTTCTCAAGAACACAGCTTAAATTAGAGAAACTGTACTCCAGGCAGTATACTTTACTCCAGAACACCTTTGCTCCTTCTACAACAAGTTATCTTGAAAGCCTGGCTGCACTTAACAGGCTTGATGATAAGGGCTGCACTCATAGAATTACACCAACCGCTCCTTTGTAGTACAGTAATAGATTGTTCGGATGAAATAGCTTTCTTTGCAGGTAAAGGGTAAGCCAGCTATTTTTACAGAATAACAAATTCTATCAAAATATTTTTTCTCCTGGGTTTTGAACTAGCATTTCTGTCTTCATACTGTCTCACTTAAGGGTATTAAATCTAGACTGACCAGGAATGTAACATCTTTGAATGTGGACTGATGCTGGCAGAACCTTGATGTTCTTGGCTTAATTGATTCTTCATATGCTTTTCATTGCTTTTACTGCTACAGTTGTGTCAACCAGAGTTTGCATCATCAGGCTTCTGGCTAATGTAGCTTGCTGGTAAACAGAATTCAACTATTTCACTTATACTGGATTTCAACATTGCATAAAGCTTTAACACAAAACTGTAGTTCTGCTAATCAGCTGCTTTGATATTCTTACATATAATCCTACTCTGTAGCATCCTCTGCATGTCAAGAAGTTTACCCACCTTACTGAAGAATAACCTGAGTCAAATACTTCGCACTTATCATGAAGAAATGAAACTTGAACAATGTACAGTTATCATGGAATCACTGATGTAACATATTATTACCTGGTCCCTTGCTAATACATCAAAGCTGGTAGTTATACTGTGATAGACACTTGCACAGATGTTAAAAAGAGTATATCTAAGTAATTTCTATCAGTAGAGTAAGCTGGTGTAATGCAAGTTTCATGTTGCAAGTACTAATACAATTCAGCAGTGTTCTATACTTTTTAAGCCTAGATCTGTGTTTCCATGTTTTAAACTAGGACAGGGAAGATTTAGGTTAGATACTAGGAGGAAGTTTTTCATACAGAGGGTGGTGACACACTGGAACAGGTTGCCTCAGAATGTCGTGGATGCTCCATCCCTGGAGGCATTCAAGGCCAGGTTGGATGTGGCCCTGGGCAGCCTGGCCTGGTGGTTGACAACCATGCAAATAGCAGGGGGATTGAAACTAGATGATCACTGTGGTCCTTTTCAACCCTTTTCTATTATTCTACAATTTTAAGTTCAACTAAAATTGCCTCAGTAGCTGCATGACAAACACAGCCTTCCATTTTCAAGCACATAAATACATTATTTTTGACAAGAGATTATATTCTTATTCTAAATATATTCAAGCTCCTTAGAATCATGAAGCAGCTTTTTGGATGACTGTGAAGAGGAAAGGGACCTGGGGGTGTTGGTTGATGCTCAACTGAACATGCGCCGGCAGTTTGCCCAGGTGGCCAAGAAGTCCAACAGCATCCTGTCCTGTTTAAGAAATAGTGTGGCCAGCAGGAGCAGAGAGGTAATCATCCCCCTGTACTCAGCTCTAGTGAGGCCACATCTTGAGTACTGTGCTCAGTTTTGGGCTCCTCACTAAAAGAAAGACATTGAGGCCCTGGAACGTGTCAAGAGAACGGCAATGAAACTTGTAAGGGGTCTGGAGCACAAGTCTGATGAGGAGCGGCTCAGGGAGCTGGGATTGTTTAGCCTGGAGAAGAGGAGGCTCAGGGGAGACCTCATTGCACTGTACAATTTCCTGAAGGGAGGTTGTGATGAGGAGGGTCTTGGCCTCTTCTGCCAGGCAACAGACAGGACCCAAGGAAATGGCTGCAAGTTGTATCAGATGAGGTTTAGACTGGACATAAGAAGGAATTTTTTCTCTCAGAGAGTGGTCAGGCACTGAAATGGCTGCCCAGGAAGGTGGTGGAGTTGCCATCACTGGCAGTGTTCAAGAGGCATCTGGATAGAGAGCTAGGAGATATGGTTTAGTGGTTTTCCTGTAGGTATGGTAAAGGGAGAACAATTGGACTAGATGATCTTGTAGGTCCTTTCCAACCTTGTGATTCTATGATTCTATGAAGTGGTAGGCATCCACACTGTTCCAAAAGGGTAATATGATTTTTTTCTTTGCATGAAATTACTGTGATTTAGTTTATGTCTTGACCTCTGTGCCTGTGTTCATATGGCCATGGCTTTGTGTCAGTGCAAGGCTGATCTCATTCATACATCTGGTCCCAGTTGACCTGTAAAATATACTATTAAAATGAAAATGGTGTCACAGTCAGATTTTCACCTTTTTTAGAAAGGTCAATTTAATTCATCTTTTTTTATCTATTCAACTTCCTCATGCAGCCATGGCTAGAAAAGGAAATGCAGGTGGTAGAAATTTTTTTTTCCTTTCTTATTGCTGTGTTCTCTTTTTGAACAGATAAGTGGGAAGACAGAATTTGCATTTTTATTTAAAGCAACAAAAGTGAATTTGCATTTTACTTAGAACTACAGTTTTTTCTTCCCCCCTCAATGCCTAATAAAATATTGATCTTAAAATAAACAACAAAGGCACTGAACGAAGAAAATTAATTAGTGCAGTTAAATGTTGAATTCAATTTTCTTCTCATATTTAGAATGCTTTCAGATGCTGCCCACTGCTCATTTTGGATTCAGGAAAATTTAAGCTTTTAACTACTGCATATAAAACAGCGAGAGCTTAAGCAATTGGAAATGAAAAATAAATAAATTAGTTCTCTACTATCATGAGCCACAGCTGCAAAAGTCACATCTCAGGTGCAAAGAGTTCTTGGGAGGAATATCAACATGGAAAAGAAGGCTCAGTAGGAGAATGAGCAATAGACAGGAATGACTAAAACTCGGGAAGCTTTCAGGAAAGTTTCTGGATGACAGAAGAGAAGAAAATATCATCTTGCTCTCTCCCTTTATTGAAGGGTTGGTCTTGATTGAATAGGGCTGTTTTTGCTTGGATTCCTACTCTTTGTTTAACGTTAACATAGGAAGTATAGTGTCCCCACTCTTCCAATTTTTGTAGGCTAAATTCTACTAAGTGTTTCATCCTAATTTATTGGCTTGTGTCTTAATAGGAATTTCATGTTTCCTTTTTCAGTGCTGAATGAGCACCATCACACTTTACTTTCCAAAGCAAATAATAACTTAGTCTGCAACACATCAAAGCAGAGAACCTTAATTTTAATTGAGCTTTTTAATTTTCCTACTAGAGATTTCTCATTTCCAGATCAGAAGGAGCACAGGGACCCCATTCTCCTTCCTGGAGAAATGACTGCAATAGACAGGCATTAATTCACAAAGGACAGCAGGGAGCTTCAAGAAGTAGAGCAGTTTTAAATAATGAAATGTGCAACAGCTTCTGCTGGGATTGCAAAAGAACACTTGCAATGCACACATGGAAGGATTTCACTCTAAATTAATAAACATCATTATAAAAATAAGGCTATTACATCAATAAATAAAGTCATAGAGCAAGTATTTTTAAATGCATAATACATGCATTTCATGTCCTGTTGGAGCATGGGCTGTATGCCTCATGTATTTCACTTACTGTACGTGTGCAAGAAAAAAAAAAACAGTGTCAGCATTAATGACAGTGATGATCCACTGTAGAAAGTTACTGAAGATGATAATATACTTAATACTGCAGAAATGTCTACTTTGCAAGGTGTTAAGGGACTGGATTAAATTTCAGCTTTTGACTACAAGTTAGAACTTCATGAAACACTTGGGCTACATATTCCAACAAAGCAGAAAATGCATTCTCTTTTACACGATAACAAAATTAGCAGTAATTTTAGACTGAGAATTTTGTCCATATTCAGATTTTCAAACTTAAGCAATTTATGTACTTGATTTTTTTTTTTTTTTTATTTATTTCTTTATTTATTTTTGCACTAATTGACAGAACTGATCCTAGCAGGTCTATGCTTAGGGAAAAAAACTGGGACTTAGACGGTTATCTCAAGCTGGATATGTAAAAGGTATTGGAGTTATTATTTATATGCTATTTTTTCCAGAAAGCTTTTTCAGCTTCTAACACTAGCTACAGCATTCTCAGTGTGAGAAAAAAAAAATTACGGATACTTGACATGAGCATTTAGACAAATGCTGTTTTGAATATTTAGTGAAATTCTAATTTGTATTCACTTATGCATATGTAGCCTTCTTTTATTATCTGTACCTTATACTACTAAGCAGAATGCTTGCCTACACGCCTAGGAGGAATTAAGTAACATGGTCAGTGTTGCCTCTCTTCTCTATTGCAAATCCTGTGTACTTAGTAGTGATTTGATGATCCAACAGAAAATATATTAACTAGTGAGCCTACTACATGTAAAGTCATTACATCTGTAAATATTTTCTCCAGTAAATTTGACACATGACCCCTGGCAGACAACTTCCTTCTCTCACATTCTGAACAGTTACAGATAAAACACTTGCTTTCTCTGTATTTATTTATTTACCCAAAGCAATACTTGGAAACCTAAAATTTAATAGTACAGAGGCTACCAAGTATGACAAGAAAACATGAAAGTATCATGTTATACACAGCTTCAAAAATATTCCTGATAACTGAAAAGTAGAAAGATAAAAAATAAAGAAGAAAAAAGATGAGAAGAATGCTAGAGACAAAAAGCAATAACAGAAGGCTAGGATAAAATAACTCCTCTTTGATCCCTGTGAAAATTAGCTTCAAATGAAAGGAATGCAGCATGATTTTACACAATGCAAAAGATCTTAAGTTTTTGACTTTCTGCTGCACTTTCTATTTTAAGTCTTCTCCATTTTTCTGTTTCATTTTCTGTGTACCTCTTGCAACCTACTTATGTCTTTGGTTTCTGCATGCAAGGTCAATTACTATCACAGCAGCCTTCCAGATACTCCCATTCTGTCCTTCACCAAACTCTCAGAACACTCTGTATAACTAGAACACACATCTCAGTATCTTTGCCAAACAGGGCATTATGCAGAGAGCCAAATATGTTGTACAGAGCTCTGAACTCTAGCAATATGCTGAGAGTGCAAATACATGATGCTTTTATATTCACGTTTTCTGTGGGAATATTGAAAGTCATACTCCAAAGAAAGACCAAACGTACTACAATTTAGTAAAGTAAAAGCAGTTGCTGGTAAGAGGTTGCTACTCAATTAAAAATATTGAGACAAAGGCTTTTTATCCCCCCCTCCCCCCCCATTTTCTTTTATTCTTCCCCCCAAATTAATGCTGTAGAATAGGAATTCTTCTCTGTATGTCATCTTAGTGACAATTTTAAAAGGCTGCACTGTGTCATGGTTTTGTAATTTTGCTATCAGTATTCCACATCATAACATCATGTAAAGTATGGATAATTTTACCGAATGTTCAGCTCACAGAAGAAGACTACATATCCCAGAGGACATCACGGTCAGGGATAAGTCACGGGACAAGGACACTATATAATCTCACTCCCGGGCTGGAATCACTCTCTTGGATCCTCGGAGCATGTGGGAGCATTCCAGCCGTTTCACCTAGAGCTTACAGTAGGCCTCCTGGTTTTGGGACTCACTCTCTCTCCTAGTTTGCTTGATTTCAATTATATTCTTAATTATTTCAATTATATTCTTAATTTCAATGGTATTATATTGTGTTATCCTGTATTTCGATATAGTATTTAGTAAATAAGTGTGCCTCCTTAGATCGTTGCTGCTGTTTTCTTTTCCCTTTCCCTTTTTCCCTTTCCTTTTTGGGCCAGTGGCCCTGCGGGCCAGCTGCCCCCCTGTCACAGGCCCAGGTAGATTTTCGGTTAACCCGTGACAGCTGGAAGGTAGTAGGCCTAGCCTGGGATGGCATCTTAATTGTAAGTGAGACTGGACAGTCACAGCAGATTTCAAAACACAAGCAGTTGTTAATAATACCCTTAGTGTCTTTAAGCTTAGTAACAGGCAACTAGGAGAGTTAATTTGAATCCTTGAACTTTATTTTTCTATTTATTTATCTTTTTATTTTTGAACAACCAGTGTGTATGGAGCCTGACCTCTTTAATTTTCACTTCAAATATTACTGTGACCTCAGAATTGAAGGGAATCTGCTAATTTCAGTCTTCTCAGTTTGCTAGGACATTTGTGCATAAAAATCACTTCCTACATGCTATCATGCTATTCCCTGAAAGCCTCACAGTAGAGTTGCTTGGGGAGAAGTATCCCTATGAGTAGGATAAAAGCATATGCTTTGAATAGCTATTTCAGGGAAGAGAAAATGTACTTGGTATGTTAGAATACAAGTGAGACATGACTAGCTAGATTTCTTGGATATTAAAAGTGAAAAAAAGTCTATACAAATAATTTAATAAGCAAATAATTGTTATTTGTTGAGACTTAACATACAAGACTCTGCTTAGGATAGAACTCTTTAATAGATTGCTCATCATCTACCATTTAAAAATCTGTAAAAGAGCTGGCTGGAAAAGAAAAGAGATCATCCACTGATTCATCCAAGCAAAAGGCCAGGGCTTGATTGCTGTGGTTATGCAATGATGCTGATCTAGTAAAGCAAGGGAGCTTCAGCTAGCAGCGTGGTTATGCTCCCTTCCACACTGTTTTCCAGTTCCTTTAACAGCAAGAATGCAACCAAGCCTAGCATTGTTAAAATCAGCTTTATCTCATGCTGCAGTGAAACAGCTCTCTCTTCTCAACTCTGGTCTAAAAGGATGTTAAACATCACTATTACAAGAGAACAGAAGCTCACAATAATTTCTGGAAATGTCCGTTTCTAGACAGCTAATGCTGTACATACCCCAATTTTAAGGAGAAAAAACAAAGCCCTTGTCACCTTTGGAAAATGTTTTGACATTTACAGATGAATGGATGCTGCACAGGTTATATGATTTCTTCTGCAAAGAGAAGAATGATTTTCATAAAAATGATATTAGAGCCAGAAAAAATACACAAGGATAAAAGATACAATTCCTTCCCCTAATACTCTTGATCAATACTATTTTCTTTCAAAACTGCAGAAGCACTTGTATCATCCATAGGAAAAAAAAAAAAAAAAAAAAAAAATCTGAAAAGTGCAGAAAGAAGACCAAAGCATTGTCTGCCTTGTATTAAATTCTCACTGCAGCTGTGCTACTAGAAAAATCAGTATAAAGCAGATGAAAACAGTATTTCCTCTGTGTCAGCAAGGCAAAACAAGTAAAGCTACAATATCTATTTCTGAAACTTTAAGTTATTTGAAAGGACACCTCCTTGTGTAACTGCATTGAATCCCTGCTAGCCATTTGAATTCGCTTAAGGTAAGATTTTCAGATACATTTTGGCATGCTTAAGCCAGCAGAACTTCAAAATATTGTCTGGATCTCACTGAATCTCTCAGTAGCTGACTCCCACGCTGCGCTGCCCTCTTCAAGGTGCCTGGTTCATGTGATGAAGAAAAAAGTTCCTGTACATCTTAACACCAATCAACACGTGCAACCCAGTTGAAATATGAGGAAATTAACAATTAATCTGGGCTTTTCATCAGTTTGTAAATAACCACTAATTTATGATGACATTGGTGGCTGATTTAAAGCCTGACCTTTTCTTCCTTATCCTCTGAAATACCCGTTGACATTAACAGGAATTTTTGATATGCAACAGTGCAGGATTGGGTCTGTAATAATTCAGTAATAATTGAAATATTAAAAGGTTATTCCAGATGTGTAGTGCTCTTGACTGAAAAATTATATAACTGGAAGTACTTGGAAAGCACTTTGATTGCAGCAAATTTACTACTTGTAGCCAATGATTTATTTCATTTCCTAATGTGCTAAAAGGTCAGTAGTCTGAATTTACCTCAGAGCTTTTCAACAGGTTATGGTTTCTACAGTCTAAGTTACTTTTAGATGCTAATGCTCAAATAGATATCTGAGTTTTCCAAGTTGATGGAATTTATTTTGATATGAACTTTCCTTCCCCACCCCCTGTTCTAACGTGAACATAAAATCGACTTGCAGCAAGACCATACATTCTCAGTTTTTCCCTTGTTTTTAACTGCTACTAACAGCTTTTAATTTGGAAAGACTATCTCTGAGTTTACTGCGCCTGACTGGTTTCAGCTCAATTGTTTCTCTAGCCAACAGAGCATTTCATTTCTTCTGAAGGTCACTGAGAGCTGCCAAGCCTTTGAAACACATCAGCTTTTCATTCATGCTGCAATCTAACACTGTGGTATCATTAAGATAAACGGAAATACCTACATATGTTTTTCTCTCATAATTACCAATATATTATAATACAAAATAAATGAGGCCATCAATGAAAGAGCAACTGATAACCTCCCCTCTTTGACTTCAACCCTTTCTTCAAGTTTCTAGAAACTAATTCTTTCGTTACAGTAGTTTGATTGCTTGGTGATAACTATTTGTATAAATTACACCATCATGTCATCTGCTTGCAGAAGTGGCTCTTCCAACTGTAGCACCTCTAGTAGCAATGCAGTCAGCTGCACAGAATCAAACTCCCCCATAAAACGAACACAGTGGCCATCTGTTGGAGGAGGACAGCAATTAACAGTTTTAAGGGTCTGGATATGGTCCAGTATTGTTCATTCTGCCACAAAATTGCAATGGCCATTCTAATCAACAATATACATTTTAAAACTGGGTATAGCTCCAAATCTTATGTTGCTTGAAATCAATACATACATTGCTGACTCACTGCTAAGAGGTAAGCTACCTCAGTTTGTCCCTGAGTTAATCTGTTTTCAAGTTGCATACCTTCAAGTAGTCAGGATTCACTTAATGTGAACAAATGCTTAAAATTTTAAGACTCTAATTAAAATTAAAAATGTTAGAATAGACAGTCTGCTGAAATAAACTCAGTTTCTTGATAGCTCTACTGGACATTTCACAGAAGTTCTAAAATAATGCAGTTAAACATGACCATAAGAACAAAGAATATATAGGAATCTGCAAGAACATCCTCACTGAAGAAAATAACTTAGATAGTACAGATAAAAATCTGGATCATCTAACAGTTATTCTATTGCCTTAAAAAACCAGCAAGGTAAGAGTTAGTTTCCTGAACTGTACATGTTTCCAGTTGGATATTCTATTCAAAGCTGGACTACTGATTGCCTTTAGAAATCTTTAAGAAGTTCTTGGATCTTCTAGAAACTTACTGAGCAGAAAACTCAGTAGCCAGACATGGGAATAACAAAGTAAGCAAAGCAATGTTTCCATAAAAAGGCCAGACAAAAAGCATAAAAAGATTCTATACACAGCATAGTGCTTATACAACTGCTACCTTGGGAACAAGTATTGCAAATTATGCCTGGTCTGTGATAATCTTATCATACAGACAAATGCTTACTACAGTCAAGATCAATTTTTTTCATCATTTCAGTTAAAACTAAGTGCAAACCTCTAGCAGTGAATAACAAGCACCCTATCCAAAATGGAAAATTTTGTCTGATAATCAGTAAGAGAAGATAAAAGAAGAACTTTACATAAGAAACAAATACTATCTAATTAAATACAAAATAAATATTAGAATTTATTTTAGAATTAGATGTTGGAGATGGAGAGGTCAGCTCAGCCTTACTGAATATCAACTTGCTGATAATGAGGCTCAGGAAGGGAGACAGAGGGCCTGAATAAACAGGGGTGTTTTGTACCTAGACATAAGATAAACTCTCTTGATGATTATGCCAATGGATTGTTAGTAGAAATTTATTGAATACATATGTTAGAATATAAGAGGCTTGCTTAGAAGAATAGGCATGGATACAGAAGATGATGCAGATACACATCACAATCTTCACAGCAACAAAGAAATCTTCCTGACACGAGAACCCTGTGTCACGTTACTAACTCATGACAAATAACTAAGTATTGCCCATAAGATACTTCAGCCCAGCTCCTACTATAATCTTCTCTCTCAGAAACAAAGCAGTATGAATAAGTATCTGATTCCTCAGGAATCTTGGCTAAGTGATTAACTAAGGCAGGGATTCATATCAGATGAGCCAATGGAAGATTGCTCTCCCACTTCCCATGACCGCACACCAACTTGCTTGTTGGTTATGCCTAGCCTTTTTTTTTTTTTTTTTTTTTTTTTTTTTTTTTTTTTTTTTTTTAATACTTCCCTAAATCATGTGTAGGATGGACTCCTCACACAAGTATTTTGGATGTGCCACATTTATGAAGGACCAGACTAAGGAAATAAAACTGGTTCACAGCTCAGCCATGCAGTGCACTGATCTGCAGAGCTACCTGGACACCCCCTTCCTTTTTGCTTCATCTCTGGCCAAAGACTCTGCTCCCATTGTGTAGCCAGATTCACACAACTAACTGCTTCCTTATCCACTGCTGGTGAAGTCAGCTTCACTTAGTCTAAAAGTGAAAGCTGTTTCAATAGCCTATGTCACTCTGCTTCATAAGCTCGCTAGAGATTTCTCTCATCACATCACTTGAAGTGACACTGGAAAACACAGAGCAGCAAGCACAGTAAAGTTTTCATTGCTGCAGGAAGAATACATTTGCTGTTTTATTTCTCCATGGTCTAAAGTTTGTACACATATTTTAAGCAAAAAATCCTCAGTTGCTATCTTAATTTTGTCTCTTGTTATTTGTTATTTACCCCATTTTTGCTCAGGAAGGAGTATAAATTAAAAGCAGAAAGCTCTACCTTGCCATTTGTTCTTATTTGTGTCCTGGGTAATTAAAGAGCCTCAAGTGCCAGATAAACATTGTTTGCAATAACTTGTTTTGGTCAGTTCCTTAGCTTTTCCAGCCACCAGCATCACAACAGATACATCTTCACACTGCTGTTCTACAGTACCAGTGCAACATGGCATACCTCTAGTTTCTTCCACTTTCATCACTGAAAGAAATCTTCAATACACACACAAGCTTGCACTAGCCTCTCTAGATCCTGGTTTGGAGCAATAATAGTTACAGTAACTGTCTGACACAGCATTTCACAGTTACCTGTAAACTAACACAATAGGAGCCTAGTAAATTTCTTCTGGTTTGCTGCTACCTGTGGAAAGGTAAGCTCAGAAGAACTATAATGCAGAAGAACAGGAGTAGCAAGGTTTTAGGAATCTCCAGGATAAACCAGGTGATGTTATCTTCATTACATGTTAGAAAACCTCAAGGCAATTTGGCAATATTCGGTAATAACAACAAACACCATTAAGAGCTTGGCAGAAAATGAGATTTTCTGCACACCCCTCATTAAAAACAGACAAAACACTATTAGAAATATCTGAATGAGTTTGTTCGTTTGTTTTGTACTAGGCTATACTCATCACACTGAATTTTTATTCCAAATTGTTGTAGCCCTTGAAAAGCACTGTAACCATATAACACTGTAATACAATGGAAAGCACACCAACAACAGCAGAGTAGCTAAATCCTAAGATACAGAATTAAGAACTTGCTCAGAAGCAATAGCCATGAGCACAGAAACAAAGGAAAGAATATACTCAATGAATATATTCAAGAGGACTCAGGTACACAGAAATCTCTAGTAAGATGCTCCTACTTCCACTGCTAACACTTACATCCTGGCTCCACCCATTCCAGTCACTCAGCTGCACTGCACACACCTGAGGACACCTGGGTTGGCCCTGTTGTCCCACCAGGTGCCTAATCACTGCTTCAAGCCATGATTTAGCATTTTCACTACAAACTGAAATACAGAAATCTCAGGTCAGCTGGAACAGCATTACTCTTCTATCTCACAGAACCAAGTCTCTTGCTGTGACTTCATTTTTTATTATTTCTATAGATTTAACATATCAGAGCTATTTGTTGTACTGACAGAGGAAAGGCAGCCATCGAGGTAAAGTTATTCATGAAAAACCCAGAATAACAATACTTCAGTAGTGTGATAAACTGGGTAGGGGTAAAAATCAGGATTCCCCTAAGCAGAGCAGCAGGGTTTTGCCATATTCAGATAAGCAGGAAAGGCTTGTCAGGCTATAAAATGACCGTCTCTAACAGCCTGTCTGTGTTGTGAAGTACCATTCTTTTTACGTACAACATGCGTACCACTGGTATAATCTCTCATACGAATGTTCTCCTAATGGAATAAGAACGGTTGAGTTTGGGGCATGTCTCGTAGTTTTGTATTTTCCATTTAAATTGAAAATAAAACAAAACCAGCAAAATTACAAAAATGAGAGATTTTACAAATTGGACTTACACTAGTACACTTACGACACTTTAAGCCCTGTCGATACTTACATTGTTGTATTATCCCTAAGCTGACGAGAAAATAATGCCAAACCACCCCCTTGCACTCTGACTGTTTTAAAAGCAGATATACTCAAAACAGTGTAAGAAATTTGCTGCTGTAAAGGATACTGAGCCACCTCTCATCCAGGACACATAGTACCATGCATTTTCCTCTCTACATGCCATAAAGAACTTCTGAAAACTGTACAGAAGCTTACAGAGCCAGGTATTGCCCAGGAAGTGTAAAATAAATTTCTCAAATATGCAAATCCTACCATACTCTTGCACTAAATATCCTCAGATATTAATCATGGCATTTGCCTGATGTTCAGTTGTCTTTCTCCCATGAACTGAAAAGGAATAGATAAAAGCTTTGTATAGCATACACCTTGATACATTCAGTTCATACACAATGGCAAAACACAGTATTCAGTAAGTGGGTTCATACTCTTCAGCATGAATGAGAAGAGGAAGTCAGAAAAATCTGGCACATATTCAGCACATCTTTACTGAAAGAATATAAATATCTGATAAGTGACTACTCAAGAGACCAAGAGTATAAATTGGCTATATAGAAAAAAAAAAAAAAAAAAAAAGCAAAAAAAAAAAAAAAAAAAAAAAAAAAAGCCTTATTAAAAAGGTCAAATTAAGTTGCTCCAGAGATCACATGGGGATATTTTTCAAGTGGTCACTTAAGAAAAAAAGTTGTTCATTGGAGGTAATGTATGAAGTTAACAAAATCAAGAATATAAGGTCAGATTCTTCCAAAGGTCAGGAGTATCTTCAACAGATTTACAAGGGTTTGCTGATAAAGCTGTATACTACAGTTACACTGGCAAATCTTAACAATGGAGATAGCAGGCATTTCATTACTGGAAAAGAATGTGCTGTACTTGCAAAATGACTTTTCTTTTTTCTCTGTTTTACAAGCATTTATACATCCAGGGAGCTGCTATCATATTTACGTCAGTCACGATGGTGAAAAAATCTCACCCTTCCTCAGCCCAACAATGTCAGCAAATTGTTTTAAGGGCAAGCCTGGTCTAAGACAATAAATTGTCAGAGAATTTTTCTATCTTTTTTTTTTTTTTTTTTTTTCTTTTTTTTCCTATTTGGAGGAATGCTTGTTTTACTAAGAGTCACTGGAAATTATTTCAGCTTTGTTGTATTAAATTTTGTTTACACAATTTCAATATAAATAATACTTTGGATTTCAGGCAGTTCCTCCTACAAGTGTTCACCTGTTTCTCTTTTTTCTCAGTCTTTCCACAGCAGTATGCCACCTCAGAAGATACTGATTATCTGTGGGGAAACATACAAATTGCAATCATCAACATCGTATGAGAAAAAAGTATATTCTCAAATAGAGAATTACATGATAAATATGATTTGCATGCCTGCTCTGCAAAGAAGTGCATGCCTTTAATCAATTTGAATCACTAAATTGAGATTCTTAATTTGAATAAATACAAACACAGTAAGTTTACATTTGATCTAGTCCCTCTAAGCTTCCTTTTGTAATGAATGGAGAGAAATACTTGTTACTTGTATGGCATGTCTCATCTGTTCCTAAAGTAGATGTTAGAAACAGGTCACACGAATCATACATCAAAAATGTCTCTTTCTTTCTTTTGACTATAAAGACCATCTAACTGAGGTACTGTAGATGCTGAAAGTTAGGTGAGATGAATCTCAAATCTACTGTGAGAGCTTCTCTGAAAGTAACGCCTCATATGTTATTACGTTGGCCTACAATGTCAGGTACAGGTGTAGAGGTTGAACCTACCTGCCAATATTCTATTGCAGGTTGCTGTCATGTGACAGGTTTACTGAATGTTTATGGAGATCAAACAGTGGATGTTAGTGGGTGAAGCAATGGGTGGTGCATTTCTGCAGGAGCAACAGCATCATGGAAGTCAAACCATGCTTCAGATCGCCATGCAGTTTTCACACCTGAAAACCTATGGGAAGTAAACTTCAGCGGATAACCATAATTACCTATGAGAACTGAAATTTTTTTATTGTTACTATTATTATTATTTTTTTTAATTTAAAGTACTTGCTACTGTCCACCCATGAACTGAGTATTTCAGAAGGAATTCTGACAGCAAGTTTTACCTTTGTGCACTGACTGACCATGCTTATAAGGTCTTAGGTTCAACTTGACACATTTCTTTGTTTCTAACAGTTTTGCATATCTTATGCAATCAACATTCTAAATTCTGGCTAGTATTAAAATGGCATACACTGATTTTTCAGGGGAAGAAGAAATTAAAAGAAGAAAAAAGATATCACACATTAAGCCCTTGCCTTCTACTTACCTAAGGAACTACAAATACCTTTATAATTATGTGAAGATCAAAGAATAATACTGATAATATAAATTAACATTTTGCAGCAAAACATTGCTCCTACCTCAACTCTATCCATCTTCCCAGTAGAATTTTGTAGGCTGACACTCTGAATGAGGAGAAAATAAAACTACAAAGGGGAGTGGAAAGGAGTTGCCAGATCCACAGAAAAAAAGAACATTTGAACACACGTAAAAATAGCACATTCCAGAAAATGGGAAAAAAAAACAAGACATCCTGTATGGCTGGCAGTGGGGACCAAAGCTCTAGGTGTGTGAGAAGTGTAAAGATGAATCTCAGCATGAGGGAAGGGGACAGCACAGATGTGCTGGTTAAAGAGTGGGAGTGAGTATAAATGCGGGGGAAAAGGAATTAGGAGGAAAAGGGGTGACAGAGTACATAATGAATTACATCAAACCATAGAAAGTAGAGACCTGGAGTGCAAATCAGTGAGAAGCAGAATGCAAACAGCATCTATGGGAAGAGATTGTGTATTTATTTATCAACTGATGTCTTGCCACTAAGTCCAGTAAAGAACGGGGTAACGGTACGTGCATTAAGCATTGTCTAATCTAATCTATCCCTTTAAGTATTTTATAGTTACTTTGCTAACACAAACTCTGCATCACCTGGTATTTAACTGATGATACGTTGTAAAAATCAATCAATTTCTGAATAGATGCTCATATTTAGTATTTTTAAGGGATATCCAGTTCATCTGTTACTACTTTACAAAGGCACTGTTTGTTTTGGTTTTGTTCCTAAGTATCAGCCAAACAAAAACCCTGGCTGCTTAAAACCAAGCTCTGCACTTTCCTTTTCACTCATCATCACCAGTAATAACGATTCTGTAGACAAAATAAAACCCTAGATAAAACTGAGCCACCCCACTGTCTTTAGATTAGGATTGCAATGGAAACGCATAAATGTAATTGTCTGGAACTTGTGTAAATAATTCCAGGAGGGATGAAAAAGTAGATGGATTTAGTTCTCTCCTTATTACCTAAATTGATCTACAGAAGTACCAAATTAAGATAGACTTTAATTGTCATACGTTTTCTTTAATTACTAAGGCTACTTCTTTGGACTATTACTGTCAAATTGAATTGTGTAAAACAATGCAGAAATAATTACTATTAGAATTTCACTTTCCACACAAAAATGTATGTACATATACATGTACATGATCTATAATAAACTTGAATATCCATGGCTAATTTTCCAATTATGGGAGGCAATTCTTGTGATGTAGAGAAATGAACATGCAATTTTAAGCAGTAAATTAAAAAGGATCTAAATTATCAATTCTTGATAAATTGTCCTCAAGGAAAAGTCACTCTCTCCAACAACTCAATGCAAGAGAAACAGTTAATTTGCAACTTATTTCATGCTGAAAGGAGGGAAAAGCATAGCTTTCTGGAATTCTATATAAAACTGTACTACAACAAATAAAACTATTGACAACTTCAGTGTGGAACAATATAAATTGTAGATTTTACCTCTTTCTCCCTCGTCCCTCACCCAAAAAGGGTATGCTTCTGTCTAATTTAAGCTGTGTAATCGATCTTCTAAGACATACAGGAAGAATGTGGTTCAAAACAAAGGGTGCAATCCATAGTTCATGATAAAATAGTACAGAAGGCACAAAGCATTAGTAGATAGGAAACTACAGTGTGTTTGACACACATGGCTTCTGCGTGGCACTGGTGACGAGGACATGCAGAAAAGCAAGGATCCCTGCAGAGTTTATATAACCTTGTTTTCAAAGTCACTGAACCCATTCATCTCAAAAAAGCAATACTACATCAGGTTAAGCCATAGGTCTAAGACAACTTTTGTTTCCTTTCTTTCCAGAACCTGTCCAGCACTCAGTCTCTCTGTATATCCCCCCCATGAAAGTCGAGGTCATTTCCTATCAAATTAGCATTTTTTTAGGAAATCTAATGGTACAGTGTCACTGAAGTACAATTTTAAAAGCAAAATAACCTGTTGCTAAGGCCATTGCACATTTCTCTACACTCTAGCAATAGTTTGTTGCTGAGGACTTCAAAAAATACACAAAGTGCTTATTAAAGAAAGTGAAGAAGGTGGATGATTACACAGATGTGTTCAATTCCAAATGGCTGCACACAGTAGAAGAGATTGAGTTGTTTTTGCTTTTCCTAACTAGAGTCTTCATTGCATTTCACACCTTATTGTAGCTTGTCAACAGTTAACAGGCTGGTTTGGCCCAGTTCTGTGACTTGTGGGGCGGAGGGATTTCAGAAAAGGGAAACAGGGACCCCAAAATAATTAAAAACAGCAGCAACAATCTGAGGAGAAACAAACTAATTTGCTAAATATGGTATTGGAATGAAACACACTATAATACAATATAATTAGAATTGAAGCTAATAAATCAAATATAATGAGAGTGTATCTGAAAGCTGTAGGCCTTACAGTAATACTGAAGTGATTTGTGCAGTTGGGATGGGCAGCAGTGAGGAGAAGCAAAGGAGAAGAGTGATGAAGAGAAAAGCCTGATCAGGTGACCTTGCCAGGAGTTCTATCTTCTTTCTGACTGCAAATCCCCCCTGGGAAATGTAGTTCTTCTCTTCCGGACAGGTACCCAGCACTGGAGCATTAACACTTTAACTCCCAGTGCACTACATGATGTTATGATGTGGAATACCAGTAACCAAAAATCATAAAACCATGACATAGCTATTCCTAATAAAAAATGTTGTGCTTGTGTGTTCTCCAAAGTTATTAGATAGTACTAAATCATAGTGTAGCATCCATTTTATAAAATGAACCACTGGGTCAAGTTCAATTTCTTCTATAATGGTGAGGGAAACATTTACCTAATCCTTTAATAATTTTCTGGTACCTCTGGCTGAAAAAAAGAAAAAAAACAAGGTCTACTGTTCCCATTCATTTTTTAAAGAAACCACAGATATAGAGCCATCGAATAACAATCAGAGGAATTTGAGAATTTAAGTGAGAATATAGGTAGGCCAAAGAGATGTGCATGACCACAGTACTCTGTAATACTGATGTCAGAAAGCATCATTTCATAGACACATACGTGCACAGTCACCACCTCTAGATATGAAAGACAAACAACTGGAAAGACGCTGAAAAGTATTTATTTATTTGCTTGTTTATTATTATTTTACATTTTACGGACAAGATGCAAACTTTCTTGGTTTGATAACAGAAGTAATCCCTTTAAACTTTTAGGCTGACACTTAGTCACTAAAGTGTCCTCTTCCTTAACATTTACTGTACCTGTTGATGTATATAGATTCATATGTCACAGAACAACTTTATGCATTCAGGAAGAATGCTATTTCCACTTACAAAATCCATATTTGGCTGAAGACACCACTGTGTAGAAGTACTTTTACTATTTCTCTGGGGATTTTTGAGATGCTGCCCAGTACTGAAAAAGAAAACATGACAGAGGGAACAGAGGGGTGGTATTTCTTTGGGAGAGGGGTGGGTGTAAGTGAGTTCCTACAGGCATACAAGCTGTTGCCTCACAGCAGAGTGACCTGAGAGAGGCAGCAGCTCCCAGCCCCTGCTGAGCTCTTCAGTAGCAGGCAGCCTCACACTGCGACAAATTATCTCTCTATGAATAACATCATTAAGCAAACTCAGAGGGAAAAAATAAATTGCCATTCAGGATGCAGCTACTTGCCTAAAAGAAGTGGTAGCATGGAGTACCTCATGACAGTTTCTGCAAAAGGCATACCCACTTGAAGGGTGGATGAATTGAGGCAATGTACTCAATTTGGTCCAATATCTTAGAATGCTGCCTAGGATACTCTGTCAAAGCTAAATCTGAAAAGGTACATAATAAGAGCATATGCAATTGTGTTTGTTTCAGATTAAGTACTTTCATAACACATTTGCGAGCTGCATAAATGTCTCTTCCAGCTTTCAGTTATTCATTCTAATACACTATATTACACTACTGTTACTGAATACGTAACGTAATACAATGAACACAGTTATCATTAAAGCAGCTTTCAAAAGTCTTAGACTTGGTATCATTAAAAAAAAAAAGTGAATTACTTTCATGAAATTTTCAAAGCTGCCATCAAATTTTGTCTTACGTCTTCTTAAGACTTTAACATTCTTTTTGCTTTCTCCATGATAACAAAGTTCTTTAACGTAGGGACTTGAGATATGAAAATCTGATGCTTTTCCAGTTTAAGATCATTTACCTAATTTTTAATGTGGTAAAATTCTTAATTTTAATGAAGAAATTCATCTTTTTCTTAATGAGCAGTGAAATACCAATAAGGGTTTATAGAACTGGGACACTTTTTTGGATGGCACAAGGCTGAAGCTAGCAAATGAAGTGCTGAAGAGAGATATTCTTCAGTGCTTATGTACAGATATTTCTGTTACTGTAAAGTTTAAAAAAATACTATTTTTCATGGCTTGGCAGTGATATCATCAAATACTTTTGCCACCTGAAAAATATTGACTTTATTGTTCCAGTCTGAAAATAACTCTCTGGTCCACAGTGCAGTTATTCACTTACTATAATCTCTCTATCAGACATGATGTACTAGAAAGGGAAGACAAAATTATCAAAACCCCAAACAGATTCAAACACTAGATATATGTATGTATGTATACATAAGAAAAATCTCTCAGTTCATTTCTGTTATACAGTGGTAACATATAATCCAAATAATTATATTGTCTCCAAAATGGAAGAGACTGTAGGGGTGGGTCAGAGATCTGGAACTGATCCTTTTGAAAGTTATACCTTGTGACAGGCCTCCTCAAATTGTACAGCTGGCTTGAGACCCATCAGGGACTCTGTCAGAGTTGGCTTCCAGTGGCAGTCATGCTCCGACAGATTACTCTTCACGTCAGTCATGCAGACTCTGTGACCTGAATGAGAGGCCTCTTGTGGCCACCACACTGCCAGAAATTTGAGCTCTCCAGTGAGATGCTACATAGTGTTCTGCAGGACAGTTGTGCATAACCTCGACAGCTCTGGACCAAACCCTTTGCAGTAATTATTCCTGCTGAGAGGCTGTAGTTTTCAGCAGACTCAGCTACCTCATCAGAGGTTGATGGCATACAGTTCTTAAGTTTACACTGTAGGAATATATTGTTCCACATATATTGCTATTCTAACAGTGTGAGGTTAGAGTAAGATAAAGTTCTGTTACACTGGCAGTGAATGAATGATCCTTCTGAAGGACAATGTGCTGTAGCCAGCAATTTTTTTTTGGCTGAGGGCTGCTTTGGGAGCTTTGAGTTATCACCTAAAGCCTATGAGTAGTTAATGACATGTAACACTTGAGTTTCTTGAATTCTTGATAGTTAATAAAAAAGTTGATATATCAGCAGAAAGCGTGACACCATAAAAACTTTCAGAAAAGCGCATAGGGGCAGGGATTTCTCCTTCCCCTCTAACCCCCCAGCTTACAGATAATCTTGCTTTGCTGTAGATAGCACTGGAGCAGGCTGAGGCATGACATAGCATCCATTTTTCATACAGTCATTTTTGCCCTCCTGGAGGGGTAAAAAACCCCTTCCAGCCCAGAAATTGCAATGTCATATTTCTTCATGACGTTACCTTCCTGCTTTCAGTCTCCAAAGAGTAAAGCAGTTTTCCAGTAGTGAAGCAGGATGCACAACCATATAATGGCCTCCTACCCTTCTTACCTTAGACATTTTTTCTTAAAAAAAGTCTGCCTTCAAAACCCATTTTCTCAGTGAAAAACCACTGTCAAATCACAACCTCTTCAGAACCCTCTGTGAAGAACAAGCAAAAAATAAGGACTAAGTTTTCCAGCTGTCTGTGCTATAGCAGGTGTAGCACTGAGATTTCCCAGGATTATGCAATGCTGATTTCGCACAAATAGTCGGCACTTGGAGGCTGACTCAGATAAAATGAGTGTCTTAGTAATTCCGAATGTTTAGGCACCAATGGGCTGGCAGCCCTGTAGGAACATTTTTCAGATCTCTTTAAGATAATTGATCCTTTTGGCTTCAGTTTGACCAGGAAGACTACTGCAGCCTTGGCTAACTATAGCATGGTAACATGGCAGGATGCACAAATCAGATCTCCTGCAGAGACCAGCTGAAAGCTCCTGGCAAAGCCCTCACAGAACATGGAAGAAGCCAAGGGCTCAGCCTCTATTTTCTCAGGTTCTCTAGTTACCTTGATTTGCATGACTACATAATTCACAGATAGGCAGTACACTCACAAGTGAGCCTGGCTGGTATTTTACAGTCCTGAGTAAACACCAGAAGCACCTTCTGTCAAAACCAAATCACCAGAACCAAACCTGACTGAATCCATCTGTTCTTGCCTCCTAGATCATTCCACAGATTCCTTCGAACTACCCACAGCAAAAGACCCATTAACTTTGAGTATAAGGAAACCGATCTTCATCATTGCGTACATTTGGATTGCTGAGTATATGTATTTCATAAGATAGGAGACGGAGAACAAATTCATTGGGGGCATACCTGTCCTATGTTGTTTTCTGCAACACAAGAAGAAACACGTCTGTATAACTAGCTTTTTAATTCCAGCTATACTCATAAAATTATCTTGTTGGATTTTTAAACCGAGAATGTGACGTTTTAGATTGTGTCATGCAGATTCTATGTTGCACTGGGGTGATTCTCAGTTATATTATCCAAGTGGCAGGTGTGGAAATCCAGCAGAACACAGAGCTTTTGTGGTAAAGGGTTTGCAGCAGCAGAATTTCAGTGGAAGCAGCAGATGCTCTGATCTGCACAGGCCAGCTGTGCTCTTCAATAGAAAGGAGAGACCACAACACTCTGTGTCCCTCTGAGTCAAGAGCACCACTTAACATACTTGGGCACATCTGTGCTCAAAGGCACTGATTGCTCCTGTGCTCACAGCGGTCAGTAAGGTCACTGGAATCTTCAAATACATTATAGTTTATCTTTATATGGTAACATTGCCATATCAGTGTACCATATGCACCACTCATCTCATTTAGATCTTGATCTTTTACATAAAGTTGAATTTACCATGAGAGGTCTGATATCTTACAACAGGCAAATGCTATTCTGAACAGTCAACTTTAATTTCTTGTGACATACTAATATTTCTACAATTACTGTTGCTCAAAGTTGAAATGGCTTTAACAAATCAAACTGAAATAAGAAATGCAGTCCTTTCTGGATGACAATGTGCATGCATAGTACATTTTCTAGAAGTCTAAGTAAAATATAAAAAAAATAAAAAAAGTGTTGGAGGAATCCTATGCAGACTATAAGTTAATCAGTATGCAACATCCTCACCCTCATAATAAAGTACCACAGCATATCTTTCCTGTCATATGTGAGGTGAAGGACCTCCAAGAGTAATATCAAAAACAAAAAAAAAAATGAAGTCACACACTCAAGCACTGCTTCATTAGTTCCTTATAAGAAATCAAACAAATAATCAAAGAAACAACAACAACAACAAAAAACCACATACACACAAAATCTACAGAGATATACAACTAGAAAAAAAAATAAAAATGATCGGAATATCTTGGATATTTTTTCAATTCTCTAATTGCATCAAAATTGAATAGTAACTGAAAATCAATAATGTAATTCATAAAATAAAAGCCTTCTTTCAAGTCAACCACTGACAGTGGAAAAGTTCTGGATAGTATCTATTCCTATGATAAAATATATGTAGAAGGAATTATAAAAAATAATAATTGAAAACTAGTACTACATACATTTAACATATTAATGAAATACTCCTTTCAAATATGAAACAAAAAATATCCATGATATAAATTCCAAATATTTTTAAAAGATAGTACATCATCAATATAGGACTTAGTTATCTACATCTCTGAGAGATTTTATTGCAGTTCTTGGCAAGGGCTTCTGTGGACTTCAGTGCAACACTTAATTTCATAAATGAGTTGACCTATATTTGAAAAAAATAAACAGACTACTATCTCAATATTACAGCATATTACCAAATCACAGCCTCATCTACTCAAGTTTTCAGAGTTTTTTACTGCTACACTGGCTAGAGAGGTACCATTGCAGTGTACCAACACAAACAGACTACCAGGAATCCCTATTCCAAAATGCAGAGCTCTCTCTATGACACTGATTTTAAACACATGAAATTTGTTAGAATGAGTCACGTTCTAGAACTGAATGCTTGAATACATAGATTACTCTTTGAGAAGCTTTACTTTTTTTTATGTATAGATGAATCTCGTCTTCACCTCTTGTCTTTTTCTCTTGCAGTTCTTCATAGCTATATTGCAGAATGTCATGCTGAACAATGAGTTGACATCCTTATATCCAGTTGAGTTTCAGTTCTGAATGGCAAAAATAGACTAATGATAACCCGCTTCCTCTTCCAAGGTCTATGAGAATTAATAACTAAATGAACAATTTTTAGCAAGTTATAACAATGGACACTGGAAACAGCTAGTCAGAATTCCTGACTTCAAAATAAGGCTCTGACAGCAGGAAGTAAAGGAAGCATGAGTATACTAAGCAAACAATAAAATGAAAAAGGTATATTTAAATGTTATTATTTAGAGAGCTTATTCTAACCATTTTACCAAATGAGTCAACATTCCTTCTGAATAAGTACCATGTGCTCAAGTAATTCAAGACTCAATCATAATGCATCTCCATAAGAAGGCTGAAAACAAAGTATTTCCCCTTCTTTATACTGTTGCTTACTTGTTTATAGCTTGGTTACAAGACAAGTTACTAATTTGACATCATGATCTCTCTTTTTTTTATTATTCTGGTTTGGATGACTGAAAAAGGTTTTTCAAACTGCATGACTGAAAGCAGTGGCTATTTTTGAAATCTTTTCTCCTTTTATACAGACAAGCTGTTAGTGCAACTGACAATTATATACATTCCCCATCATTAAAAAAAAAAAAAAATAAATAAATTGAATAGATAACACAATACAAAAAGAATTATTGAGCCAAAATTAGTATACTAATGATTCAATTTGACAGTTTCATTATGTATAAAGCAGATAAAACTGATAGAGAACTTCTTTTAAATTACTCCTGCCATGTTCTAACCAAGACTGCTAACCAGCCTAGAATACACTAGTTTATATTCTTTTGTAATAAATTTATGATAATGGTGCATGTATAAGCAGGCATACATTTTTCTCCTTCATACTAAATGTTCAGGACAGTATTTTTATCTAATTATATTTCATCTAATTATAGTTTATCATAGTGAAAATATCAGATGTAATGGTATGTCACGGATTAACAGAATAATTTGATTTCTACACTGTTAATTAGAATGTACATTTTCATGATTATGGAAAGTTATACATGAATTAAAAAATTAATACTTAGTGTCTGTTAGTAGAAAAATGTTTATGCCTATGTCTAAGAGAATCTATAGACAAATTAATTTAATAAAAAATATGTTTACATATTTAAATCAACTGATGGATTTCATGAGAAACCATGCACTACAGCAGACATTTTAAAAGATAAAAATTAGTTGTTAAGAAATTAGTCATTCATCTGAGACAGTCTCAACCATTAACTTGGAAGACAAAAGGAATTCTCAGGCTAATTGTATCCCTAATCTGTCTCAGTTTGTACACACCCAGTGGCACTGAGGCATAGAATGCCCCCCATCTACAGGTTTCACACATGATACAGTCAAACTTGCTCCCATGTTGTGATGCAAAACCGCTTACATCCCATTATACTGTTGGTCTGCAGGCATGTGATAACCAGGAAGAACTCCACAACCAGATATTTTGAAGATTTTCTAGGGTAGACATGACAAGGACATTTCAGTCCAGAAGACAAAGCTAAGAGTTCTATGGAAATGTCCTACTCTGGCCAGCTCCAGAACAACAGCAGATGAGCTTATGTTGTTTAGTTAGTTGCAAACATTGTGCTGCTGGTGGTCACAGAGATAAGTGACATGTACTGCTCTGCATTCAGATCTGTCCTCAAATTCTGGCACAGATAAGATTTTCACTTCTAGCTTCTGAGCCAGAAAAATTATCAGATCCCCTAGTTCAAATGCAGAAAGTATACACTCTGTATACCAGAAAGGCTGAATAAGTCAACAACAAAACTGTAACAGTCACTTTGCAGGCTGCAGAAAGTCATAGGGGCAGTGGCATATGACACTATGAGCTGCACAGGAAAAGTACAAAATGCTGAAGAGAGACAGCGTTCATCTGTAGGGACAAGTCAGGATTTAATTCCTTCCCAGTGACATAACCATAAGCACTGTTTGCTGATATAGCACAGGAGGCAAGACACTGAGGTAGTTATTCCACTAAGTGAGGAAGATCAGTAAAGGAAAGAGGATATTTTCAGCTTTTCTATTTTTATTTTTTTCAAATGCAGAAAAGATTAAGTTTCTGTGAGAAAAGGCATCACACGGTCATGTGAGAATGCCATAGTATGTAAGTGACTATGAAAAGCACTGCCATTGAGGTAACTGTTTGATTTGTGATCATTTTAGAATGCTTTAAAACCTCACAAAAGCAGTTTCCTGTATTTTCCTACTTCTTTTTACTTTTACCTTTGCAAATTCAAGTACTAACATACTGTACAAATCTATGCACTGCCAGCATTTAGCAGGAATGTAATTTGTGTGTGCACAATTGTAAAAGAGTTATAAATATGCAAATGAAATTGAAGTCCAAAGTTTTGCAAAGCAAGGGAATACTCATATGGCCTCTTGACTGACATGGTCATTTTCTGAATTTAAGACCACAGAAAATTTCATAGAAACGTAGCATAAATGTCATTAAGAGAATGAGAAACATATTAGGTTTCCAAGTCCTTTAATCTCCATCCCCCCTCTTTTTAAAAACATAAAAACAAAGAACAAAGAAATACAGAAGAGTTCCTCTTCATATTCAATGTCAATAGAAATAAAAAGTCACTTCCATCATGCTGAAATGCTTTTATTTCCTCTTCCAGTGCACTAGACTACCCTCGCTTCCTTCTGGAAGACTCAAGAAAAAGCAAGGTGACAACTTAACACAGTTAAAAAAATAAAAAAATTGGGAGGTGACCCACTTTGGGTCATAATAGTATAAAACTGGAGTCCTTTAAGCAGTACCTGTTCAAACACTGTATCACTCTGGGAAAGCCTGGCACTATATTTTCAGAAATTGTAGGCTGATAAAAAAACAGACCACAGGCAGAAAATATGTAAATAAGATTTTTCATCATCTAGTGACTGAACCGCATATGAAAGAATGGATTGAGCTAATTAGCTCCTAAGGCAGCTGCTGAGACTGGTCCTACCTGGGAATCTCAAAGGGATGCCTGCACTGCAGTCATGCTGGGAGCAGAGCTAAGCATCACACCAGTTCACATATGGGAGAGCCACCACCACAGAGCGCACGTTGTGTTCATGTGGTCCCACTCAACGTGAGCCTTGTCTCAGATCAGAGGCGCTGGGTGGAACATGCAGAAGGAGTCATGTTTTCAAAAGAAGGTATAATTACCGGTATGTGGGGGTACCAGTTTTCAACTGGGTTTCCTGCCAGTTACGCATGAACACTACTTCCCTGCTATGCTACAGCTTCTTCTGACACAGGGATGAAAAACCTACAGCTAACACTAGCAGATTGCAAGTATGATCCCTGCTCTTACACTTTTCTTTTAACCCAGCCTCAAACAGTTCCTGGAAAATTACAGTTAACCATTCAGTAGTACTGGCCCACCCGGGCACACATGCTAATTTTGAACCAAAAGGCTCACTGTGTGTTCCTATGAGTTGATACTCTTCTGCTAGCTCCTTCTGCCATCCTCAGAGCATTTCCATCCTTTTCCTCAAGCACATATGTTCCCATGTAAGCCATGGCAAAAGGTGTCCCCCATGGGTCTTCCTAATTAGACAATGATTATGCTGATTCTCCTCCCTCAGAAGCAGCAAGGAATTAGAAAAGTTCTGTTTAAGGAGAGCTGTTGAAAAATGGCTGTCTGCAGGTGGATAGAATTTTTCCGTTTTCATCCTCAGGGTTGGTGAACACAGGCCAGCCTTACCATTAAGTACCATTCATGCTTTCATTAAGGGTGATAAATGGCTCAGCGTCAAGGCACCTGCAGATACACTTCTGTATTTTGGGTGTAAACTCTTTCAGCTGCAACACTATCAGACTCATTGTTGTGGTTGTATCTTGTCCCTTACTCTCACCCCAGTGACCAGTTCTAACACTGCCTTTTCCCTTCTATTAGTTAGGAATAGTGGCTTTTTATTTATGGAGTATTATGCAGTATTTGAATGCTTTCAGTACCATTAGGTATCTTATGTCTCCCTATAAATTATTTCAATAGCACACTTTGAAAAAAGAAAATGTACATACATATATTAAAGAGATAAAATTAATTTGGACAACTCAGCTAGATAAAAAACAGTTTGTTAAAATGTACATTCTGAAGAAATCTACAAAGCAATGAGATTTAATGATAGAAAAGTCTAAAGATTTTATTCCAATTTATATGCTGGAAACACAGGAAACATTTTATTTTTATTTTTATTTTAGCATAAAACGTTAAAGTAGCAGTAATTGACCATCTTCCCAAAACTCAGTCCATACTGAAATGTAACATTTCCCTGAGCATTAATTATTTTGTGTATGTAAAGAAGTGAAAAGACCAAGAAATATGTCTAAGAATTTAATGTTATGTAAGGATGCTGATGATGACAAGGCCCGTTCTCTACAAAAAATAGAGATGTGAGCATTTTCTGAATGCATGATCAATTAAAAACAAAGAGAAACTATTTTAAAAGCTCACAATGACTTGCACATTATGCAGGTGCTATTTGGAAAGAATCTCACCTTTTTCCCTGATCTGATATTATGCTAAACATTACAGTAGTGTTTTGTAAACTGCAAAATATTTAAACTAAAATCAAAAGCTAATAATAATTCAATTTTATTTTTTTTTTTTAAAAAAAAAAAAGAGGAAACCAACCATAATGGATTCTACAACCATTTTAAAAGTATTTTATGAATTTATTTCTTATGCCTATATCTGAAATAAATCACATTCAAAATTTTAGGTATACTTAGCTTTGGAAAATTCAGTGAATATACTACGGAAATATTCCAGATCTGAAAGCAAGTAAAAAATTATACTGAAATTTGTGCCAAGACTTATGAATTCTATATCCTGGAAAATTATTTGAATGATGGAATACTGATTATTTTCTGAATCTCTCCTTATCTGAATTATCTTTATTCCACATTTCTTCAAAAAGTCTCCTATAACACAGAAGTTCTTTTGTAATTAATTGAAAAAAAAAAATCTGGAATGGCTTATTTCCATAGTAGGGTACAGGCTTCTAGAAATGGAAGGAGAATTCTCGAACATTACAAAGGCACATTCAGGCCCAATGCAGATACAAAGAGCTTTGAAATGACTATTCACACCTAAAATAAGACTATGCAGAGTAGTAAAATCCAAGTGGCACTCACTTTCTCTGCAAATAAAATAAAATAAAATAAAAAATAACAATAACAAAAAAAAAATCTTAACCCCTTCAAACAAACAAACAAACAAAACACACCTTTTTTTTTTTTTTTCTTTTTTTTTTTTTTTCCCCCCGTTTCCTTTATCATTTATTTTTCCAAAAGGAAAGAGGAAGAAGCACCAGGGAAAAGCCAGTGCCAGGTTTCAATAAAAAATAAGGACTTTATTTACTGTAGATTCACTTTCTATTGCAAAGTTGCCACATAAGAAACAGTTAGGATCTTTGGACTGTGTGTTCCAGAAACAGAACTGGGTGGCTTTTGACCTCTGCTTAGGACAGACATATATTAACACAGGAACAAGCTACACGTGAAATAGATCTAGATTACCTGTCATTCTCTTATAATCATCTAAGGAAGCATCTGTGAGACTCCAGATAGTTGTAACTCTTCATAAACAACACTCATGTCAACATATATTCTCCCCGTCTGCGCACATGTGAAGAAGCTTTATACTTTATACTCAGTAACATGACACGTCCTATAAATTTTGAGAGAAGTTCAGTTAATTAAAAAAAAAAAGGCAGCCAGCGTGGGTTTGAATTTTAATGATATTTTCAGAGTGACAGTGCAAAATCTTTTTTAAATAATCCCAAGACCTCAGCACAAATAAACTCAGCTGATAATAGTCTTTGGCAGAAGAGTGGTATAATCTCATGAATATTTGCAAATTTCAATAACAGGGAAGGCATGAGTATGTTAAATAGTCATATTTTTTGTTATGATTGGAACAAACACCAGTTTATTAATCCATCATCTAATTTTGAAAAAGATGAAAATGGGACGTTTCTCTGAGAATGATATATGACAAAGTAGATTATTTTTACACAGATATAATATTCTTTTCTGCCCATGACATTGAATTTGATGTTAAACTCTGGGAAGGAGGAAAGGATAAGAAAGCATAGATCATCCTTCATCTAAGTGAAGAACTGAGATAGATCACTTAAGAGGATGAAAGGAAGTAATACACTACTTCATTATTCAACATCTGAATCTGTTGGATAACTTTCACATTTGCAGTTCACAAAAGCTGTACATGTAAACCCCAAGAGGGAGAGAAAGGCAATGAAATGACTTTTTTTTTTTTTTTTTTTTTTTCTCCTCTAGCAAAGATATTCTCAAATGAGGAAATGGGCATCTACTCCAGAAGAATACTCTGACTGAAGAACTCTATTCTTATCACAGAAGACCGTAACACGTAAAAATGCTGTCTACATACCAAAAGACATGAAGTTTTCTAGGTAAAACATTACATCTTCAATAAAACTGCATGCTTCTAGGTATTAACATCACATTTTGCATGCACGTTTTGAAATAAGGGATTATTTATAGTCATATAATCTTCTTTTTCCACTTTTTTGTTTTGTTGATACTATAAACTTTATTATTACATTCTCATTTTTAATATTTGGAGCATACTTTCACCAAATGACCCCATAAACAATCAGGACTGTTCTCTATCTTGTATATCAATCAAAAAAACACCACAGTTCCTACGAAGTCGACGATTTTTGACCAGGACAAGGATTAAAAAAAACCCTCTGAAGCAAGTCTTACCCTCATTCTAGTCAAAGAGCAGAACTGGTGTATTATGCATCACACATCTAGCACAAAAGCAACCATTCAGTCACAAGAAAGAATAGCTTGCAGATGTCACTGCCAGGCACAGTTTGCTGTCAATCTAAAAATAAGACACATGACCTTAGAAGGAATCAAAGAAGCATTCTAGAAACTCTTCACTAACTGGTACACATTTCAAGATTTATAAGAATTTTATTTTTTAATTTTTTTATTTTTTTTTCCAATGCAGAGTAAATGAATAGTTATTGGACTTTTACCCCAGAGGTTGTGGGAGCACTTTGAAAAAAACTGTGATTTATTTCAGAAGGCAGAGAATCTCTTTTCCTCACAGTCCAGGTACACAGCATGCTACTGGATTTCACTGCAGCAGCTATCCTAAGCTTTTCCCTTATTCTATTCCTGAAATCACAACAGTGAAACACATCTGTTTTGGCATTCTTCATTAAATGTGATAAAGAAAGAGAGACTGAAACTACAAGCTCATCACCTATGATGGAAGTTGTCACTCTGTCTCATCAGAGTGTGCAGCATGAATGGATCTGGACTCATGGTTCCTTGGAGGGAAGATAAATACATTCTGTGGCAGCTGGTAGAACAAGGAATATATTGAGCTCATCCTTCCTTTCCCTCTGGCTCAAAAAACCCCCTCCCAGAGGAGAACCACTCCGGTCAAACTGAGTAAGATGTGCTGTGAGCTGGGAACTGTTTTCAGCTTTTCAAAATGTGATGTCAGCTTAGAGAAGGTTCGGTCTATCATGCGTCTAAGGCTATCAGCAAGAGAGATTTCAGATAAACCAGAAAGGTACAGTTGCTCAAGGCCTTCCTCAAAACTGCCTCTGGGTAGCCTTTATCCCTAACGATCTGGCAGAACAGATGGCAAACGGGTTGCAGACCCTGCCTGAAAGCAGTAGGGTTTATTTTGTGCCTCAAAGCTGGTCCCATTCCATGGCTGGATGCCCACTGCAATCAATGGTTTGGAAAGAGTCTGAGAGCAAGGAAAGCTTCAGATTGGAGGAGGAGAGAGGACCAGAGTTTGAGATCAGTGAGTTGAGGTGAACGGGCAGTGATAGTTTTGTGATAGTTCTTCTATAGAAGAGGTCACAGCAAAAGAAGCATCTGTAAAGACGGGCTGGATTATGTGAGGATCACAATAAGAATCAGTAACAGGACAAGGTATAGCACCAGGAGAATGAAAAAATACTGGAGGAACTCCATATAAAACTGTTCTAGAAATCAGAAATTATCTTTTCTGGTCAAAGAGGGTGTTAATCTTGTCTTTTTCTTCATAAACATGGGAAACAAAGAAAGGAATGCCACTGCTTGGAAAAATTGAGTTATATCTTTCACTTTTCATAATTCCACATTATAACAGGATCATTTTCCACATGGAACTCAGAGTAATTCCACTTTTGAGTAGACAGTCAGCTACAAAACCAAAAACGCAAAACAGTTAACTCAGATGCAAATATTAGAATTATGGTAAAAGAGGAGTCAAATAGCAGTCTACACGCCAGATGCTTAGATAATGAAAACTGAAATGACCACTCCTACCTATAAATTCAGAGATTCCAACCTCACATTTTTATAAATTTCAGCCTGCATATCAATGTGCTATTAACTGAAAAGAGCTCAAAATTCTGTGTGCAGTCTTAAAGATTATTTCTTAAAAGTGTGGCCTTCTGAGGATAGTTATTTAAAATTCAGAAGGCTGCCCAGAATATCAGAGTAAGTCCAGCTTTAGTGTAATTTTTCAACCTGACCCCAGAGGCCTACAGACTAAAATGCCAGCCGATTAAAGTGCCTTTTAAGAAACGTACTGCACTAAGTGCATGTGTGACAGAGTTATGCTTTGAGTTACAAGCAGACAGGATCACTTCTAAGGTGACAGCTGACACAGCTGGGTTAGGACAATTTTGTGAGAGGATGCCAAATGGTTGCAGAACGAGACTAAGAGGCAGGTCTCCATTACAATTACTGTAGCTTCGAAGCTAGTTCACAAGGGTCTGAGTCAGGCCTACTGCATGCAGAGAGCAGCTGAGAGGAAGGAACTGTTTTGGCCAAAGTGACAGCTGCTTTTTCAGAAGGAACGTGCACCGTCTGATAGCTTGTGGGAAGATGCTGGCATCAGTACCACATTGTCAACACGTGTGTCATGCATGGTCTTTCTCCCTGGATGTCTCAACTCCAACATCTGTCCAAAATACCTTTATAATGTAGGCTGAAACACTTAACAGACACACTAATGCCACAACTGGCAGTGTTTTAAGATCAATTCAGTCTGCAGATAGATTTGCAGTGCTACAATGTAATTTTGCAGCTCCTTTCAAAAACGACTGGGATGAAAAGGCCTGCCTCATCTTTGAGACATACACCTAAAAAAATAAAAATCTAAATGTGGTAAAATATGGGTCTGCCCCAGCTTGAGATTACAGGTTACTTTTAACCCTGGATTGCATGACCTGTAGTCACCAGCTGGGAGCTGATGATCCTTCCTTGTGGATCCCACTTGATGGGAGAAAAGAGAAAAAACAGCATACCAGGGGCCTTATAGCAAGATATCAGGGGTGAGATTCCCTTTAGAACATGAACTACGAGACAAGGCTCAGATACGCATTGACAAAACTGCAGGTTATCATACAATATCTTTTTTAGACCTTTGCCAGGAATCTTACAGTATCTATCACTATGCTTTAATTTTTAAGTATGTGTATGGAATTGTATATTACACATGATTTTTCAAGTACAGATGATTTTAGGGAAGTCACTGATTACATATGGAAGGTAAAGTAAGTGATTTATATATCATGATGACTTCTAAACCAAAGCTCATATTAAAATCTTAATACACTTCATTAAGTTTGAAGTTTTCCCCAAAAATTATCACTTCTTTGTGAGTTGGGCCAAACTGCAACTGATATTTGACTATTGTCTGTTAGATTCAGATCCAGATTTCTGTAGGCTGAGTTGATCAGATTCTTTATATATGTGCTAACATAGAGGTAAGTAAAGATTCCTCAAAGCTCCACAGAGAGACAAAGTACTAGAAGCATCACTTAGAGAAAAAAATGAGTAAAAGTTTTAGGTTCATTCCTTTTCCCAAGTCCAAATAACCAAAGGTATTAAATTAGTGCAGTTCCAGGAGCCCTAACAGAGAAGCACTGGGATCTCTGAATCACAGAATCACAGAATGACCTGGGTTGGAAGTGACCTCAAGGATCATGAAGTTCCAACCCCCCTGCCTGGCAGGGCCACCAAACTTCCACAATTACTAGATCAGGTTGCCCAGAGCCCCATCCAACCTGGCCTTGAACACCTCCAAGGACGGGGCATCCACAACCTCCCTGGGCAGCCTGTTCCAGGACCTCACCACTCTCCTAGTAAAGAACTTCCCCCTAACATCCAACCGTGACCTTGACCCTGAGATTCTGTATTAGCACACACCTGGGATCATAGTGGTTGGAGGTCTCTATTAGGGAACTTTTCCCCAAGAGCACTGTAACTCATATATGTAATCCATGTAACACATATATGGTACTGAAAGATTAACAGTGAGAAGCAAAATGTCTCCTGGACTTCATGTATGACATTTTGATTTAACCGCAACCAGATAGATTTCACTATTTTTGAGATTGTGCAATCCTGCATCTGTGAAACAGTCATAAAATTTTGCTAAAGCTCAATAGTAAAATATGAAGAAGTTGAGAAAATTACTTGTATGTGCTGCAAAACATGCAAAAATGATGTTAAATACCAAGAAATTAAAACCTATGATAGGAATCAGTATAAATCGACATGTTTTTCCTCCAATGTGTTAATTTTGTTATTCAATTAATTCACTTTCACGCATTTACTTATTATAGGTTTATCCAGGTGCCTCACGTAAGCCTAATTTTTCACTGTTAACTGAGGGTGTCTGTATTTTAAAGCTTGAAACAATTAGATTTCTGAAACTCTACACTAAATTGTTACAATTTTTTCTGACACAAAGAATACTGAATATTCTAAAAAACAAGGATATTTGTGTTCTGTATTCTCTGGTAAAAGTTAGAAATGAATCTTTGAGAAAACTTTGCTTGTACTCTTAGTTTTCTAAAACAGATTTTTCAATGCTTTACAAACTACTAAAAACAAATGCCCTGTAAATGGACAATAGCCTTCCTTTATTAGTGATTTCTGTACAGACTGACCTCAGCCGTTAATGAAAAAACAATAACTATAAACAGAAACCATGTAGAAAACTAGCTACCACTGCTTAAATCTTTTTAGACCATTTAAATCTTCCGGTACTTTCAGAAACCTCTTGTATATATCATAGTTAATGGCTGTTTGCAAACAAATATTAAGCTTGTTTAAAGCAATTTATGAAAACATCATGCTGTGGTGTAGTATTATTTAAACCACCGGAGCTCATTCCAAAAGAGAAAAGTGAATAAACATCATGTATGTAAATGGATCCATAGTACTGACATAAATACTATCAAGGCTACAACTATGCAAGTGAATTAAATACTGCTAGGGCATAAGTCCATGCCCTGGAACTACCTTTTTCTAAAGTATAAAATTTTCAGGGCAGTTCCTGGCACACATTCTGATCTTGCCTGCTTGACCAGCCACTTCCCAAGGGCTTCCCAGTCAGGGCCAGGGCATGAGCACAGACCAAGGGTGGCTCCCCAGGGGCAGGTTAACTGTAGCCTGTGCTCTGGAGGCTACGAGAGCTAACCATATGGAAGTGGCCATATTCAGCTGGCATCAAGGCTAGAGAAATGCTTTGCATTATTTGCTTCACTCATAAAAATATAGGCAAAGAGCAGAAATTCAGATGCAATAGGGAAAAAAAAAAAAAAACACAACCACAAAAAATCACACTTCTAATCAACACCACACTGAGGCTAACTTTGCCAATTAAGGTTTCATTATTACTGGAGTAAAAGAGGCAAACTAACCAATCTGCTCTCTTGTGTCCCTGGGGGATAAACAGAAGTGAATGGCCAGCTTCTGCTTACCACTGTGCTGGGTATTGTGCTGTGTCTCCATGCTGTGCGTTCCATATTGATCCAGTGCACTGGTGCTGATATACATCCCAGTCCAGAGGCAAACTGTCTTGTTCATGAGCAAGACTAACTGATAAGATGTCAACTCACATAAGCAACACATATTAAACTGAAAATCTTGAAGCAGTAGGCGAGGCAAATTGGATTTCTTTCCAACTGGCTACTAAATGTCGTTTAACATCTATATCCCAAGCATAAATGCAGTCTGGTCAGACGACATTCCCCTCTTAGAGTTGTTAGAAAGTCACACCTGATTCCCCCCCCCCCCCCCCCCAGTTTTCTTTATTTATGACAATAAATAAATAAATAAAATCAAGACAAATAATTAAAAACAAACAAAAAAAAAAAAAAAAAAAAAACAACAAAAAAACAGCAGCAACCTAACCACACAATTTCTTGCTGCATTCTTTCTGTTATCACATGAAGTCTTCCTCAATATATTACCTAGGGTTGATCTAAGAAAGCATCTGGTTACCTCTTCAGCTATTCCATGTGATCCATTAGACAAAAGAATGTGATCTACTCAACAGTGTTCTCTACATCTGGGTAAGAAATATTCTGCTCACCAGAAAAACTGTTTGGAGTCTTGGAAAATCTTCTCAGAAGTTACAGAAAGAAGCTGAAAAAAGCTTTTGTTTAGGGACAAATCAAGAGTCTGCTATTGTTTTGTGTGTGGATATTTTTTCAAGTTTTTTTTTTGTTTTTTTTTTTTTGTTTTTCTTAATTTTTATAAAAAATAGTTTTACAGCTGAAAAAAACAACAACAACAACACAACCTTTCAATTAATTTATTATTGTTGCACACAGAAAACATACAAAACATCACCTTTTCTACAAACAGCTTTAATTTCAAGGAAGTTATGTTTGAAAATAAAAAATAATGAAATTTTGACAGCTGACTAAAATATTTTCAAGATTTTTGCAAAAGAAATGACTAAACTAATCTGAAGTGACAGACTTTTTAAATTGAATACAGATTAGTTTCAAAGCATTTGAATAATAATCCAAGACTAAGAAGACATTTTTACTATATGTAAAAGAAGAAATTGTTTGGAAGCTTTAAAATTTTATATATATATTTTTTACTTATTATTATTTCTTACTGAAATTCTTCCCTCTCCATTAAGAAAAGCAAAAGAAAAAAGGAAAATGATAGACATGTCTTGAGGATATATATATACTCCTTTGGTTCTGAAACAAAACACAGAAGTGCCTAGAAAGCTTTGTTGTCAAAGAAGTTAACAAATCTGAACAAGAGAAAAATCTTTTAAAATTCATTTATGTTAGAATAATTTATGCATAACAATAATGCTGCTAAGCAAGACTTGTGTCATCAAATTCACTCTTTGTTGTTTCTTGCCATTAAGTTGTGTAAAGCAGAGGTGTCTGAAAATGTCTCTCCAAGCATCTGCACTGTAAACAGCCTCTTTGTTAGCCTCTGGGAGACAAGCCAACGCAGTTACAGCACCGTAGGTCTGATACATAAGAGAGGAAATTGTTGCTATTTCATTTTTACCTGGATCTACCTCTCTAGCAGTCATGAAGGAGCTGCTGGGAAGGCTACGATGAGAAGGAAGCAATGGCTCCAAGATCTTTGGCAGATCTGAGTTGCATTTCTTTTTTTTGCAATACAGTTTAAATTCTGAAGCCCCTAGTAGTTGGACTATATCTCAAGGAAGCACATTTCATTTTTAGGTTAGAAACCACTACATGACACTAAAAGAAGAGATATCAATGTCAAATTTAACAAGAATTATTTGGTATTTGTAAAATGAGAGCTTCTGATTCTACAGAGTCTGCTCCAAAAGCAATATCATAATACCTATTTTGTTATATTGTCCCACACCATCAGAGGTGGATGTTGGTGGTATGGCAGTAGAGACTGAATCTTCTGGCCAATACTCCATTACATATTGTTGCCATGTGACAGATGGCAGTCTGACAAAATGGCATTTGATATGGAAGTGCATATGGAGCAAAGGTGTGTCAACGGCAAATTATGCAAAATCATTTTCCTCAAATCTTACTGTTTGCACCATACCAAAGTTAGCTCCATCCAATCCAGTCAATTATTTTCTCAGAATTATAAACTGTTACTAGAATTGGCATCTCTATTTCCTGTACTGGTTTCCATACTCCTCTGCTCTACATCCAGTGATGACACTTGTTCTTGAGCATAAGATTATAGTCATTTTTTAAAGTCTTAACAGGAAGAAATTGACCGTGATTTTACATGACACTAGCCTGTAGCTGGCAAACTATCTTTCCATTTTATGGTGTTTAGGGTATAGCGCAACACTGACTTCAGACACCGAAGATTGATTTTGTTTTCTCCTTTTTCAGGATTCAGTTACTTTTTTTTTTTTTTTTTTTTTTTTTTTTTTTGGCAGTGCCAGATATTATTTATAGCCAAGGGTTTAAAACGTTCTGCAGGAGAACCATTGGACCCTGCTGTTTTACCTTCAGGAAACAGTTTAACCACTCTCAGCTATTTACTGTGCTGTCACATCTTCCTTCTTACCTTCATGGTCAGAAAGGAAGAACAATCAGCAAATCCCTGCTAGAGATGGTGAAACCAGACAGTAACAAAGCAGAGAACCATATTTATTTTGATTTTAAAAGGAAAAAAGGTATGTATAAATGTTTATACTCAGATGAATGTGTATGCAGATACACATGAAATCTGCTGGGTCCACCTGGATTTCCAAAGTGGGAAATGTTTATTTTCTGGATTTTGTCTTCTTTTGAAGCTCCCAACCTACTTGCTTTAGTTACTTTTCCAGTGGAAGGGACATGCTAGGTAACTTTACTTTTGTAATCTTATTTTTAATATTGATTTGATATTTTGCTTATGTTTTACTTCTATCTAATGGATTTTTCATGAAAGAACATCTTTTTCCTCTCTTAAAAACAAAATTAACTACACATAACCAATCAAACATAAGCCCCACATCCTTTTGTTTTTTGAACTTCAATTTGCAGTGTCTCCACTAATTCTAACTCTGTTTCTATGTTCAGATAGATCTTTACCAAACTCAGTTTTATCTGCAATTCTGGCAAAAACCATACATTCTGTAATAGTATCTGCTAAGGAAATCAAACCTGTCTGCACAGAATACAGGTTGGAGAGTAAGCCTGTTTCCACTGATGTAAAATGATTCACTTCCCATGGGATGCCAGGTTTGAAATGCTGTCATCATAGTAGCAATGCCAAGTTGCAAAGGAAGGTTTTGATTTGAGTGGAAAGTCAGCTTGTGTAGAAAAGTTAACGTGCTGCTGAACAAGCTAAAGTAACTACTGCAAAGGACAAATCCTGTAGCCGTTGGCTCAGTTTCCACCTGATTTTACATACGATGAATCCACCAATATTAACATTTTCTTTGTATGTTTAACAAAAAATTGCACTTATATATTGATTGCAAATTGATGCCTGATACCCTTCCACCAATCACTTTTGATTTCCAGAGACATTTTTAAGCAATTTATGCTTGAATGCAGATCATCTCAGACTCTGAATGTCTGTCTGCTATAATACCATCTAACAGTTTTATTTGTGAAAGTCCATTGGAGACTCAAGCAACTGCGTGCAGTCAAGATTTTTCAAGCTAATTTAATACAAGATTGTGTTAGAGTGATTTAAATGGATAAATGCTTTTTCATCTCCAAAAGAGAAATGGATTGACAGACACTGTTCTGTGACATATCAGGGCAAAAGTACTACTTTAATCTCCTAGACAGAGAGCTGTATTTTCTCATGCAACATTGCCACAAGCAAGATGCGTAAGAACTAAAGGTGCCAGAGCATGAAAAGTAGCAGGATTTGAAGTTTAAATGTGGGGCATTCTTTCTACATGCCTCCCTGAAAAATGGGAAGATCTCATAAAATTGGCTAGTAAAGTTGACCTGATGTAATATTAGGTTATCATATCTAAAGTTCACTTTATAGCAGTCTTTCACTACAAACTTCATCCTTCACATCTAGTCTATAAAAGATCATTTGGATTAGAAACATCATCAAAGAGTACTGCTGTACATCCGTTTTTAAAACATTCAGTGGCTTGCAACACCCATACAAAATGCTAAAGTTTTTTTTTATTAAAAGGAGATATTTTTCAAGTTTTTCCCCTGCAAGTTAAAAAAGACAGCTGCATGAATGACCATATTTCATAGGCACACACTTAAAACACTTCTACAAGCTTTGAAGAACTATTACTTTTCATGGTCATTGATCGGGAAAGTATCTGTGTCCAACAAAACTATTTCCATGTGTGATTCAGTCCGTCTGAGGTCAACAAATGCTTCAAGACTAATATTTATTTGTTTCATGATATGAACCCTTCTGCAATGATCATTTCATCTTATTATGTTTATGATGCACAGTATTTATTTGCTCAGGAAGAAACCTGCAAACAGTCTTATAGTACTTGAGAGGTGAAAGATGTGGTGCTTCTGCAACAAGCCAGAACTATTACTGAATACAATTACTGGATAGGACAAATCAAATGCATAAATACAGAAGAACACCATCCTGGTAACAATGTTTGGCTATTTTCCTTACTTTTCCTCTGTTTTTGATGACTTTTTAAATTTGCATGCAGTATTGCTCTGAACCAAAACTAAACCAAATTAGTTTTCCTTCTGTTTTCATCTTTATTCATTTAGCCAGAAGCATATCATTTCAGCGTGTTTTTCTAGGGAAGACTGTATTATGAAGTGAAGGTCCTGAATGGAGTAAGAGGAAATCAAACAAGTGGGCACACGCACACACGCACACACGCACACACACACACACCAAACAAAGTGCAGTTGAGACTAGACATAGGCCAGTATCTGATATTTTAAGTTACATGTGACACTATTTCCTTGTTCTGCTGCACCGCATTTAGATATTGTATGGCTTTCCAGACACGCTGTGCATAATTTTACATACCATCTGCTTCACATGCCAGGTTCCATATGTACAATGTATAACCTAAAACCAATATTTTGATTGATTTGTGCTACAGAGGAGGCTTTTGTTCTTAATTGTAGAAGAATATTGTCCTAAATAAACTGTCTGAAGAATGCCTTCTAGCATTAAGAAACAGTGAAATTTATTTTGAAAAGTTTTTCAAGGGCCTAATAATCACAAAAGCAGCTTTCAGTAATCTCACTAAGATTGTTTCCATGAACACTGAGAGCTGTAGACACCTGTGAACATTCACAAGTGGTAATACATTGCCATAAACGTGTGTCAGAGTCAGGGCAGGGACAGCAAATTTGCAGCAGCCTAGAAAAAAGAAATATCTGAATTAAGATAAACAGCACTTATTTCTCAAAACAGAATGAGGTTTATAAAGATGAGTAATGGAGATCAGAATTATCTCCAGGAGATTCTCTGATTTGCTTCAACCCTACTATATACAATCAAATTTTGTGTGCTCTTCAGCTACAGGTAGGACTAAAAAGCCTAATGTTCAGTTTTGGAGATGCTGCCCACAAGAACACTGGGCTGTGTTCCCACATGCACATATGAGGAGGAAGAACTGAAACATCAAAATGAAAAGAACACAGAATTTCACACCAATGGATCTCAAGACAAAATTGAAGACTTATTCAAATAATTACCCTCATTTTGTGAACTACCGAATCTCCTCATCCAAACATGCAAATGGGATTAAGCGTAGCTTTGGATCTTAAACAAACAAACAGTCCATAACTCTTCCTATGGAAATAATCCTATTCTTCACATTTGACTTGAAGTTGAATTATTATCAGAAAAAAATAGATTGTGGCATTACAGCGTGCTAGTAAATAGCAGATAGAGACAGGAGACTACAAAAATAAAATTTTCTCCACATAACATCCTGTAAAACATGTACACTGCTCCTTCATAGGTGATAAAAGGCACATTTGAATTCAGAGAAATTAGAAAGGAATCGAGAGCATGACATTTAGAAAAGAAGTTTCTTCCTCGCTATGTAATTCCAAAAGGAGAAATAAATAACCATGAAGCACTTGTCCTTTCCAGAGGTTTTTTTGTTGTTTTTTATTTCCTTTGTAAAATGAACATCTTAATCTACATCTTAATCTGTTCACAATTTGGCACGTTAGCTTCATTTCAATGACAATTCTTCCAGATATACAACTAACAAAAGTGAAGGAGAGATGCAAGATCTCAGACTTCTTTCTACCCCTGTCTATTAACACACACCTGTGCTCAGAAGAGAAATATTATTGGACCTCAACTAAGAGTGTTGGTTTTTTTTCTTATCAAACACTTGTTTATCACAATGTAGTAGCCACAGTCTTTGTGAGGTATGGGCATGATTCTGATCCTTGACAGCTGGACACATGCAACATTTTGGGATTGCATCGCTCAGCTTTGATAATTAAAAAAATAAAAAACATGTCTTCAAAATTTCTTTTGAAAGACATTCCAACCACCTGGAAGTGGCTACTCAGGTTACAGGAATAAGGACAGCTGTGCCATTTGAATATCAATATTTTTATTTGGTGTTTTACTATGCATCTGGTCGCTTCCAATCTAAATGCTGCAGTGAACACAGTGTGTTCTGTGAACTAGAACTTCCATTTGCTATTAGATTATTTTTCATAAAATATTCTTTGTAGTCTCTGTGAATACGGGCATTTTAATTATTGATCAGAAGCGTTATTTCTTATTTGTATCTGTGTTGTGAGTTATTAAAAACTGAACAGAAATTTACACACATTTAGATTTATTCTCTTTCCTGGCTGTTCATGAGTTAAATGCTTACGCAACACCTTTCCTTACAAACTGCATTACATCTCTCCCATTACTCCTCTGTCAGATCTTTCTGGGCCTGATCTGTGGGCCTATGAATGGCCCATGAGCCCATCCAACAGCCCCAGAAGACTTTGGCTCCAGTATCTCTCACTTCAAACTTCTTAGTAAAAAAAAATATGCACAACACCAGAAAGGTGTAAAATATGAATCAGGTAATATTCTGTAATGTATGTGGGTAAAACAATGGACTTCAGTTCACCTTTGTGACAAACATGTCAAAATTGATTGATAACTGTTCACTGCAAAGTTGGAATGAAAATCCAGCAGATATTTTTGACAGATTGAAGCTAAATTTCCTTGGTGAAAAGGCTGTCTTTTCGAAATGAAGTTTCTTTGATACATCTCTCTCACTTTGCTGTTTCACTGCTTTCTACCCAGTCCCTTTACCTTTCAAATGTATTCTGCATTAGCAAAACCCTCTTCCTCTGAAGTCAATGGGAGTTTTACCAATGATCATACCCAGGTTGCAAAACACAGTGAGAAAAAATATCACTGTCAAAGTTGAAAGCATGACAACCATTTACACATTTTGGCAGTTCCACTGCAAAACCTCCGGCACTAACCAGCTTTTCCATGTGTTTCCCACAACTCACTCCCGGCAGCGCAGGAGAACACAAAGCCCAGCGCCCCGGTGCCTCCGACACTCGGCATCGGAGTTGAGCCCCCAGCCTGCGAGGAGTTAGCATATCCACGCTCTAATACGACAGCAAACACTCTGCAAGCATCAACCCTTCCCTAAGGGACGAACATTTTGCCGACGGAGCCCAGGGAAGCGCACGGGAGGGCGCAGCCAGGACGCGCAGCGGGCACCTGGCCGCTCCACTACTCAGGTGAGCGCACGGTAGAGCCCCCTCACCGCCCGCCTCTCCTAACCCCGGCAGCCCCCCGGGATACTTCCGAATCCGAAGGGGAAGAGCAAAACACCGTCCCTAATACGCAGCGGAGCAGCGCAGAGCGGAGCCGCCCCCGAGGAGCCCTAGTACAGGCGCGCACCCTCCGCCTCCCGCCCGTCCCCGGGGGACCCTGCACGGCACGGAGCCCCGTACTCACCGCCGTGTCGCAGGCTGCACCCGGCCACGCAGGCGAGGAGCACCCTCCCCGAGACCTGCCGCGGTGCCTGGACCCCGTCCCTTGGCGCCCACATCCAAGCCCCGGCCGCGAAGCTCAAAGTCCTTCTGAGAAGCACCCGACCAGCCCCGCCGCCTCCCGCCCCGGATCGCTGTCATCTCCCCTCCCCTCGCCACCCCCTGCTCCCCCCCGCCTCCTTCTCCGGCGGGCAGCAGCATTATAAAGCGCTACCTAACCCGTGAGATCACGCACCGGCAGAGGTGCTGATCTTCGCAGCTACTCACCGGGCATCCTCCGGAGCAGCGGGCGGGAGCGAGGGAGGAGGTGGGAAGGAGTGAGGGGGCTGCTGGAGGCGCTGCTCGGCAGCCTGGGCAGTGCTGCAAGTCAGTGCGTGAGCGCCTGCGGGCGTGTGTGCAGTGGGGTGCCGGACACTCAGGCACCGAAGGGCGGCGGGGAGCGGAGTGCGGGGGGCTCAGCGCGGCGCGGACAGGTGCGGCCCAGGGCGCCCCCAGCCCCGCGGCCCCCCGCGGCCCCCCGCGCCCCGCCGCCGCGGAGGGAGCTGCCGGGGAAGGGGCTGGGGGAGGCGCGCATCCTCCCCGGGTGGCACACGCACCGCAGTCGGGAGGAGCGAGGGACGGGATTAAAAAGAATGATAATAAAAAAGGTCAGTCACCAAAAAAAGAAAAAAGAAAAAAAAGAAAACCAAAAAGAAAAGAGCGAGCAGCGAAACTCTGCTCTACTTCTCGTCTGAGCTCCGAGCCCCAAAGCTGCGGTTCCGGGAGCCGCCACCGCCCGCGGTGCAGCACGGCAGCAGCTGCCGGTAGCGCCCAACAGAACGCCGGAGCCTCTCCCCGCGCTCGGAAGAGCCTCCCTCCCTCTTTTCATCCCTCCCTTCCTCCCTCCCTCCTTCCCTCCTTCTCTCCTCCCTCTCTGCCTACCGAGGCAGGTGCGGTGCAGGGCCCTCCGCGCCCGGTGGGCAGCGGCCGGGCTCCTGGGGACGCTGCCGCCGCCGCGCCGCGGCTTGCGGGTGGGAGCTGCCGCGGGCCCCATTCCCCATTCCGCAACTGCGGCGGTATCAGTAAGCAGCGGCGAGGGCCCGCCTCAGCCGGGCAGCTGTGCGGTGCTCCCTGCTCACGCCTGCAAACGCTCCTTCCCCCGCTCAGCTCACCTCCTGGCGGTGCGCGGTGAGCTGCCGGGAGCGGAGCGAGGATGGTGCGGCGTTATCGTTTCTTAGGGGGAAGGCGGAGAGCCGGAGAGAAGGGAGGGAGGGCAGATTTCTAACAGTCGTATGGAAAGGGCTGGGGGGAAGGCATCACGCACCAAAAAAAGCCCGTTCTCAGGATAGGAATCAAAAATAGCCACAGCGGCAGTGAAAGTTGCTCGCTTTGTGATTTGCATCGTAACGCTGCCGCTGCTGCCTGCCGCTTCCTTCAGCGCACCCAAGAAGCATGCAAGATGGGAGAGGGGGAGCTATATACTTTTGATGCGCCGTTCTTTTCTGGCCATAATTCTTTGCCTTAATCTTTCTCTGTGTCAAATATCAAACAAACAAAAAAACCCCTCCGCAGCCCCCCCCAATCCACCACACCGCCTGCCCGCGCGTCTTGTTGGCTTCAAGTGGTGGTTTCTGAGTTGGCAAGCGAAGTCTGCTGTGGGGTGCGGACACTCGACCTATACCTTGGGATGCCCGTGGAGGCTGCGCAGCCTCTGTCCCCTTCAGGCTGCAGGCTGCGCTGTCGCGGAGCGCAGCGGATCCCGGAGCGCAACGCCCTCCTTGCCCGTGTCCGACTGCGCAGGGCCCCTTCGATCACGGGAGGCCGCTGCTGCCTTCCCTCGCTCTTTCCAGCTGTGAGAAGTGATGGTGTTTTCGGGAAAAGACTGGAGAAAATCAAACTTTTATTTACCAACAACTCACGCCCTGATTTAATAAATAAATAAATAAATAAATAAAAGCACTACTATTGCCAAACCTCAGCCCAGATCACGCAGCTTAATGCATCGAGCCAGAGGTAGTGTGGCTGCTTGCCAGACCTGTGATCCATTAACCTCCTTAGCTCATTGTTGGCAGCAACAATACCACCCGATCAAATTCTTGTATCCTAAAGGCAAGTCATTTGGTTTTCGTAGTAAGCTCCACTCTCCCCTGTTGCAATTAAAAAGGGACCCTTCAATAGCAAAAGAGGTAAGAATGAAATACACTGTTTTTCTACTACTCCATGCTTGTTTTCTGGATTAAAAACATCCACCTATGCTCAAGGTAATATACACAAAGGGAGACATCAGCACACAAAGATGTCATACTTTGTAAGCAAGCCTTTTGAATTTTACAGTTTCCATTTAATTACACACTTCTTTAGACTATGGGAGATTTAAAGTTTTCTTTGCAGAAGGAAACCAAGCAAAGCCCAGCAAATCACAATCAGAATGTGAAAAATTGGAAATATAGGGCTCTTGTTTTCCTTATTCTTTATATCTGAAATACATAAATGTGTGTATATATATATGCATATATATACACATATATATGTATGCTTTTTAATCCAAATACATTTTCTGGAGTTATATATTTATACAGAAAGATGTGTCCACATGCACATGTTGTGTATGCATATACCCATTATATAAATAATGAACTTCAGAATCAGGTTAAAAGTATAGAAATGTATAAAAAAATAAGTATATAAAGAAGCAGAGCTAAAAACAGTGGAGAAGTCATAGAATCACTGATACAGAAACAGTATGAAAGCTATACCACACACTTCATTCTTTACACAAGAAACATAGTTAACACAGCTACATTTCTGAAAAAATAAAAATAAAAATAAAAATGAAGTAATTCTTTCTTTCTTTCTTCTTCTAAAGACATTGTGACATTAAGCTGTGGTTGTAATTGCCATGTGCAAAACTATTTGTTTCGGAAAGTGTGCATTCAGAGAAGTTAAATCTGTCCTTGATTAATGAAGCTGTCTAGTGTGGGAATGTAAGGTAATATGTGCAAAAATGAGACTGATCCCATGAGCATCTGGCATTGAAAGATGGGAAAGGTGCTGGGGAATAAGGCTAGGGTGAAGGCAGTGAATACAAGAAGCTGGTGTGTTACAGGAGTAACTGGGCCTGGAAATAAAATACCACATCATTTGGAGAAGGTGATAGCAAGAAAGATGTTGGTGTTCTTTCCTGTGGCCAGGTTGTTATGTAAAACACTTCCCATTGCTCATTAGTCGGTGAGAACTGTAAGGTAATACCTACATCCTCTCAGAAACCTCTGCACCTTATTTTCTAAATTGCTACTTGTGGCATACAAAAAGTCCTCCCAAAACAGGCAAACTCTGGAAAATTCTAAAAATTCTAAGTCTGTGGGATTCACTTGATTAGAGGATCTTTGATTTCCCTGAGCAGGAAGGTTTTAGGGATTTTAGTGTTGTTTTGTTTTGTTTGTTTGTTTGTTTTGCACCCAGATCAATGCCTCAGACTTGGTCAGCTGCCACTGTACTGCCTTTGCCTGAAGAAAGAAAAAGGCCTGAGACTGCTGCCTATTGCATGATTTAATGCAAGAAGAAATCTTGATCTCATTTTCATTAATATCAGTAGCAAATCAAGAAGTGACTGGTACATCAGCAGGATGTTTTGAGTGTAGCAGAATGCCTGACTTCAAGAGCAGATGTTTATGATGGGGAAGAGATGTAAATCTGTGCTGTAAAAAAGTGTTAAATTTAGGCTACATTTCAACCTGTTGAGGCAAGTGTAGTCATCAATAGATCAAAAATAAATTAAATCATATAACTCCTGAAGATAGACTATCAGATATCAGAGAGAGATAATTTAGCTTGTTGCTTTTCACTGTGTTTTTTTCACTAAGTCTGAAAGTGTTTTTTCTCCTTGAGAGTGGCCCGTTGTCATACAGGAGAGGTAAAGGGCATCAGATTGAATATGTTGTGTAGGACTAGCTGATTCAGATTCATAATGGTCCTGGCTATTAAAGCTTCCAGCCCATCACATTGTACAAAAAATGTGGTCATTATTTTAAGGAGCCATTACTTTAACTCAGTAACAACTGAGCTTGTTATTTATTAGAATTTTCCATTTATTCATTTTTATTCTAAAGGCTTTTCCACTTCTTCTATTTTTTTTTCCTACTGTTTTTTTTTTCATTCTGTTTATTTTCACTACTATAACTTGAAGAACTATCTTATTTTAAAGCCATTACCCTTTGTTCCATCACTGTACACCCTTGTAAAAAGTCTCTCTCCACCTGTACCAGTCCCAGCCCCAATTATCACAGATAAGGCTGGGAAATTTAAAATCTTTGCTTTGCTTAGAGGTGCTGTATGACTGCAACATCTTTGATCTCACTGACCCCTTTAAAACAAGTGAGTTTTTAACACTCCAAAAGAATGCTTTCTAAGTGAGAAAAATATGGAGAAAATTGTGCTGAGTGGTATGTGATGGCTTCTCTTCTATATACAACAGAAAAAAACCCAAGGTTGAAGCTTGAAATACCGGTGTTCTAACAAAACATAAAATTCAACATTTTACCATTAAAATTCATGCTGTTTTCTCATATGTATATATATTCCCTAAATTGTTAAAAAGTAACATAGCAAATGCTAATAGGAACACATGCTGCCTGCATTTTCAGTTTTATATTCAATTTCCAGTAATAATTCTGGTAATTAGAATATAGATAGGCTTTATTTGTTAAACATCTGATCTATCACAAAGGTATCTTTTAGGCAATGATATCCTAGTATTTAAAACTTGCATTCTGTTCCATTTGTAGTATCTCATGAATCAATCTGTTATTAATTTACAGGAGGTTGCTGAAAACTTATTACTTTTTAATGGAAAAAAAAAATTGTGCTCTTCAAAAACTTTATAAAAAGTAATATGTTTAAGGATCTTAGGGGATTATACAATTTAATATATTACAAGAATAGATATAATTTTTAAGAAACCTAACCAGTTTTCTTCTGTCGGGTTGGAACTTGCCATCATAACACACTAAAAATATGCTTCACTGTGTCAGTAAATACTGTAATTTTTGAGCTGTCTGCATATTATTGACTTTTCTGGTTTCTGCAAACCATTATATCAGAAGTCCCTCCCCCCATTGTTTTTATACCAGAAAAAAATCAATTCAAATCTTAGATATACAAAGCAACAAAGATAATCTAACCTTGACACATTTCAGAATTTATACCATTTCCTTCTTTATTTTGTTGAAGCTCTGCTTCGCAGGCTTATCTGCAATACCTGAGAGTTATGACAACTCTTTCTAAATATCCAGGAAAACACACTAAACCATAGTAGGTTGAGAGCCAGATTATTTAAAATCATACTGAAGTGTGACTAGCATATTAAAAAGCAGCTTTCCTCTTGGGTTAAAGAACACCCAAAAATACTGTGCTTAGAATGAAGTTCAGACTTCAGATGTTCATGCATGACTCCTTTTAGGAAGAAAAATCTGATATACAAAGACCTAACATTAATTTTAATAGAAGATCAATGGATTAATGCATCCAGAATTATTTGGTCATTGCCCACCCATGCTAGTTATCATTTTCACAAGTTTATGACACTTTTACTGCCCTGTTTAGTCTAAACTAACATATTTGTCCTACTGACCCTTATTCCATTCAAATAAGCACAGATAAAATAAATGCAAATATAAACATATCCCAAGATACATAAGAGGAATAACTCAGCTATTTTACTATGGCTTCCACATACATTCTGTTTGTTCTGTTTTACTTGTTATTTTTATTTCATAGAACAATCTGGGTGCTTGTAAGGTAGCACGAGAAGAGATGACAAATATGGCTGTGTGGCTGATGGGAAAATTATGTGTGGAATTTGTAATTTTGGATATATGATATTGAAAAGGAAGAAATCTTAATACTGAGGACTATGGTTGATTAAATAAAAAGAGTCATGCGGAAACAAGCCAGTGAAGATGCAAAGATGAGAATGAAGTCCCCAGAATGGTGGAAAGTGAGAGAACCAGAATAAGACATGAAGGCAGAAAAAGGAACAGGATATATTTTTAGTGGGTTATGATGGCAAGTTCCAACCCAACAGAAGAAAACTGGTTAGGTTTCTTAAAAATTATATCTATTCTTGTAATTCATAATATTTCTTGACATATATGACATAAATATGTCATTCAAAACTTGGAAATGAATGAACCATGGCAAAGCCCTGCATTTCTTTTTTATCAGTAAATATAATTGAAACTGGTTGGAAAAATGTGCTCCTCACTCTCCTCTGCTTCTGCTCTATGACAGGGACAAGCATCTTTTACTGTTGTCAGTGCTGATATATCCACTGGCGGAAATATAATTTGTAGGTCTTACTTTCTTACCACAGGGAATTAATTTGTTGGAATCAGGCCATTTTTTTGAACTTGTTTTTGTTCTTCCCTAAAGAATAGGGAAGTAATGAAAAATGGAGAAAGGGAGGAAAAAAAACAAAACAGAAAACCAAGAGAAATAAAAGAAAGAAAAGGATCCTTTATGACACTAAACTTTGGCTGCCATGTATTTGGCATCATGTAAAATGAATTTGTCTTTCCTAGCACTACATGTTTTGTCAATTCCCTACTTGCGGACATACAGTACAACATAATTTTTAGTTATGAGATTATGTAATTTATATTTTTTTCCCCATCAACTTTGGAAATCTGTCACTGCAAAAGATGAGTCCTGCTCAGTGACTAAGCAGCTGTGCAATGTTTAGTTTTATTTTCAATTGCCTTTGGGCAAAAGAGATACTTTTCACCAATTTGCTCAAACAGTACTAAGAAAAAAGTATTACTTGCACCTTCTGAGGAATTTTTCTTGTATCAGACAATATGCCCTCTACACACCTCACAAAATAATATTATCTTACTACAACAATATTTTTGTTATTCCAGTTGTAAGGATGGGAACTGAGACAAAGCAAGTTAAGTTAAAGCAGCAGAATATGCTGATTTTGAGTGTAAAATACCTAGAAGTTATCACCTTACTTATTGAAAGATTATTGTGAGAGGTGAGGAGAGGTGAGCACTTCAACAGACAAGATACACACTTTCAAATAGTGCACTCAAAAAGACCATACTCAAAACTTGCAAGAAATACATGAATGATTAATTTTTCGTGAGTTTTCCAGCATTGAGAAATACAAGGACATAGTGACTTGACCTTCATATCACCATTCAAACAGCTTAGGTTTGAAACAGTCACTGAAATTCACTGTGAAAATAAAAGCAAAGATAAAATGAATGACAGCATTGTTTATGATACAAACCAGTTTATCCTTAGAGATGAACCATCTGCACTGATGAGGAGAGTGCTCATCAAGATATACCCTCATCATTTGTGTCTGAGCTACACTGGAAATGACTTATGCTTTAAACTTAGATTATAACTAAGTATTAGTTTTTCCATCATGAGGAAAATCCATCTCCCAGAAAAAACTTGAAAATTTGTCAAACATTTATTTTGGAGCTAAACTGGAACTACTGTCTAGAAACACCTGGAAATTTTCCAGCTTTGAACTTGACAGCTCATTTCACTTTTGGTGCTGCCATTGCATTATTTTGAGCATTTAAAATATTGTACTTACAGCAGAAGAAAATATCCAAAAAGTAGAGGAGATTGAAATTGCTTGGAATTGCTGTGGGCTGGCAGCCTTTGCTTCTGTCTCCAACTTTTCTAACAACAGAGATGCCAAAGTAATCTTTTTTGTTTTCTGGTTGAAAACACCAAAGAAAGGGTGAATTAAAACAGTTATTCCCTTAGTGACCTCACCAAGACATTTCTTTGCACAACTATCCCTTCAGAGAATTTCAGCAGGACACGATATTTTCGAATTCATTTTCCACTGAACCTGATCATCAAAAACCTACAGATTAACAATGACTGATTGATATATAAAATATATGCTCTGATAAAATCAACTACAGAGAATAAAAAATTGGGAGTTCCTTTCTAAGAATCTCCACCTGAATATTCCTGCGGGGTTATTCTTTTGTTGGCTAAGATATTGATAATCAGAGTACCCTTGTTTGGCCAGGACTGACTAATTTGTAATAGTCCATAGCATCCTGGTTAAGATCATACCAGCTAAGCACTCCTTGTCTTCATCATTTCTGTAACCACCATCACTCACCTTTATGCTAATTTTACAAGTTCTGGTGCAACCATGTTTCCAGCTACTTCTCTGAACTGACTGATCCACATGCCTATTTGTATGAATCCTGATCATAATAGAGAGATAGCGCAGAGATAAACTCTCTGCTCTCCTCTATGGAAATCAGAAAATGCATTATGCACTCTCAGTACATAAGCTTTTCTGATGTATTTTCCTCCTTGAATTGTCAATCCATAACCAGTTCTGAACAATTGAAACAACTGAATTTCTTTAACTCATACTCTAGGTTTATGAAAGAAGGAAAGAAAGAAAGATAATAACTACAAGTACATGCTGAATAATGTATTTCAAGAGCTGCCTGTTAATGTGATTGTTTACATTACTCACATTTATCTCCATATTTAACAGATTTTTTTTTAAATTTTATTTTTTAATAAATCCAAACAATTGGCATCACATGCATAGTTAAATTTGCAGTTTATGATATTTGTAGCTGGCAGAAACTGAAAGAATTAAGCAGCACCTGCATGGCAGGTGACATCCTAAAACGTGCACATCATCCTTCTGGTTGTTTTGTATTTTGCAGATGGTGTACAAGTTATTTTTTATCTTTCAAGTCCAGTTAGGGGAATCTAATTTTTGATACTGCTCAACTTTCTCTTAAGAGACACACATCCCTGAATCTCAATGCACTTATTTATTACAGAACTACATAATACTTTTCTAGAGTAATTTAGAAACTCTGCTAGCCCTGGAGTCTACTTAGTGAGAATGAAAGGAAATAGTGTAATGTATTCCATTTCTTTTCTTTTCTGACTCAGGCTCATTTCAAACAATTGTATTCATAATTAAACTGGATCTACCAAGATCTCTTTTAAAAGCTTTACTTCTATGTAATCTAATTGTAAACCCACAGTAAAATTTCCTTGTGTAATGGCTAACATACTTTTTATATTTCCACCCAATATCTTTATGTCTTTCTAGTGTATTCTTTTGTTTCAGCAATGTTGTTTAATGAGGCTTTTCTTCTTTATTTCATCTATCCACTGAAGCATTTATAGACTCCAATCACCTTTTGCTCTACTCTGCTCTTCTACACATTTCTCTACCTAGAAAACTGTTCTACGCTCATCTTGAAAACTGGACCTCTGCTCTTGATTTCTTCTATAGCCCTCTCTGCACTTGTTCTCAGTCAAAGTTATCTTTCCTGACTAGAAAACTCACTACTGTGCAGGCAAGGTTTAATCAGATCCAAGCAAAATTATGCCATTGCTTGTCCATCTCTCATGGATTCACTTTTTGAAATACACTTTTGGTTTGCATTTGTCACTTTGATGCTGTGTCACAGTGGCAGCTCCTTCATTCAGAAACTATCATACCATTCCTACAAAACATTTCCAGATTGTATACCTCCAACTTTCTGGAAGATCTTTTCTTATTAACTCCACTGCCTAACCTTGTACTTAAATCTAGCTGTATTTCTATTACTCTCTATATTCTGATATTATTTTCCAGTCTCTTCTAACTTCTACTTCATGGCACCAGCAAACTTTGTAACTACACATTTTAAGCAGTGCCAGATCAGTAACCATAGACAAAATGACTTTCTAGATCATATTTTGAGGACCTTTACTAGGAATCACCTTCTAGCTTGATACTGCATTCTGAAACACCTGCACGTTAATATCTATAAAAATATATTTGCCAATTTTAGATTTTCTCAATGAATTCTACCCTTTTTTCCAAGATCTATTAATACTTTTTCAATTACTATAATATCAAATATATATATCTGATGCCTAGATAGAAAAATCTATGACATTATTTGGTATAAAAATAGTTGTCAAAGAACTAGTTCTCATGATAGTTCTCAAGGAAAAAAAAAAGCAGTTTTCCCATTGTTCTTATTGTAATGAGGATGCTTTCTCAGTTGCATTAATATATGTATTTAGTAGTAGTAGGTCATTATCTAGCAAGAATAATCTACAATATACAATAATTTGTGAATATTCTCTGAAGCTGTGTAGGCAAAACTGCTGTGGTGAGCAGTGACTACACATTCCCATAACATCTTTTTACCAATTAATTATTCATCTCATAACATTTTTTTTTTTTCATAGAATGTAGAGTATATTTTCTCTTCTTTTACTATGTTTTCTGTCAATGTAATTCACATATCTGTATTTATTTTGCAACTGATCATATATATTACACAGAGTTTTAAAAAGTTTATTAAAATATTCATATAAGCTGTGTAATTTCTGATGTACACAGCACCATGGAATACCAGTGTTACCAAGTGTTGATGTGCACATTTTTCATAAACAACTGTTCTGATATTAAGCACGAATAATCATTTTAAGTTTTGCTGATTCTTTTCAGAGCAAAATAAGATATTGATCCAAACAGAATTTACAAGAATATATGATAGACTTCAGACTGCAAAGTGCTTTTAAGTATTATTTTCCTGAAAAGACTGGTCTCTAAACAAACTTTTATTTCAGTGAAAGAGCTATAGAAGGCACAGTAGAAATATGGAGAATATTTTGTCCCTGTTAATTTACTATAGTGAATTGACCTAATGGAGGATGACAAATAGGTCTTTTTTGTTATTTTATCCATCAGGAGTAATATATTTAATTACACAAAATCTACATGTCATGTGTTGTGAATATAATATGAACCACAAAAGAATACAACAGTCAAACTGCATATTGATGAATAAAATGTAGAAGGGGAACTAGAGGTCTATACTTCAAGAATGAGCATATCTTTGGAAAACAAAGAGTAAAAAACATACATATACGTATACATATGTATATGTGTGTATTTTAGGGGTAATGGTGGTTGAAAAATATTGCATTGGGACTTTGTCCTTCTCTTTTATTTTATCATGTCAGATTAAACTTGTTGCTGTCATTACAAATAAAAGATTAGTACACTGAAATATCCATACCTAACAGCAACATAACAATAGATAGTGTATGATGATATATGCTCTGTTTACAATAGATATTTCCAGTCATATATATTCTGCTCATAATTTATATAGGTTATTTATTGTTCTCTGCATATACATATAAAATATGGAAATATTAGTAAATAAATAGTAAAATATTTTCATACATAATTCAAATCTACATTTAGCTCAATGGAAGTAAAACAGACATGAATTTGACCTTGTTCATTTTGACAAACAATAAAACCAGAATTTACAATCAAATCAGTCTAAAAGAAAGTGATGGTCATATGCATTACTAACTCAGTAAAAACAGTAAAAACAGTTTCATGCCAATAAATTACGGCCAAAAAACCTTTTTCTTTTATAGTGTATGTAGATACAACTGTTGTTGTATATACTACCTATATTTTCTCATCAAGCCCAGTAGAAACAGATTTGAAAATGCATGCAAAAAAACCACAGTATGGTAAAATTAAGAATTTTTAAATTTTATTTTCTCGATCATTACACAATTTTTATAGTGATCAGTCAAAAAGGAAGAAGAAATTACCTCCTACAATGAAACAAAACTAGCACTCTGAACTTTTAAATGTATGTAGTATTAAAAAAAAAAAATCCCTAATGCACTGATAAATTGATTCTAAGATTAGCTTTTGTAAGTTACTTTGAAGAGAGAAATTTTGCCAGAAGGTAAGAACCATTGCTTACCTATCATTTTTACCCCCCAAATTTTTACTCTTTCATATTGCCATTAGCTGTTTGTCATGTTTCTTTTTTTCCCTATGGAGAAAAAAAAAAAACTGCACTGCAATGAAAAAAAAAAATAAAAAAAAATTGAAAATAAAAATATGAGCACAACTTTCACTGTCTGCATTCATAGAATTATAGAATGGTTTGAACTGGAAGGGATCTATACAATTATATTGTACCTACTCTGCTGCCACGGGCAGAGAAAAACACCTTCCACTAGATTAAGTTACTGAAAGCCTTATCCAGCATGGCCTTGAATGTTTGAAGTAATGCTTCACTGTGCAACCCGTTCTGGTGTCTCATCAGGCTAATATTGAAGAATATCTCCATGATATCCAATTTTGCTCCAACAGGACTCACTTCAACATCTCCATATCCTTCTTAGGTCAGGAGACACAGAGATAGGTGCAATATTACATGTGGAGTCCCACAAGAGCAGAGGAAAGGGGAAGAATCATTTCCCTCAACCCTTAGTCATGTCTCTTTTGATGCAGCTCAGGATATGGTTGGCATTCAGGGCTGCAAGGACATAATACCAGGTCATGTCAAGTTTCTCATCAACCAACACCCCAAATAGTTCTCCACAGGGCTGCAGCTGCTATCAGTCCATTCTCCCCTCAGACTGTACCTGCTCTTTGGATTGCCCTGATTCAGGTACAGTATGTTGCACTTGGCCTTGATGAACTTCATGATGTTTACATGTGCCTGTCTTTCAAGCCTGTCAAGGATTGCATTCCTTCTCTCTGATGTGTTGCCAGCACACAGTTGCAGGCCTTTGTATCTGAAGTCTGTTACTTCGGCATTTTTCTACTGCAAATCAAGCATCAGTTAAAAACTTATTTTTATTCCTTGTACATACAGGGGTGCAGTTAGTTTTAACTACTTCGGAACAGGATTTCCAAATACACAAACATTGAAAATGCTTTATTTTGAATAATAAATGAGCCTTATCTTAATGAGCCAAGCTGTTAGAAAGCTTTCTATCTATCTATATCAGATGGCACAGATGTTTATCAGTCTGGAATATTTTGCTTTAAAACAAAACAAAACAAAACACACACACATCAAACAAACAAACAAACAAAAACAATAAATGCCAAACATAACAGGACTAAAGTCATTCAAGTCATTATTTTTTCAGTAATTATTGTTTTTTCATTATGCTGTGCAGAGTCTTTCATTTGAAGTGCATTGTCATATCTGCCTGGGTTATTCCATACCACATGATATAATGCAGAAATCTACAAAGCTGTGGGGTAGTTGGCCAGGATCTGGCTGCTGGATTGGCTGGATATCAGTCAGAGTGGATGAGACACTGCATTGTGGCTATGTATATATGTATAGACATACAGCTACAATTGAATTTCTGTTTCTGCTTTCCTTTCCTTTCATAGCAAATAGTTTTTATCTCACTGCAGGAGTATTGTTTTGTTTCCAGTTCTCTCCCTCATTCCACTTGGGGTGCATTGAGCAAGAAGCTGTGAGGTGCTCAGCTGCCTGCTGAGTTAAATCACAACAGCCTTCTACAAGTCTCTGTTTCAACTGCTGATCCTTTATAGTTCTTTGAAGGATTTAAGAAGTTTTCTTAGAAGTCATCAGTGCCCACATCCAGTGTATTTTGTTGTTGCTTCTCTGTTTGCTTGTTTGTTCATTTGTTTTCTAGATCTAAGTACATTTACTATAGTACTACTAGTTAATGGCAGGAATCCATCTGAACGGATTTAGAACTCTTTCTATAATTCAAGGATCAAGTTCATGTCAAAAAGCCACAAAGAACCTTTGAAGACATGCTAGTGTCTGAAGGTGAAAGAAGTCAGAGTTACAAAAACAAAGAGAATGGGATGACCCAACCTACATTCAGCAGCCAGGAGAAAACACTTAGGAGGAAAGTAGTCATTTAAGGGTTACTGAATGAAGTTTACTCACCAAACAGGCTCTTGATGACATCTGACTAGCCTTCACTAAGTGAAATAATTCTTTCATTATGAGAAGATGGGGTGTGATGCCCAGAGCTTGTGAGGCTTAGGGGACAACTTGCTAGCAGGGTGAGGAGCTGAATGGATGAACTGCAGCATCACACCAGCCAGGTTTGTTTTACAGCTCACCAAGGCACTGTTCAGCTGGGAGAGGCCTTCAGAGAACACCTAGGATAATTTTTCATTTAGATCCCTATAACAGAAGGGTGGGTTTATCTCCATTGTTTTTTAAAAAGCTAACAAATAATCACAAACGGCTTTATTTTGTGTAAAAAACATAAATAATGAAGAGTTTTCACTCAGTGAAATATACCACTAAAGTAAGATGCATTGGTCTCAGGTAGAAATTCCAGAAAGCCACTGACACCCTTGAATACCCAGCAGCTACTTAAACCTGGGTATTAGTAAGCATGTGAATGACTACTGAGAAACCGCACAAATCAGAGAGTTATCTCTTGCAGCCTGAGCAAAGATCAGCAACAGCCCCTTAAACTTAGCAGCTTCTTTCATTTCAGGAGTGCTAACCTTGTTCTGCAAATACTTCTTCATGATTGTTAAAAGGGTTGATCTATTATATACACTTTATGTCATACAATACATTTTCATGTCTCTCTTCTACATCATACCTGTCAACTTTTTCAATATTTAGCAATATTATAGTAAGGTGTTATAGGAATACAAAAACCATGGCAGGAAGTAAATTTTTGAAGCATAGTGGCAGACATAATAAATACTTGTTTTTCATATTTAGACATAGATGTCTTCTTGAAATAATAATATTCAGAGTTCAGGGAAGAATGCAATATGACACTGAAATAAGTCTACTACAGATTATTGCAAATGGTATTTTTGCAGCTTGTTTCCTTATGCTTTTGTCATTCCGCACTTGATTTAGAAAGAGACTAACAGAAAGTCATAATTATTTTAAGAAGGCAGCAGGGAAGAGTTCTTTCATCAGGTCTATAAATCTTCACTTATGCTCTATAGAGAACCCTGCTCTCCATGTGTGCTTTAACAGTGTGAGAGGAGTATATCATAATGCCTTCAGTTGTCAGAGCTTCAGGTTTCTTTATAATATGAGTTCACAAGTGGAGACAATTTCATTGTAATAGTTCTGGCTAGAAAGAGAAAAAGATATCAATTCATCTGGCACACAGACAGCATGGCAAGGGTATATTCTTTCCTGCATTTCAAATATGCATTGGATTGGAATGTGTAAATATGGTTTTATATAACCATGTAGACATATAAAAGCATATATAAGTCTATATAAATATACACATACATACACATACAAACATACATATACAGGTACAGGCAAGTAGGAAGAAAGTGAATCTAGGACTTAGGAAAAAAGATGACTGCTGAAAATATGAACTATTTCTGAAATAATGTTTCTAGAGGAAAGCACAGTGGTTATTTCAGAAAGGCAAATAACTGCCTATCAGAAGAAGAAAATACTGTTTCCAGCACATAGCAGTTTGGGCTATTGCTTTTCACTCACCTAAGCATGATTTTACAAAAGACAGCTTTCCTTTTCTTCTTTTGCAAGGCCTTTTTTAAGTCTTACAACCCATGAAATCAAAGGTGTAGTTCTGATGGTTAAGTCATAGAATCATAGAATGGTATGAGTTTGAAGAGACCCTTAAGATCATGTAGTTCCAACACCCCTGCTATAGGCAGGGACAGCTCCCACTAAGGACCAGGTTGCTCAAAGCCCCATCCAGCCTGGCCCCAAATGCATCCAGGGAGGGGACATTCTCAACTTATTGGGGCAACCTGTTTCAGCATCTCACCCCCCTCACAGTAAAGAATTTATTCCTAATATGTAATCTAAATCTACTCTCTTCCAGTTTAAAATCACTATTTCCCCTCATCCTGTCACTACATGCCCTTCTAAAAATTTCCTCCCCTACAGCTTTCCTGAGGTGAGCTCCAATGAGATTAATTTAAAAAAATATATTGTCACCCATCTAATACTTAAGACATCCTCCTTCATGACACGGAGTTTGTCTCCAAAGACACTTAGTGTCACATAGGGGAAAGTAGAGAAATTTAAAAGTGCTTTATATCAGAACAGAGGAGAAATTTGTTTTGGTAGGGCCCATTATTTTATGCAGTAGGGCTCTGTTAAGCAATCTTACTTAAATGTTATTTTTTCTAACAAAAACATGGTGCCACTGGTGCTAGATTTACTAACATCTGGACAAGCATATGATTGCCCCAAATTTGGAGGGATCTGCTTTGGTGAGAAAGACACTTGCTGTTACAGGTTGACTCAGTGGCCAGCTCAGCATCACAAAGCCTTTTGCTCAATTCCCTCTTATCCCAGTGGGATGAAGGTGAGAAATGGGGAGGGGGGGTTAGGGGCTGGGGGAGGTTGAACTCACTCATGTATTTCATTATATGATACTTCTAAACTGAAAATATATTTTTGTAGCAACTTTCTATGCTAGACTGCATATTTAAACATGTAAGTATGGATGGAAGATTCTCTGGAATTCATGACAATGCTTAATTGAAGTCACTGGTTAAATGTATGCTGCTTTGAGTGTAACAAATCCTGTTTATTTCCATGGCAAATATAACTGATACAGAGTACAATAACACTGTTTCATAGAGTGAATTCTCAACTACAATATCAATAGCACTGTTTCATAGAGTGAATTCTTAACTACAATATATTCTTTTTCAATGTTGTCACCATTAGCTATGCATTTTCATCAGCAGTGAACAGAAGCCTGCATGCCGCACTCATAAAAATCAGCCCCAGTGGAGGTGACCCACTGTCATTGTCACCACTGCTGAAATGCACCACCCACTGCAGCACGGTGCTCACAACCACTGTTTGGTCTCCATAAACAGTCAGTGAGCGCTGATAAGTGTTAATGGGTGCAGTCTTTTTCAGAGTGAAGGAGTTCAATGACAATGAATTTTTGATTCACACTCAGTTCTATGTCTGATGCTATTTTACCTGATTGTCCCTCTGCTGACCACCTGTTGCACGGCAACAAAATGTAATGGAATACTGGTAGGAAAATTGAATCTCTACGGCCATACCACCACCATTTGCCTCTGATATCATCAGCCAACATCATAAAATAGAATCTGTAGTCCCCAATCTTAAGAAAAAAAGAATATTAGTTTTGAGACTGAAGTAATGTCAGTCTTCGCACTGGTAAAAACAACAGGTAAAATCAAACTAACCCACGTGAAGGATTTGCTATAGTGGCCATTCAGATCAGAACATAGACCTCCTCATACTCCAGACAGATAGGGCAACAAACTGTTATAGCTGAAAATCTTTACTGAAATAGATCATTTGACAAAGTTAACAGGAATTGCATTTGTCTAAGGACTATATACCTGTCACTTGTGCAGGTCTCAAATATTTCCATCTGTTCTCAACTCCTATTGCTCAGCTTTCAAAAGGAATCAACTTTGCAATATATATTCTTTAATATCTATATGAGGATTTTCTTAATTAAAAAAAAGTACAAACTGATTATATTTTGTATGTGTGGGCAGTAAATTACACAAATAGAAGAATCTTGTGTTTAGCCATAACAGGCTTTCAAAGCAATTTCAAAGAAACAAACATCATATGTCATGCTTTTTTTTCTTTTTTTTTTTTTCTTTTTTTTTTTTTTCCTTCAGTGACAGGCCAAGCTGTTCAAGCTTGGCTTTTCTTTCTTTTGGTAGTAAGATAGCTGCTACATTATCTAGCTCTCACTCTCATGTATAGTTTATCTGGATGAGATTACAATTTGGTCCTTTCAAAATGGGATGCACTAACTGTTCAGAGAGAGGAAGAGTGGGTTTCTAATATGAAAAATTGTCTTCTTCCTCAAAATTTACCAGTCAAGTCATGTTACATTAGACAGAGTAATAGAACATTAGCTGTGTAATGAGACATGACTTCTAAAAATGTAAGGAAGAAAGCACTTCCAGATTGGCTAGTCCTGTTCAAAAGGGTAGCTCGCATCTAATCTGTAATACTTGTAGATATTATACAAACCAGCTGTTTGTGAATTCAAGATGATTCGGAAATTGGAAGGAGTTTCAAATACGCTATCAACTTCTCAAAACATTTCAGTATCTCACTTTCAGTTTCTAGATAAAACAAGGGAGTTTTTTAGAAATCTCAAGCTATTTTCATTTAATGCTTGACAGTTTTACTTAGATCATTTGGGACAGAAATTCGTTGGAATTAAATGAGTTTTTGTTTTATTGAAGTCAACAGAGCATCAGACATTTAAACAATTTTAAATGCAATCTATTTTACAGAGGTGCAACCATTCTGTAATGATGCAAATGTATTAAACTTCATGTAGTAGTTAATGACATTGATCCAAAAGTATTTTCGTTATTATGAGATGATGATTCATTGCAACCAAGGTATTGCTGTTTTCATATAAATATTATTGGGAAAGGGACTTTGATTTTTGATTATTTTGAACCATTCAAAGTAAAGTTTGTTTTGGAAGAGACCTTAAAGATTGTCTACTTTCAACTCTCCAGATATGGGCAAAGATATCTTACACAAGTCTAGGTGTCTCACAGACTCCTGCAACGTGGCTGTGAGTACTCTGAGGGTTGGGGCATTCACAACTTCTCTGGGCAGCATTTTTCAGTGCTTCCTATTTTCATAGGAAAGAATTTCTTCTGAATATGTACTCTAAGTCTACGCAGTGTTAGGTTAAAACTGTAATCTCTTGTCCTGTCATTATGCTCCCTGATAAACAGTCTTTCACCACCCTTAATACTGGTTCCCTTTAGGTACTGGGAGGCTGCTACAAAGTCTCCCCAGAGCCTTCTCTTCTCCAGGCTGAACAACCCCAAGTCTTAGTCTTTCTCCATAGGAGAGGTGATCCACCCCTCCAAGCATTCTCATGGCCTCCTCTCAGATCACACAAACCAGTTCCATGTCCTTATTACATTGGCAGCTCCTGAGATAGGGGGTAGACAGGTCTGGGTTTGAAGGGACCCTTAAGATCATGTAATTCCAACCCCCTTGCTATAGGTAGGGACATCTCCCACTAAACCAGGTTGCTCAAAACTCCATCCAGAGTGACCTTGAGTGCTACCAGGGAGGGGGCATTCACAACTTCACTGAACAACTCATTCTAGTGTCTCACCACCCTCACAGTAAAGAATTTCTTCCTAATATCTAGTCTAAATCTACCCTCTTCCAGTATAAAGCCATTTCTCCTCATCCTGTTGCTACTTGCCGTTCTGAAAAGTCCCTCCTCAGCTTTTCTGTAGGCCTCTTTAAACCACTGGAAGACTGCAGTAATGTTTCGTCACAGCCTTCTCTTCTCCGGGCTGAAGAGCCCAATTCTCTCAGCCTGTCCTTGTAGGGGCAGTGCTTCAGCCCTCTGATCATCATCAAGGCCCTCCTCTGAACCTACACCAACAGCTTCAAGTCCTTCTTGTATTGGGGGCTCCAGAACTGTACACAGTAAGTGGGGTCAAGTTCTGACCCTTGAACTTCAAGGTATGTGGTCTGTTCTCTAACCAGTGAGTTGCTAAGTATTTTGAGGCATGCCAGGTTCCTTATGTTCTGTGACCAATTTTAAAAGGCATTCTCTCCTTTCTTCTCTTAACCATTAATAAACGAGGGCAAAATTCAGATTGTTGATGGTTTCTGTGTGCTATAATTTTTATTTTCAACCATATCTTGTAGAAAATCAGGTGTTTGAAGGTATGTACATTTCTAGTATTTTTTCTTTGCAGAACTAGTAGCTGCCACAGATATCCCTGCATCTTTCATGAAGCCTCTGGAATTATATCACATTTAGAAATTGCATTCTGTCTGGAAAGGGAGAACAAAATGTCTGGCATCTCATAATGGACCCTTAAAATTCAGGCACTATGTTTATGTTTTGTCTGTGTTAAACAGCACAGACAGAATAAATGATGAAGATAACTCCAGAAGTGGGAATGTGAGATTAATTTTCTCAGTCACAAGAATGTTGATAAAAGGAATGATTGCATATATGGAAATGCACATCTAGAGAAAGCCAGGAGATGTAATCTCCTAATGTTACCAAATCAATCTGCACATTCTGTCTCTTAGTATTGAGAAAAGTGTTTCTGCATTAAATTACTCCAGTTTACTCAGAATAGTGCCATGTTATTAAGATATGTGTGTTAGGCAAAAATAACTTTGTTTGAAGTCACTAAGAACAGTCAGTCAGTCTCAAAAACAACAACTTACATTCAGAAGAGGTAAAAAAAAAAAAAAAAAAAAATGTTTGATTTTCCATTGCTGACTAAAGTTGAATATTTGGAAGGAAAACTGAACAGACTGAGTCTATGAACTCTTATGAATGTAGTTTTTGTGAAAATTTATCATTTTTTATTACTGTGCAATTACAATCTCATATTGCAATACCAACTACAGTTTAACATCAGTGTAGATGAATTGCTAATACTTGGCTTCCTCTGAACAGAAAATGCCAAACGGCTGAGCTGAATTATATTATCAAGCAATGTACAAGTTTTTAGCCTTTCTGCCTATATTTGCATCTTGGGATGGTATCATGAAAGGGAACCCCCTAACGGCTATATTTTTCCCAGATAAACTTTTTGTTTAAATTGAAGATGTCTCTGCTTAACTTACATTTTTAAAAGCAGTGAAGTCCTTTGGGTTCTTATTAGATGGATTCTAAGCACAAAATTCTCTCATTCACTCTACAATATAGATCTTTCATTTGAAGAGTACAGAATCTTTTTTATATTTTCGGCTATGGTTTTGGACAAATATTAAAACTGCCAAAAATTCCATGTTTTACATATGCAGCTGAAATTAGAGTCAGAGGTAAAAAATGCATGGAGAAATTGATATATAGCCTCTGGATTCTGGCGTAAAGTTCTGCACCTACAGACCTATAGACTTGTTTGTAATGATAAAATGGATCTCTGCCCAAATTCTAGTACTTCTTTTTTACTTTTATCTATCTGTCTGTCTATCTATCTATCTATCTATCTATCTATCTATCTATCTATCTATCTATCTGTCTATCTATCTATCTATCTATCTCTTAGGTTTTCCCATGGATTTTAATAGAAACTCATGCTGGAAACAGATCTAGATGAAGGACTAGCCATCACACCATGTTTTTAACATAGTGCAGTTGTAAGTAAAATTTTATCTCCAAAAGATAATTACAGTAGATTTCCTGAGTACCTGTCTTTAGTTTAGTTGGATAACTCTGATGTCTAGACTAAGTGAGAGTTAGACGCAGCTGCCACTGGTAGATAAATAATTAAATAAATATAGATAGATGATGGGGGGAAAAAAAAAAAGAAAAAAAAGAGTAAGAATTACTAAGATATTAAGCTGTGTAGTTTCAAAATTTCCATCTAAAATCATGTTATTATTGTTATTATTGTTATTATTATTATTTTACTTTTGAAGAATACATAGATAAATATATGCACATTTTAACTGCAGGGGATCCCACTGTAGGATTGCTAATGAAATATGCAGTGATTTTTGTGGAAGTGTAATATCTTACAAATCATTATGCAATCTACAGATAGAAAGTCTTTCTCACTGCAGGCAGTAAAACAAAATACAAATATAAAAAAGTACGCGACATAATTGAAGTTCTTCTTCATTATTCTGACATTAGTTAGCCCCAGGCTTTAGAATCTGCTCAATTGTAATGAATTGTTAAGACTGCAGTTGAACTAAGGAGAAGATAACACCTAATTGTACTTTGTTTTTTTCAAGATTTTAACAAAATAACATCTGCTATCTTAGATCGTGGATGATTTAATTTTTAAACACTTGTTCGCAACCTTTAATTTTCTGCAAAACAGCCACATAAATTATTGATTCCTCTATATTTCCTCAAGACAAGTTAGACTTAAGGTCCTTCATAAATATTTAAGATTTTTACTGCAAAATAAACAAAAAACTTTCATTTCACTTTTAATTGCAAGTCCCAACAACAAGAAACAGCATCATCAGTAATGGTAAAGAGAAACACTTTATGTGGATCTACTCTACACTGGAAGAACATTTTTATAAAAGGAGGTGGTCTCTTAGCGTATGGAAATTCAATGTCCTTTGCACCAAATTAACAAAAGACAAATATTTATTTATTTATTTATTTATTAGTAAGAACAAATAAGGAAGTCGCATGATTGTATCTAATCCCAACTTGACTTGAAAGACTTTCTTCCGTTCCCCAGGAGCACAAAGTGCAGCATACCATTTAACCTGTGCATATCCATCTCTAGGAAGACATCTGTCAGTGTTAACTCAGTATAATCTACAGGTCCATATATAAGTTACTTGTTAACTCTGGCATGGGATCTGAGATATCAAGCTTTAGTGCTAGATCAGCATAACCCCAGCTGCTACATCCTCCCTTTGATTTTTTCTAATAACTATCGCAGCAGATCACCGCAGATACTGTAACTCATCCCTCAAAAGAAGAATCACCATCTGACAAAACAGTTTTCTGTACTCTTTCAAATGGTATAGAGATCACGAAAGCAAATTAAGTTCTTGGTCCTGTGAATGAAAACAAACTTAATTTAAATTTATTTATAAAGCATTTTCTCTTTGCAAAGTGTGCATTTCCATTAAATTTGAAAGGATTTTTTCCCTGTGTTGCACTGAGAAAAATGTTCTAGAACATATAATACATAAAATTTTTCACATTTTTGTATTGATTTATGGTTGATGTAGTATTTTGAAAATTGTTATTAAATGAGTTACATACTTAAGAAAAAATGTAATCTTAAGAAATAGTTCATGCTTTTTTTAAGATAAAATGAAATAATTGATTTTGAAGGTTCATGTCAATCATTTCTTCATTTAAGAATGAATTTTATGGAGATAGTAACCAAAAGTTTCAGTCATTATTTCAAAGGAAGTTTTTGCCATAAAATGCAAAAAAAAATTTAGTTTCAACACCTTCAGTTTTATTCTAGATGGTAATAAAACTATTTCTCTAAAAATTAAAACTTGATTAAGATTCCCAGCTTGTTTAACAGTGGAGAAATCAAAACGTTCTTCACTGTTCAAAACAGCTCCAACTGTAATGGATTTTGCTCCTTGCTTTCTCTTTCAGCCCCACAGAGAGAGCATTTTTGTCATTGTTCCTCAGACATGAACTTATTGGATCTGACTGTGCTTTCATCTTTCTGGTGCTATCCAGAGGTAATTCCAATGGAAGTACACAAAATACAGGGATGTGAGAGTGGTATAAGGGAGATTTAAAATGGGTCTGTGAAAGAATTTCTCCTGCCCTGCCATATGGATATTGATTTCTCTCCCTCAGGCAGAATATAATTGCCTGCTCTAATTTAGCATTGATCTACCCACCCAAGTTTCTTAAAGCACTACACAGGCATCAATTAAATTATTCCTAATACCACCTTTGTGAAGTAGGATAGCTGTAATTACTTACACTTAGAACATGGTGAGAGGTGAAAAGTGATTTGTCCAAACCTATGCAGTGCAACAAGGCACGATTAAAGCAGGAGGCAAACATACTATGCCATGTGCCCTGTATCAGATCATCCTGAATTTTTCTAATGGCAAAATATTTGCTAATCTAATGTTTTGTGATTCCAATGAACCACACTTGGTAAGATACTAAGTGTACCAGGACTTCTGTTGTTCTTATCAATACATCTATTTTCTCCTTCATGAGACCTCTTAAGATCATTGAGTCCAGCCCCCCCTGCAAAGCAGGGCCCATGCAAAGGAATAACACCGCTTGTTGCTGAATTCAACAAATGTGGTCTTGACACTATTTTTAAGTGTCATTTTATTTATTAGTTCAAGAGAAACCAGCCACACTGATAAGGAAAAATAAGTACAAAGTATTTTGTATACACACCCAATAGATCAGAAAAATTGCAGGTTCCAGCAACTGAGGGACCCTGATGCTAAGACAACACAAGTTAGGTAATTATTTGAATCAGATAACAGTGATAAAGTAGTACAGAGTATTTGGGTAACAGACTGAACTTAGTCAGGTCTTCTATGCAATATGTGACTTGAATCCAATGAGGAAAAACAAAAAGCCAACCAAAACCCAACCTAGCATAGTGTCACCAGGCTTGTAACCTATGTAGCTGTAGGTAACTACAGATAAGCTCAAATATAAAATCGGTATGGTTTTTCATGCTGATCCTAGCTTTATCTGAGAGAAAAAAGAAAATAATATTGATACTGGAAGTCTGTACAGTATTCACAAAACCTGTCAGCTATACTATGGTGTAGTTCTTCAACAGAGAAACCACAAGAAGATCAATAGCATGGTTTATATCTTTTGACCTTACTTTGCTGTATTTCTTGACTTGAACCATGTGAATTGTTTTCATTTTTGGCCAAGAATTTCCTGTTTTGGAGCCCCCTCTGGCCCTGGATTAGCTATGAACAAGTTTATAGTGTGAGCCAAGTTGCTTCAGGTTTCACTAACAGTGAAACTAGGGATGTAAAATCCTCAGGCTGATTCTTCTGAAGCACACTTTAAAAAAGTGTAGTAGATGAAGGAGAGGTTTGTGGATTAACTCTTCCTGGTAGATGTACCGAGGCAATGAAAATGAAGAAGTTTCCAGTGCCGTTCCTTTACAAACATGCTACAAATAAAAAAATAAAAATGTTTTGTGATTGACTTTTATTTGTTTGTATATTTGTTTTAGTAATAGGATCTAACCTAGTAGTCTATGTAGTCTTTCTCTGACAGACATCAGTTTGAAGAGCTGTTTGTGTCTGGCTGAGGCCTTGGCATGAAGATAATAGCATAAAATGAGCCAAGAGATCCAGTGTAAAAGTTTTGACTTCCTCTGGAATATACATAAATGGATGCTCCTTGCATGTTTCTTATCTATATGATAATGTACTCTTGAGTAAAAAGTTTGGACTCCGACCTTTCCAAGAGATGAGCCTTGAAGTAAACTCTCCTGCATTACTCCCATTGGTCTACATGTACTGCCTGATAATACTGCATTTTGCCAGAAATATCTTTGCGCTTATGCGCTTAACCCATGTTAAAGAAGAGGGAATAATGTCTGCCACTAAGCAGACAAAATATAACCCTATCACTGTCTATACTGCAATTTGAGCTCTCCTGGAAACACATTAGATACCTGATCTGCGAAGTAACTGTGAAGTTCCAATGTGAAGCAGTTTGCAATGATGCCATTTGCAGCAACATGTTCTGTTTCTCCACGGTTTCAGCATCACCCCAAATGAGAAGAAAGTCTCTCCACTCCATTCTGACCTCCCTGACTGTGCTGAGATTGTCCATTTCCTTCTCCATGGATGTGTAAGTAATACTGCCCTTGTACTGATGTTTCTGTCCAACTGAAAACTATAGAGCAAGTAGCCTCCAAGGCAAGGGGAATACAGAGTCAAGTTTCTGGTCTGCTCTATGGTACAATACTGAACATGAATTTGCCATAGGAAAATATTCACTTCAGCTATCATTTCCCCTTGAATAAAAGCAAATTTGGGGAATATGTGTTAGCAGTTCTCAAGAAGCACATTTTGTTTATGTGCTGGCTAAAAAGAGAGCTGTGCCTTCAAGTGTAATTAAGTGAGTAATGAAAGTAATTGCAATTGTTAATTTTCCATTTTCAAAGGAAAACTTTATATATGTAACCAAATATACAAAAGGAAGCACGGGCAACTTAAATATGGCAAGAAGCAGTGAAAAATCTTCAGCTTTATGGCATTTTCCAGGGGGCAAGGCAGATAAAGGCTTCCTCTGATAAAAGATTCCTGGTCAAAGAAAAGCATTTAATAGCAGCAATACCTGAAGCCTGTACTGTGTAACATTGAACACCACCTGAGATGGGGATCAGCTGGACATATTCACAGGGGCTTTTTTATATCCCCAGAACATAATGTCTTCTCTAATCATTTACAAGAAATCGAAATGCTTTTCTTGCATGACTCAGTATGCATTTTAACTGGAAAAAGCGAGGTACTTATCAGGATACCACTGGCAGGTGGCAGAGCAACTTGAACAGTAAAAGATAGATATTCTCAGCCAGCGGGTGGCAAGAGAAAATGGAATAATGTTGACTCGTGCATGTTGATCTAATTCCAATTACGGCCAGCTGATTGTATGAAATAGGACAGTGGGATGATTATTGCCACAAGTTCTTGTTTGCCCCATTGGAATTCCTTGATTTTTCTTACAGCATCCTTTCAATCTCAATATAGCCATGCTTTGTGCAGTAGCGTTCATAATTGCTTTCAGGTGAAGGAGCTGAGAATGACGCTTCCTATTCCTGCCTGTGTGCAAAAGAACAGTTGTTGGATTGTGAATCATGTAGCTGCAACTAGACTGTTCAAATTAAGACAGCATTTTTTCAGTCATCCTGAGTCATCTTTTCTTTTTATAACATTTTCCCCTTGTCACATTTTTTTTCACCTTATCCATGGCCTAAATAACCCCAAAATAGCTCAAAGATGATGTATCAGCGTTACTCTGTTAGCACTTAAGTTTCATGTGAATTCTCTTTCTTACATTCTTTTACTCCCAAACAAAAAAGGCACCCTGGTAAAACTTCAGTCTGATTTTTTAAGAATCTCATTTTTTTGGAGATGTAGAAAGTATTTCATGGATGTGAATATATGGGCTCTTCTCAATTTTCTTTCTTTCAACCATGCTACTTCGCAATAGAAATGTCTTATGAAAGCTGCTCACCAGATTCACTAGCACAGTTTATCTACTTTGGGCTATTTTTCTAAGTCAAAATAGTCAGAAATCCAAATCCACTTTGCCAATTATTTTAGATTTATAGTTCTTTTGTGTTGGCATGAACTACAGAAAATCATAGCTACCTGTGAATATAGGTAAAATTGATCCTTTATGTTTTCTTTGTATCTTTAAATTTATCAGCAATACTTCAATACTGTGCCAGTATCAGTTGCAACAAAATAGCTGAAGTCAAATTTAAAGTTGCCTTTAACTTCATACTTAAACTTGCACATACACACATGAACTATAAATACACAGACACGTCTTGAAAGATGTGTATGATTGCTAGCTTTAATTACCTCTCAATAAGCTAAAATTGTTTTTAAAAACCCTCTGTAATTTCTGATAATTCATGGGTCTTGCTGCAGTTTGTATTAAGTGTGAGTTTCTCTCTCACAAAATAATGTACCAGATCTCAAGGTTGGCTGTAGGACACACCATTTTAGCTAATATCACACAGGAGATCAGTTATTTCCCATTGTGATTCCCAATTGGCATCTTGCAGTGAGCTTGTTTACTGCTCCACAGCAGAATGAATTGTCTGCTGTTAAGTACAAAAAAAAAAAAAAAAAAAAAAAAAAAGAGCTGAATAAAAATAGTGTTAAGTCTCTGGCTTAAGCTGACAAATTCTAGGGAAGACTAAATTAAAGATAAAGTATCAGTACAGCACTTGTTATGTGCAGCAATATTGCCCTGAAATGGGAAAGGGAGTCAGGGCAGGTAATAGCTTTTGTCTAGCTATTACCATGACAGGCTTTTACTTGGATTCAGAATAGCAAGAGCTCTCTAAAAAGTCCTTCTTTCCTTATTTATTGTTTTCCTTTTCAGACATGAACAAAACAATGTAAATGGGTCAGTACTTTTAGACCAGCTTATGGCACAATTATGCTTTGAAATGGGTTGAGTTGGAAGAAGAATAGGATTTGTAATGGAGATGTTGACTGAGCAAACCAACAGTGCAATTATAATATTGACTCTGTGATAGAATCAGCACTTCAGGAGAACAGCAAGCCTCCTTGACTTGAGGGGCTTTGGATTAACTAGTTTTAAAAGGCACTGGTCTGAAATAAGAATGCTACACAAGTAACATCAAGAAAAAAAACAGTGTAATAATACTTTTTCTTTCTCTGTGCCAACAAAATCCTGAAAGACATCAGGTGAGAGAAATATAATTTAGACATTAATCTGAAAGAAAAAAAGCCAAGGCCTGCAAAACCAAACAGAGAATATGATCTGCACTGTGAAGAGTAAGAAAAGGGGCATATTCCTGCTTCTGAGAAAAGACAGAAGAGTCAGAATAAATGTATAGATGACAGAGAAAAAGTGCTCTTCAAGAAGGGTGGACATGGAAGAGATGCCAAAGGAATACTGATAAAGCTGTGAAACTAAATAGGAAAAAAAGTGATTAGGAGAGCGCACTGGCTCTTTCTGGGGTGGATATGTCACCAAAAAACTGCTGGTAACACAAACCTGTCAAAGTCTTCTCTGTTTCTCACTCTGCCCTACTAGCTAATAAGCTGGGGCAGTGCAAGAAGTTGGGAGAGGATGTGACTAAGTAGGTGTCCCAAAGTAACCACAGAGATACAATATAGCATCATGAAATGAAAAGGGAGAGGAGGGAGTTTGTGGAAGATATTCTTCTCCTTGGAAACTGGCTGGGCATCCATCCACCTGCTGAGGTTGGTGAGATACTGCCTTTGCATAGCTCTTTTTTTTTTCTCTCTTTCTTTTTTTTTTTTTTTTTTTTTTTTTTTTTTTTTTTTTAAGATTATTCTTTCTCTCTTCTTTCTTTTCTCCTTCACAAACATTACTTTTTAATCCTGAACAACAAGTTTTCTTGCTTATACTCTTCTTTTTTTTTTTTTTTTTGACCTTTTCCCACTGCACTGGATTTAGTCCGTAAGGATAAACAACATTTCAAGGACAATAATAATAACAAATAGTTACATCTGGCAATATTATGCATTTCGATAATCTCTTGCAGAGGCAACAAAAATCACAGAATAAATCTAAATGTAATCGTATTTTTCATAACTGTTAGATTCATGGTAGGACTAGTGTAACAAAACTGTGCCTGTCCCACCAGGCATCTCCCTTCCCTGTGCTGCATCCAGGCATACAGAATCTTGTGTGGGTCAGAAGACAAAATCCTGAGCAGCCTACATAAGGGAAAGAATTGTTGCAGTCTCATTCATTTGATAAAAATGGATAATCTTATTCAAAACTAAAGCACACATTGGTGGAAAAGAAAAAAGATTTGCAGAAGTGGTATTTCTACCAGTTACTATTCTAGGCTCAGATGCAAATCACCAGGCACAGAACACTTAAATCAGGAAAGTCACTTAGATTGTGTATGGACAGTAGAAAAAAATAGCACCTTTCAGACCACTAATGTTCTAATTTACTTGTGGAAATGTCTTTCTCTGTTGGCGGCTACACTCCAAAAATAGATATAATCAGCAATATGAGGTGAAGGGATTTGAATATGTGTTCTAAATTTAGCTAATTGTCCTTGCTCTGTGTCACCGTGTTTATTTAGTGTTTCGATAATTGTAAGATTTTCTCTATGCTGGGACTCTTCCCCAAAAAATCTATCCTTGTGAAGCTGCACAACTTCTGCACAGGCTCTGTATGGAACAGTTACTATTTTTCAGTAAGAATGTGGGTTGCAGCTGTAGAGAACAAAGTTTGGCTTCTGTTTTCAAAGCCTGAGGCTCTAGTCTGCAGTCAAAGACAACCTCTTGCTGCTTGAGTTGTGCAGTGTTTAAATAAAAGTAATCTCAGTGTTAAATTCAAGCTCTCCATGCCATAGCAATGAAAATAACACACTGTGCCTGGGAATTGCTTGTAGGGCTGGAGCCATACTGCTGCAAGCAGGTGTGTGCATACAAATAGTAAGCAAGGAGATGGAAGCCCTCAGAGAACACTGGACTTTTTGTATTTCCTGGAGATTAAGTGGCTCAGCAGTTCAGTCATTGTTGCAGCAATGGGTGACTAGATTAATTCATCTGCTTTCATGAATAGATCCTGGGAGACTACTAAGAGAATTTTTATTCATATTTTTCTGGCTAATTCTGCATAGGATGCTTTCACACACAAGCTACTGTCACTGAACTAGTTTCACCCAGTAAAGCATTTACTTATTAATAGGTATTACATATTGCTGTTATTCAAATGAATAAACCAACAAAAATTTAAAGTACTCAAATAGCACAGGAAAAGGGGAAAAAAGGGGGGAAGAAAGAATATATCTCTGTCAATACCCTGTGGTTAACCCATATGCCTTAGTACTCATCATACACACCCTGCCCTTGGGCCTGGGCACCCTGTTTCAGCTCTGCCTGCAGTTGCTGCTGAGCTGTGTTTCAGACATGTCTTTGCCTCGTCCTCATTGCATGTTGGTTGGATTTTCTGTGTTCATGGAACCTTGGACCTGACTCACCATATCACATTTGTCTCATCTTCACTGCACTGTTGATAGTCTGAAACTGTCACCTCCCTGATGTGTTTGCCATCTTCAGGTCATATGAGATGGTGAGGAAATGGCCTGAAGACACACAGAAAAAATGTTATATTAATTTGGGGTATTTGAGGCTTATTATTTTGATGGGAAAAATTACGTGGTAAGATGTTGTATCATGCTGTTGGTATTATCTGATAAACTTTGACTTGTACTACTGTAATTTCACAGTTTCTGTTCATTTTCAACATTCACTGTTTCATTCTAGTGTGGAAATATTCAACTCTATATTTCTTTCAAGATGATTCTAGCTGGTTTATAGTCTCATTTAACATGCAAGAGAACAGTCTTCTAATCACTGATTCTACATCCCAAAATAAAAACAGAAATCCTTATGCTTACAGTTTGGTTAATAAAGACTTAATTTAGAAGTTCAAAGTTTTGGCGTACTGAAATATATATCATTAGAGCTCTAACGTGCAACATCTGCTTACAACCTATAATGCCATCCTTTTGTAAGTGAACGTTCAATCGTAACTCATTATGCCTCTCCAAACAAGATGCAAGCCTGAAACCTAGGAAGAAGATTTGCTTCTGTTCACAGAGATTGATGCAATCTGTAATTAGAACCCCATCCTCTTCCCAGCTGCTGCTGTTGGCACAGTCACATTTGAGAATGATGCAGTATATCTTTTATTGCTGCACTTCCTACTCTTTTCACTCAAATGTACAAGCTTACTAGCTTGAAACTCAGCAGTGCCATTTCTAGCCCTTAGTATCTATTTAACTGGGAAGAGATAAAAGGAACTACTATTCGGTGATGGTGCAAAGACAGCATCCTGTACAGAAATTCATTATTAAATGTAGCTGAAGATGAGTAGCAAATGTGTGAAATGAATAGCAGTAGTATAAATTAGAAATGTATTTGTGGAGATCTGGATCATACATCTAAAATTGAAGAATATGATTGCTATTACAGAATGGAGGACTGTAATACTTGAAAGCAATGACTCAGAAGTGGTTATGGCAGACAAGAAACTTTCCAGGATGATCCCCAGGTCCCTAATTGTCTTTGTGGTCCTCCACAGGACACTCTCCAGTAATTTCCTGTCTTTCTTGAACTGGGTTGCTCAGAATTGGGCACAGTACTCCAGATGTGGCCTCACCAGGGCAGAGTAGATAGCGAGGGCCACCTCTGGCCACACTCTTTTTAATACAGCCAAGGGTCCCATTGGCCTTCTTGGCTACAAGGGCATACACTTGCCCTTGTTGAACCTCAGCAGGTTCCTCTCTACCCAACTCTCCTGCCTGTCCGGGTCTTGCTGAATGGCATTACAGCCTTCTGGTATGTACACCACTTCTCTCAACTTTCTATCATTAGCAAACTTGTTGGGGGTGCATTCTGTGATTTTATCCAGATAATTGATGAATTTGATAAACAACATCAGACCCAGTACCAACTCCTGGGGAACACCACTGTCTTTAGGCCTGCAACTAGATTCTGCATGACTGATCACAACTCTCTGAGCTCTGATGTTCAGTCAGTTCTAAATCTACTTCACTATCCACTTGTCTCTCCAACACTTTCTAAGTTTACCTACAAGGATGTCATGGGAGACAGTGTAAAAAGCCTTGCTGAAGTCAATGGAGACAACATCCACTGTTCTCCCTTCATTTACCAAATCAGACAAGACATGATGCTATAATAAAAGGTTAAAATCAATTTTGAGATAATAAACAAGGAAACACATTTAGGAAATCTTCAGGTAACTCTACATGTGCATCAAAATGTTAGCTGGAAACCAGTGTTGTATTCTTGTTTCTATGTATTTGCTGAAAAATATAGAACAAGAATGAGAAGACCTGGATAGGCAGGATCGATGGGCCAAGGTTAATGGCATGAGTTTCAATAGGGCTAAGCGTTGGGTTCTGCATTTTGGTCACAACAACTCCACGCAACCCTACAGGCTTGGGGAGGTGTGGTTGGAAAGCTGCCTGATGGAAAGGGACCTTGGTGTGCTGATGGACAGTTGTGTGAACATGAGACAGCAGTGTACTTAGACGGACAAGAAGGCCAATGGCATCCTGGCCTGTATCAGGAATGTTGTGGTGAGCAGGACTAGGGAAGTCATCCTGCCCATGTACTTGGCATTGGTGAGGCCTCACCTCGAGTGCTGTGTTCAGTTTTGGGCACCTCAGTGCAAAAAAGACATGAAGGTACTGTAGCAGGTCCAGAGAAGGGCAACGAGTCTTATGAAGAGCTTGGAAAATCAGCCCTATGAGGAGAGGCTAAGGGAGCTGGGGCTGTTTAGTCTGGGAAAAGGAGGCTGAGGGGAGACCTTATCACTCTTTTCCAGTATCTGAAAGGCTCTTACAGTGAGAGCAGGGCAGGTCTCTTCTCACTGGTGACAGGTGACAGGATGAGGAGAAAGGGCCTCAAGTTGCATTGGGGTAAGTTTAGGTTGGACATTAGGAAGCCCTTTGTTACAGAAAGGGTAGTTAATCACTGGAATAGGCTCCCTAGGGAGGTGGTCGAGTCACTGTCCCTGGATGTGCTTAAGAACCATTTCGATGTGGTGCTCGGGGAGATGATTTAGCAGAGGGTTGTTAGAGATAGGGTACTATGGTTAGGCTGTGGTCAGACTTGATGATCTTTAAGGTCTTTTCCAGCCTGAGTAATTCTATGATTTTATGATTCTATGATATTCCTTTTGGTACAGGCAGGAGATTTTGAACTAGAGAAACTAATTATCTAATTCAAGGTAACATCTAAGTATCTGTGACTTGATAAATCTTTACTACGTCACAATTATCTGTTGTTTGTTAAAAGGAAACAGAGGAATTACTTGATTTCAATGAGTGAGTTTCTGAAATAGAGTGGCTGGTAAAAGGCTAAAATTTCTCAATGACAACAGCCAACTTCTAGAAGTTGGAATGAAGCTAATTCAAAAGATAAAAAAGTGCAAGTTTGTAAGTGTTGTCACTGATTTTAATCTGTGGAATGACATGTATGGAAGTGGCCATTTAAGGTGAAAAATGAAGGTTTGGTTCCTTTTCGTAAGTTATGCTTTATACAGAAGCAAATTAGTGAACTCACTAATGAGACGAAACTTAGTATGAATGAGTTCAGGATGGCAGATTTAATGATTCCTTTTAGCTGTAAAAACCTGTGAAGCCAACTCAGACTCAGTTGTCCTCAATAGATTTTTTTTTCTGTAAAGATAACTAAGAACATAAGCCATCTTATATGACACACCAGTTATTTAATTACTTCCATTTCTTGGTAAACTTTTCAGAAGGATTGCAATCAGGATTAAACATATTTAATTTTTATTGTTGAAATAACAGATTTCACACAAGAGTATAAGAGATACTGAGCTGTGCATGCTCAAGTGAATTACTGTGTCTGTGATCCAATCAATGTACCAACTTTGGAATATGTAGGTAGAAGTGACCTGATGGCCTTCAAGCATGTGCAGGAAGTCTAGTAGGAAAAGAAGGCATATTTTTATTCAGGATGTGTTAGCTAAACAGAGTGATTGAATTTGTCAGTCCAGCATTTCTTGTACAAACAGTTTTGAAAGCAGCCCTACATGATGGCATATTTGTGAGGTGGTTTAATGTTTTGCCCATCAAAGGAGCTGAGAAAGCAAAACCTTGAGTACTTTCCTTGTCAACTGATTTGAAGACGATGAATTAATGAAGTAGGTTTCGAAATTGTTTCAGTAAATGACTTGTAAATACAGGTTTCCTCCCTTCTGCAATGTGAAAAATTGGACTGGAAGTAAGATTCTGTAATTATCTGAGAGTTTCTTTACTGGAATTAAATATCTGTAGATGTTTCAATTTCTGTTATTGTTACTGCAGAATATAAACAATAATAGCACTTAAGAAAGCAAGGGGATAAAATAGTTCAAATTCCCTCTTCTTTTTCTTCTCAACAAAAATATGTATGTATACTGTTACATTAAATAACACTAATTGGTCTCTGCTCCCTCTTACATCTGCATAGCCCCCTTGCCATCTGTGAGATGGTCCACTTGGGCGTTGCAGAATTTATTCACATGTACCTTGCAGTTAATATAAAATGGTCATTTAAACACGTGATTCAATTTCTATGGGGAAAAGTATAACAAGATTTTATTTTCCTGACATTGTTTCAGACAAAAATTCTTTCAAATATGCAGTAAAGTGGAAAATATTTGTAGCAATATAAACTTAGCGGTTATTTTACAAAAAGACACATTCATATGGAAGAGCATGGCTCTCTTCTGAGTGAAAGGTTCCATTCTTCAGTCTGTGAGTTTGTATTACCCAGTAGTGTTAATCACAGATAAGTAGGAGTGTTAAGTAAAAATAGATCATTAATTATATTATTTGTGGTATAAGGTGGTTGTTTTTGTGTTTTTTTGTTGGTTTTTTTTTTTTTTATTTGTTTGTTTATTTAGGCCCTATGTGTCATCCATTTTTACCAGGTTTAGACAAATATGTAAATATTTAGGAAGAGAAAAAAATGCCTTATGAGGCATTCATTTACTGAAAAGAATGCTGACTGTAAGAATCAAGAGAACCAGAGTATAACCCTGACTCTCACAACAGGGTGTCTTTAATTCTGTTTATTAACAGAATTCTACATACAAAAGCAATTGTGCTGCCTTTTTAATAATGTAATAAACTGTTGTGCAAATCTTGAGAAAGCTAAGATATCTTGGCATATGAATAAAGTTGCAATTTAATTTGTTTTAGATTAATGTTAACTACATCATTCCAGGATTCCTACCAACATCTAGAATGATCTAAATAAAAATAAATCTGTTTTATAGCTAACACAATCTGTACAAAGACTTCTGAGCAACCTGAATAAGTACAACAACCTTTTTTTCTATTACTGATCTGATGCACAAAAATTGTTTTCCCTGTAGAAACACTCATATAAATGCCAATTACAAATCTTGTTCAGGTTTGTTCCAAATCATCCTATTCATAGAAGCAGACTGTTATCATAGAATATTACTAATGACAAAGGATATTTAAGCCATACAGCATGCTGTGGCTTCTGACCTGTCTGCCTAGCAATTGTCAGTGTGCAGGACTGGGGACAGCAGTAGCCATGGGTGGGACCATGACTGCAGTCTGGCTGACCATTGCAGCAGTTGGGTTCGCAAGTCATTATGCACTGAGAGGCTTGAAGCAAGCAAAGCAAGTGCTGCAGATCCAGTCCAAACTGAACTTCAGTAGTTGTTTCAGAAGTGGATCTGCAGACAAAATGACCAAACAAGAGGCATTCTTAATTGTAGGAATGAGCCCTACGGCCAGTAGAAGTAAAATTAAAGAAGTTTATGGATGGACTATGATTCTGCAAATAAAGGAGGTTCTCCATAAGTATCAACCAAAATCAACAAAGCTAAACATTTACTGAAGATTATGCTGAGAAATGAATTGGAGATAATATCAGAGTGTTTGCCTGTAAAATGATTGTGTTTTTTATAAAAAGATTAAATTAAGTATGTATGTCCGTCACTGATTTGATACAAATGAGGCTTGAAAAAATGAATAAGAGGAAATACTTCCCTCTGTGCTCAGTTCTTAGCCACTTCTGGGGAAAGGTGCGAGGAAGTGAAGCTTAAAATGTTTAAAGATCTGTTCTTTAGTAAGTGGTAAGAGCTGCCACTCAGAAGTATTTTCAGTGTTAAAGACAATTTATTTGGGTTGGCCAGGTCTTCCTACGTGTTACCAGATTCTGGTATGCTGTTCCTAATTTTTGTTAAATTAGTTACATTTAAATTCTCCGCTGCTGTTTTATCACGTGCCACAGTTAGCATGATGAAAGAGTCTGGGGAAGGGTTAGGAAAAAAAAAAATTACTTAATAAGAAAAAATAGGACAAATAAGTGTTTGTTTCTGGTTGAAGAAATAAAGTATAAGACACTGAACACACCCAGCTGACCAAACTTGTGAAAAACAAGGTTTGTTGACCTTCTGCTACAGATGGATATGGATGCCTTAGCTTTTCTAATAGCTTTCAATTCTTAATGGATTTTATGGCAATAAATTACAAGCCTGTAGTAAAAATAAAAATAAAAATAAAAATAAAAATAAAAATAAATGCTCAAGAAACATTTAGACAGTGTACTAAGGGACATAGTTTGGCAGGGAAATACTGGTGGTAGGTGGACAGTTGGGCTAGGTGATCTTGGAGGTCTTTTCCAATCTTCTTCATTCTATGATTCTAAAGCCAGCACAAGTTTGTGGACATGGAACAGTTATACCTTTGGATTCTGTCCGGGTTTATTTGCAAACAAGACATGAGAAAATCATGAGGCTGTTGTCAGTTTTTGACCAAGAAAAATTCACAACAGCTGCTCCTAAGCAAAGAAATGGAACCAAGATCAAAGGAGATCTCCTATTTCTTGTAGATATAACAGGATGAATTTACTATAATGTTATTTCAATTTTATGGGGACACAATACAACTGAATAAATATCAGTAGGTCTTTTTTGTTATTGTTGACAGACAGGGTTGCATGATGTATTTATCTGTGTGGGATAGAGAATATTCTATTTCTTCTATACAGTTTACTTAAAGGCAATTAAAATTTATTTTAAAACTAGTTGAAACACACTCAAGACATTCAGTTTAGCTAATGGTTGATGCAATAGAGTGTCATGGTTTTGTGTTGTCAATATTCTACATCATGACATCATGTGCGGTATGAACTGTTTTGGTGGTATAAGAAAGTGTAACAGAGGGTATGTGGAAGTGTAACAGAGGGTATGTGGAAGTGTAATAGAGGGTATGTGGAAGTGTAACAGAGGGTATGCAGAAGTGTAATAGAGGGTATGTGGAAGTGTAACAGAGGGTATGTGGAAGTGTAATAGAGGGTATGTGGAAGTGTAACAGAGGGTATGCGGAAGTGTAATAGAGGGTATGTGGAAGTGTAACAGAGGGTATGCGGAAGTGTGGAAGGTTCATGCTCCAGATCTGTGGAATGGCAGCATCCCGAGTACTCAGCCCTTGGAGGAAACTACATATCCCAGGGGACAACGCGGCCAGAGACGAATCACCAGAGGAGGAGGACACACATATAATCTCGCTCCCAGGCTGGAACGTCCCTCTTTTCGCCCTGTCTTTCGCTTTGGAGCGCTCCATCCCTGCTGTCTCGCTCTATCAGCAACGTTCCAGCCTGTCGCCTAGAGATTGCAGTAGGCCCCCGGTTCTCCGGGACTCTTTTTCTCTCTTTCTTTTTTCTCTGCCTTGTTTGATATAGTAGTTGTAGTTATATTGTATCATATTGTGTCTCGTATTTAGTAAAATAATTTCTTTCCTTAGATTGCTGCCGTTGTTTTTGTTCATTTCTCCCCTTTTAGGGGCAGCAGCCTCTATCACGGGTAAATCTAGATAACCCGATTACATAGAGAAACTGTAGTTTTTGACCCAAGAGTTGTGCCTCTCATCACAGAATCACAGAATCACAGAATCACAGAATCACAGAATTGTAGGGGTTGGAAGGGACCTCTAGAGATCATCGAGTCCAACCCCCCTGCCAAAGCAGGCTCCCTACAACACGTTGCACAGGTAGGCGTCCAGGCGGGTCTTGAATATCTCCAGAGAAGGAGACTCCACCACCTCCCTGGGCAGCCTGTTCCAGTGCTCCATGACCCTCACTGTAAAGAAGTTCTTGCGCACATTCGTGCGGAACTTCCTATGCTGAAGTTTCAGCCCATTTCCCCTAGTCCTGTCCCCACGCACTACTGAAAAGAGACCAGCCTCGCCACTATGTCTCCCACACTTCAGGTATTTATAAACCTGGATCAAGTACCCCCTCAGCCTTCTTTTCTCAAGGCTAAACAGACCCAGTTCCCTAAGTCTCTCCTCATAGGGGAGATGCTCCAGGCCCTTCACCATCTTTGTGGCCCTCCGCTGGACTCTTTCAAAGAGATCCTCATATTAATGTTCTGAAAGACTGTACATTTAAGAAAATATAATTACAGTGAATATGTTGCTCAAGAACACCAGCAGGCAGAATGCAGTATATGTATATGTATTCATAAGAGTGATGCTTGGTCTTGTCGCCTCCCTTTTCCTTGACAAGTCGCAAGAGGCAGAACACTAGAACAAGTCCTGTTTGTGAAGTTTTGATTGCCTAAATAATCTACCTGTTACTAATGTCAGACAAATTTTGGCACTGTGTGTTTAATTGTTTCATCACATATCGTCACTCATACTTAAATGATGGGAGTAACAAGTCCCAACAAGTCAGCTGAAATGATGACTGAGAAGCACTCGCATGCCTGTGGCTTCTAAGTACAAGTTCAAAAGGTTCCCCAAGAGGTGGTGAATATGTAAGGTTGTTGTCTTTGCCCATAGCAGCTACCACCTTCTTGAATGTGGTGGCCCCACTCTGAGGTTCTTACAGTCAGAGTGGGGCAGGTCTCTTCTCACTAGTGACATGTGACAGGAAGAGGGGAAATGGCCTCAAGTTATGCCAGGGCAAGGTTAGGTTGGATATTAGGAAGAACTTCTTTACAGAAAGGGTGGTTAGGTACTGGAATAGGTTCCCCAGGGAGGTGGTTGAATTGCCATCCCTGGATGTGTTTAAGAGCCGTTTGGATGTGGTACTCAGGGATATGATTTAGTGGAGGGTTTTTAGAGTTAGGGTACTGGTTAGGCTGCGGTTGAACTTGATGATCTTCAAGGTCTTTTCCAGCCTGGGTAATTCTGTGATTCTATGAATGAGGGCTGAGACATACAACTATGGCTGCATTTATTAATGCCCTACTAAAAGTCTGTTCAGCTGCTAGTGTCCTGGGTTTATCAAGTCTCACAATCATTAGGATCACTAGTCTTCACTGTCAAGCTCCGTTCTTTTAAACTTCTCCTGCTCCCTCTCCTGCCTAGATGATGTCTTTTTATTTTTAAATTCCTGGGGAAGTTGAACTATTCTGGGATTCTGTCGCTTCTTGCAGAAAATGATCTTTTCCTTCTTGTAAGAGCTAATGGAAATGCATCACTTCAGAACTTGTTGCCTTTCAGAATTTCCAGAATAGCAAATGTATATGGAGTTAACATAATATGGCCTGGTAATGAGTAAGTATCAGTGTGTTACTATCAAAAAAATATAAAATAGTCCCTCAATATTTACTGTGATCAGGAATTATAGTGAAAATGTTCCAACTAGGGAACTATGAGTGGCTCCTGTTTCCCTATTCTACAAATTACTAAACACTACTTTTCATTTATAAGTGAGAGAGAAAAAGGAGACAGTCAAAAAAACTACACAACTAAAAGAGGGCTGTTGTTTTGAATCATAAAACTGCCAAAAAGGTAAATTGCAGGTCTGAAAATGAATTTATTAAAAGAAGATGGAAGACCTGTTTTTTAGCAAACCATTCAGTAGAGGCACTAAATCAAATTCCAAATCTTCAGTAGCAGATATTAGACGTCAAGCTTACAACTCCCACATTTATCTCCCAATACTCTGAGTATATCTTTGTTGATGGTGGAAAGAAGAGGGTTTCTATAATTATGGTGCAGAGAGATTGTCTGTGTTCTTCCTCACGCTATATGTATAACTAGTCCTCAAAATCCATCTGAGACTTAAGAATCTTCACTACAGAAAAACAATATTCATTAAGGCAGAAATTGATGATAATTTACAAATCATTTAGGAAATCAAAGCATTTTGTCTTCACTCTTAAAAGAAAAATCTTTAACAGATATTCCTTTTGGAAAAAATAATTCACAGTGATTCATCATTTTGTCTCCTAGCCCCTGTAAAATCTATCTGGAAATGTTTCCTTTTAAGATTCAAACACAAAACTCGCTGCTCTCTTGTCAGATACTGCTGTGTATGTTTCTGAAGAGTGATTTATAGACCACATTCTCTCTGACAAGTAAAAGAATTCAAAATGAAAAAGAATCATAGCAAAATACAAAGCCAACCTAAAAGGGTCAAGTACAGATCTAAAACTTAGATTTGGTAGGTTCCTTCTTTAGGTTTTCAACTTAGAACACAAGTGATTCCTCTTCAAAGAGGGAAATCTTTCAATTCAGGATACATGATTGGAGAAGTAATTTTCTGAAATGAGTCTGAAAAACTGAAACCTCCAACTATGGTGTTCTGGCAACTACAAAACAAACAAAGCAGAAACAAGCAAACAAACCAAGAAGGGTAATGCAAATGATAGCCTTTTAAATTAATCAACAGATGCCATTTAATGTGTTATGAGTTACTCCAGTACGGACTCCATAGACTCTAGCAGACTCTAATTTTGCAGAATGGCCAGTAATTTTAATGTGAAGATGCCATTTGGAGAGAATAACAGGAAATTTTTGGTAACCTAATTCTGCTGAACCATAAATAAATCATTTATAAACCGATAATTATATCTGAAGATGCAACAAGTTTGTAAGTATCCTCAGTAGTTGTTCTAGGTATATACATTAAGAATTAAATATAGATCTAAGTTTTGTCTGATCTTACTGTTCTGTATGATATTATCCTGTAAGTGGTGCACATAGAATTTCCCAGTTTTCAGATAGAAGAGCTGTGGAGATGCTCAGCAAAGGACCATGTGGATGCATGGGCTCAAGGAAGACTAAATAAATCTTCAGAAGAGATATCCATCAAGAATCACTAGAGGACACTCTCTTGTTCAGGAAATACTTTGAGATGAAAAATGTTGAAGATTAGTGAAATTTTAAGGTGAAATAGTCTGGTAGGACCTTATATTGTTTGTTTTTTCTCCTGGATATTACCAACCCTGGATGCTTCCCAGAATATAATAGGTTCTGATTCTCTTCAACTGTTGTTTCTAGTCATATAAACTACTAGCAACTGTTGATACATACTTCTTTTCCCAGAAACTGTTATGAAGAAAACCACCTTTCAGAGTAATTACTGGATTTGCATTTATGGATGAATGTGATTTTCCTTGTGGAATTTAGCATTTTTCTACAAGAGCTCTTATTTTTCTTCTTCTCTCTCTCTCCCTTTTTTTTTTTTTTTTTTTTTTTTTTTTTTTTGTAATTTTATTTTATTTTCAATTTACGTAATGGAATAAAGACTGAAACAGATTGAAGAAGTGACTTCCCCTTAGGAGGCTAAGGGCTAAGCTGCTGCTTATACTGTGTTGCAAAGAACAGTTGTGCTTTTTCCTTTCACTCAGTGTCTGCAGAACAAATGGAACTGAAAACAGGAGAGAAGACTGCATTAGTGCTATTGGTAATCACCTACATTTTAGTAAGAGAACTGAATTAGGCTGTTTTAGGATTGAGAGAATATCATTTTCTGAGATGTGAGTGAAGTATGTAACAAAATAGTAAATAAATATATAAAAGGCCGGGGAGTATTGACTTTAATATAGAGTTGTAAGAAGAATATAGGAAGTTATTTAATGTCTTTAGAAAAATAGTTAGGAGCACTGTATGGTTCAGCTTATGATGATTTCTGACCAGAGTACGAAGCAGGACAGTGGTTTACAAGTAGCATCAAAATTATTTATAGCTTTTCACCTCGAAACAGAGTTTTTTTTGTATTTACTATTAACATATCTGAAGCACTTTTTCATTTATTTTTTTAGCCAAAGTTTTATACTTTTTACTCAGTTTTAATCTGTTATTTCTTATGATCTTAACTTGCATGTCACTGTTCTTATTCTACTTAGGTTGCTCTGAAAGTAATGCCTTCTTTTTATTTCCATGGAAACTACAACTGATACAAATAGCACATTAACACTATTTGATAGAGCAAATTTTCAGCTTCAAAACACTATTTTTCAACATATTCACCAGCATTGGCTCTGTATTTTCACCAGCAATGAACAAGAGCCTTCATGCTGTGCTCATTAAAGTCTGTAACACTGGAGGTGACCAGCAGTTTCACAGCGGCTATGATGACATCGTCACTAGGAAAATATTGTCCATTTGTCCACACAGTCTATCTTTTGTTGTCCCAAAGAGATGGATGTCAGAAGCCACTAGTAGAGCATGTGGTGTGGGACAGTGCAGCCAAGATTGGCAATATATTCCATGGTCTTCAAACTGGTATGGGACCTGGAGTTACTGGGATGCAAGAGAGAGGTTGTCTTCTTTTCTGACCTGACTCTGGAAATTAGAGCCTTCAAATTAGCCAGTGTTGTGGCTGAGTGGTCAGAGTTAATGGTTTGTCTATGTTTCTGGAAACCCAGAAGGATCATCACTTTCCTACCTCTAAAGACCATGCACAGTACTTTATTTGCTGAGGGCAGCATCTTGAACATTTTCTTCAATGGGGAATTCACATGTTGACACTATGTGGACTGCCATTTTGCTTCCAGATTGTAGTGGCGACAGCAAATCTCATCACCAGTAGTGATTCAATCCAGGAAACAGTCACCTTCAGCCTTGTTCTGGTTCAATAGATCCTGACAGACTTGCATACAGTGTTCCTATGTGAGTAAGATGAAAGTAATCACAGCATATAGATGCTTATTTCTTTATGGATACTATAAAGGAAATCTGACTTAGATGTAAAAATCTGCTGTAGCTCAGATGAATCCCATGCAGAGTACCTGACACAGCAGAACAATGAAGGACATTTTCACCCTGATTTTCTGCAGGACTTCCTCTGAGCAACATCTTGAGCAACATCTAATGTAACATCTAGTCTAACATCTTTTCTACAGAAGAAAAAATAATCCCAACTGTTCACTGTCTAATTTTTTTTCCTAATATTCTCTAGTCTTTCTTTTATGTCCTTGCTGCAAGTGCATATAATGTAACTGAATTTAATTCCTTCATACTCCATTAAAATATTACTTAATCATGAAGAGATTTCAGCAAAATTGTTCATTCACTTTTTCCATCACAAACTTCTTTGAAGAAGTTTTCATTAGAGGAATAAAGTCTGAAGGTTTTTCTTCTGTGTTCTGAAAATAATAAGGTTCTCTAAAGGTATGTATTGTATGGAATAAAGAATATTCCTTATAAACATTCCTAAGTTGAAAACAGAGCGGTCTCTGGAGAGTTTGATTTTCTCAAAACAGGTAGAGTATTGAATGCACAATCCCACTCCTGCATGATTAATTATATTCCAAGTTGCGTGAGACAAGCATTTGAAGCTTTCAAAAACATGAAAAGCAGCATTCAGCACAAATACACTCAAAAATATGTATGAAGAATAAATTGGCATCTCTTCAAATTTCATGTGTTGGAGAGAGAAATGAAAATGTATACATTTACTAACAAGAACTAAGATCATATGTGAAACAAGATAGATAGGAACAATGCCTACTTGTTTCCTCTTGCATTTTATATGAGGTGCTGCATTGCTATATGACCTGAAGGAGTTGTTGCAACACAGAAATAATGCCAACATAGCAATCTATGTCTAATTTCTTATACGGGGACATAACATGCTTTAAATGGTAATATCCATGCTAATTGCCATTGCTATATTTGAAAATTGTCCCCACCCCCACAATTTCTAATTCTTTCATGTCAAAAAGCATAAGAGAGCTGGTTCAAGCAGAGAAATAGAAGACCATTTGACCTCTTAAGTTAGTAAAAATACTGTTCAAAATGATGGGCTGTATTATACCTTTGCTTCCAATAGCTCTGTTGCTTGCCATTAAATAGTGAAAAGTTAAAACGATCCAAATAAACAAATAGCATTTTTTCCCCATGTTTTTGGTATATCAGAAAACAATTGTTTTGGGCGCTTACATTGGATTCATCAGATAATTCATCCTTTCACAGCGCCTGAAAAAATGTGCAGAGGGTGTCTCTCAGCCATTGCCCTATGCTTTCACAGTTCTTGTTTAGTCAAGGAATTCTGTTCTTGTTTAGTCAAAGAATTCTAACAAAAAATATAATAGTATATTTAGGGTACCCTAAATTTTGATCCTACACGTGCTACTTATAGCCAGGAATCTCATCAAACTATGCTATTTCATGTTTTCCATGTCACCTATACACTTCCTCACTCAAACATACTTTTCAAGAAAGGCCAAGGACTGGGAGCTGAAGCAGGTGGGTCAGCTTTGTGCCACGTCAGCAAAATAAAGACTGGAAAAAAAGCCAACAGCTCTGCCCTGACTATCTAATTGTGACCATGGCATTCTCTAGCAGGAAGATACTCATAATTTCAGGTAATTAAATGACTAGAAAGTTCATTCTGTGCTTGGCAGCCAAAATTAAACATGTCAAATGAACAAAGCCTGCTTAAGTGAGTGAAATACCGAAACTGTTATCGATTACAGTTAGTTAATTAGGTTTAGAGAATATTTTGATCAATGCTTTTGGCTTCTGAAAATGATGTTATAAATGCAAGCCCAACATCCTCTGATTATTTTCTTATTATCTTGGCTGAGATTGGGTGAAAGGATTAGTTTGTACTTTACTTTTTTTTTACCACAAGGACAAAGTTATGTTATTGTGATTTTAGTTATTTCTTCTTCTGAAAAAATAAATAAAACCACAAAAACATCTATGAACAATTAGGAAAAAATCTTTATTTGGTATACAATTTTCAGCAAACAGCTATATTTTGGATCTTCAAAATGTAGGTCTGTACTTTCTTAATTTGTATAACAGCCAGATCTGACTTAACATGCTCTTTAATTAATAAAGGAAAAGATTCTTCAGCTCTGCAGGTTCATGAAATAAAGCTCTTCAGACACTTATTATGCACCAGATCTGTATTTAGAATGGTAAACGCCACATTCAAAAACATTATAAACAACATGTCTGAATAACACTCCATATTTTGATAGATAAATGTTTTATTCTGTTAGTCAAGTCAATCTTTTAACAGTTTTTCTTAAGATTAATATACACACAATTATCTATATGTGTATAACATGTCTGCATGAAATTATATATTGGCTAAAATCAGAATAATTTTTATTTAAAACAGCATTCATTGTCTGGTTTGTTATTTTCACGGAAAAAAAAAAAAGCAACACAAAGAATTTGGATTTGAAGAATACACTAAATTTCAGTTTTAATGAATACTGTGATGTAAATAAACACATAAAATAGATTGTCAGAAACACATATTGTCATATTTTTGGAGGCTTAGTTTCTGATTATGGAGTGGGATGATGAAGAAAGAGCAGGCTCTCAGTTTTCTTCTAGGTGCAATATGTGCTCCTCTGTACCCTTTGTATGAGATAGATGGCTTCTTATTACCACCCAATAACAAAAAAGTCTGATGGCTGTAGTCTACTTTTCAAACTATTTGAAATAGTAGAGAATTTTTACACAGCACATGGAAGTAGACAGAAAGTTTCTTGCTTAGTGCTATCCCCCCCACATCTGAAGAAGAGCCTAGGGAAAGTTTGAACCTTAATGTTCACATTTTCTTACCTGGCTAACACTTGAGTGCATATAAAAATTAGTTTCCGCTATTGTGTGTTTTCAACCCAGTGGACTACAAAAACATGTAAGAGCATGAGAGAGACCATGATGAATAGAATGCTTTTAAATTATAGAATCTCTCAGGTTGGAAAAGACCTTAAAGATCATCAAGTCCAACCACATCCTGACTATACTATCCTAACTAACAACCCTCTGCTAAATCATGTCTCTGAGCACCACATCCAAATGGTTTTTAAACACATCCAGGGATGATGACTCAAACACCTCTCTGAGGGGCCTATTCCATTTGCCAATATGCTCTGCTGAAAGCATGATGAAGTTTAGATGAGACTCTTTGACACAATGACACAGATGAGTTGAGCTTCCTGATATGGATGCTCATAGAGAAGACATTTTTAAAAATCATCACAGCTAAATGAAAATACAGTGTCCCCTGCAGAGCTGCCAAGGTCAGTGATAGTGCTGGTAATCTGTTGTATAAATACCAGATGCACTAGGTATAGAGCCTCAAGGCATTTTTAGTTCACATTGTTTAAACTGATAATCAAACACCAAGCTTCATTACAGTAAGATTTTTAGCCTTTCTTTCCTGTCTTGTTCTGTAATATATCTGAGTATAAATAAGTAAAACATGGCATAATTGTTTTGGAAGTATCCTTTCCCAGCACAATATCCCAGTAAACTTTAAAGAAAACAGGAACTTTGCACAATCTGATATTTTTTTCACAGGTTAGACAACAGGATTTACCCTTCCATATAATCTTTTTTACTGGGAGACAGTTTTATTAATCCACTTGGAGTTCTTTGCTCTTGTTTTACAGAGCATTTGTTTCCTAATTAATCCATCCAGTACACAGTTTGACCCTTTAACCTGTAAAATGAGTATTCATCTTTCTGATTTTATGGCATGACGTCACAAAGTCCAGCTGCAGCTGATTTTCTTTACTTGATAAGATAGGAATGGACAATTAACCTAGATTGGAAGCTCCTTCGTCTCAGCTGCTGCAAGTGGCCATTCTTCATGATTGCTTTCAGAAGTTTTTTGATTTTGGGAGATGAGTAGCTTAAAGATATTAAAGGATATCCTTCTTCTAATGTCTAGGAACACACTTCTGATTTTCACACTAGAAAAAACTGTGACCAGTTTCTAAATACTTGTTCCTCTATCACTGCTATCCTTTAGTTTAGATGCTTTCTTGCCCTGGTGTTTCCCTATCTGTGTATTTACGGATCTGTTACTGGTTTACGGGTTGGTTCGGCCCAGTTCCATGACTAGTGGGGCCAAGGGATTTCACAAAACCTGTGCCTCTGGAGAAGGGAAACAGGGGACCCCAAAATAATTAGGAAAAAAACAGCAGCAATGATCTGAGTAGAAACGAACTAATTTTACTAAATATAGTATCGGAATACAAAATAATTAGACTTGAAGCCAATAATCAGGTATAATGAGAGAGTATCTGAAAGCTGTAGGCCTTACAGTAATTGCGCAGTCAGCATGAGCAGCAGTGAAGCAGAAGAGCGGTGAAGAGCAAAGCTGAAGGAAAACAAGAGAGATCAGATGACCCAACACCACCTTATATGTGTTCCCCCTGTGCAGGGATTATATCAGCACAGTGAACAGTCTTCTGGGGAATGTAGTTTCTTCTCTTTGCTGTGTGGACCTGGGGCATTAACAATTTAGTCCCCAGTACACTACATGATATGATGATGTGGAATACTGATGATCATAAAACCATGACAGGATCGTGATTCAATACCCTTTTACCATCTGTTTTTATTAGATTGTACAAAACAATACTCTTCTTCTAGAACTCGTTGCTTTCTGATCACTTCAAGAAACTTTTTTTTTTTTTTTTTTACTTATTCTTTGCTGAGAAGTCTTAAACCTCTTAATGTCTCTAGAAGTGGTCAGCAGCACTTGTTGAAAGCCACTCAACTACTATCGCTCTTTATGGATAGAAACATGAATTACATTTCTGTTTTTTTTTTTTTGTTTTTTTTTTTTTTTAGTATTTATTGCTGTCATTAAGTTCTTTGTATTAGTCCCTAAGTGCATTACATTCTTTTTTACATGATTTAACTTTATCTTATTGTTACTTGTGTGCCCCCAGTGGCACAGTGGTATAAGCTGCTGCTTGCGGCACCGGAGGGCCCGGGTTCGAATCCCCCTCCGTGGCGCAGGGGGTAGAAGTACTGCTCCACTACACAGGGGGCTCGAAACCCGGGAGTTGGACTTGATGATCTCTAAGGTCCCTTCCAAATCGCACGATACTATGATACTATGATCCTATGATACTTAAATCCCCAATGATAGAGACTTTCAAAACTTTCATGCATAGAGGATACTTCCCAAATTCATGCCACCAGTAAATTCCACTAAAATAAGCATTATTCACCACAGTGACAAGAAAATAATAGATATTCCCAGAACTGATTCTTCAGTGGAAGGCATCCTTCACCCTCTCCTCTCCTCCTTATCCCCCTTCCTTTCTGTCCCTTCTCCTCTCCTTCTCTGTATTGATCTTCAACTTCTGCATGTTACCTAGCACATTCTCCCAAAGCACTGTCTAAAATATCTAGAAGAACATCTCAGAGAAATCCAAACAAAAAAGTGTCAGGCAAGAATGTCTGGAGGCCTCCATGGATCAGCAAGGAGCTCCTGGACTTCCTTATGTGCAAAAACAAAGTCTATAGGGAGTGGAGGCAGGAATGAGTTACCTGGGAGAACTACAAAGAAGTTGACTGAGCAGCCAGGGGACAGGTTAGGAGAGCTAAAACCAAGATACAATTAAATCTAACCAAGGGACATAAAGGGGAACTAGAAGAAATTCTACAGGTATAGCAACGATAAGAGGAAGGCTGGGGAAGATGTGGGCCCTCTCTGGAAGGAAACTGAAAATGATTCCTCTCACAAGGGATACTGAGAAAGCTGAAATGTTCAGTGACTTCTTTGCCTCAGTCTTCACCAGCAAGGGCTCTAGCTACAGCACCCAAGCTGCGGAAAGCAAAGTTAAGAACTTGAAGAAGGAAAATCTGCCCAGTCTCATTGAAGATTGGATTTGAGACCATCTAAAGAACCTGAAGGTGCATGAGACAGGATGGAATCCATCCGCAGGTTCTGAGGGAACTAGCAGATGAAGTTGCCAAGCTTCTATCCATCATATTTGAAAGGTCATGGCAGTCTAGTGAAGTTCCTACTGATTGGGAAAAAAATGTAGCTGTCACTCTCAAGAAAGGAGAAAAAAAGATCCAAGGAGCTACAGGCCAGTCAGTCTCATCTCTGTGCTTGGCAAGATAATAGAGCAGATCCCCCTGAAGGCCCTAACAAAGCACAGGGAAAATAAAGATGAGGTGATTAATGTTATTTTAGATGGCACATTTTTTAAAAACATCTCGATTTGCATAAGATGTTATGTATAATCTCTCTATCCTGATAAGAGGGATGCAAAAACATAGCTTGCAGACAGGACCTGATATAATTTGAATAAGAAAATAAATTAAAATATTATGATTTATTATTATTATTATTATTTTATTTTTTGAAAGGATATAGCAGGTGTAGGTAGAACAAAAAAAAAAAAAAAAAAAAAAAAAAAAAAAAAAAGAGAGAAAGGGTACTAGTATTATTGGACCTAATGATTCATTTCAGGCAATGATTTTGACTGCCAATCTAACCAAAATTAACTTCAGAATTTATGAATTCTTCAATTTCTTATCTACTCGGTGAAAGTAATTTTCTATGACTTGTAAATGAACAGTACTAGAGCTGAAAGTTTTCATCCCTTCCTTGTCAAACAGTCATTTCTTCAGCTCATGAGCTTCCTTGCTCATTGTGTGAGATTAGAAGAAAAAACAAAAAAACTCTTTACGGCTGTATTTTCTCCATGGTTGAATTACAAGCCTGATGTTTACCAAGGGTTGAATGGTCCTATAGTAAAACACAGGTTATGAGTGGGGAAGTTTGTTTTTTTTTTTTAATACTGCCTGTGACCCAGGCTTAGTATGTATCCATACGCAAGAATGTTAACCTCTTAGATCCACAAACTGGGGGGAAATTATACAGTGAAGATGTTATAAGAGCAACTTCTGACACTTTTAGATGGAATTGAGTGCTCAGGAAAAGCAAATCTTACTATCTTTTAACTCCCTCCTTTCTATTAACCACCACTGCAGATAGTACCAGGGGCTTTTTTGCTTGCCAAGGAATGTATGCAAAAACTCAGGTGAAACATTTATTTAAACATTCAACACAACTGAAAACTTTTTTAATGAATTATAAATGGATAAAGATTCCTTCTGTACCATAATTCGATTTCCCTTTTAATTATGATACCCGTGACCACTGCAAATAAATTTCAAACAGAAAATGAATTATTTCTGCTAAGCATTTCCCGCTTCTTGCCATTGTCACTTTGAATATTTTCTCTAGGCAAAATCTTCAGCTCAGATAAAAGCTAAATTCATAAATGAGTGCCAATAGTGGAAATATAAGCTTGGCATCTTGGACATTTGGAGCTGCCAGGTGTATTGTATATATGACCACAGCTGTCACACACTGTGGTAACTGAAGGGAAAAAACAAGCAAAGAGATGGGCTTTAGGAACTAGCAAGAGGCAGTGCTATATTATTATTTTAATTACAAGTGGATACTGATTTGCTTTATAATGACGATGCAAAATTGTTGAATGTCCAATATGTGCCTGAAATTATGCTCTGATGCAAATTTACAATAGAGATAAAGGCTGTCAGCAAGAAGTCTCTTTAAAACACACTAAGCCAAAAAGAGAAAAATAGAACAATGACTTTTTAATACAATTCTGAAAGACCAATGCCTGTCGCCAAATTAAGGAAACTACATAAACAATACGATGCAGGAAAAAAAGAAGAAATCTGTAAAATTCTTTCAAAAGTTTGTACTATGAAAGCAAAATATGTATAAACAATTTATTATATTTCACTATCACAAAAATAATATAAAAATGTAGATTTTCTAAGGAAATTACAGGACTCTTTCCCAAGGCCAGAACATTCCCAAGCACAACGCTTCATATAAGTTTTTCCATTTGCAACCCAGCCAAGAAATCGACAGTGCAGCCTTCTGGGGTAGCAGCATGAGATAAGATGCCTGCTGCAGCGATGATTCAGTGGTCATGCTGAAACTGTTCTTAATGAACATTTCTTTATTCAGATTTAGGTAGGGATGTGACTTTGGTGAATTATAGAAATGTCCATAGAGAAAGAACACAGGTTTATTCTAAATGCATACTCTGCTTTTAGAAGTTTTGTACATCTGATTGTCTTATGACTGCAATTTCAAAGATAAGTATTCACATCCCAGGTCTTTTAATTCTTTGCAGCCTTTCATTTTCCTCTTCAGCTCAGTTCAGGCCCAAAATTAGAGTTGGTTCATAGACTGAGTTCCAAAAAAGTCTCGCAGTCATAAAAGTATAAAATGTTGGGAAAAGATTTACTGTCCTTGTGATCCTTATCTTTCTCTCTTCCATTTAATCCAATTAACCCCTGTTTTCTACCAACATTCTTTTCATTTTATGAAACTCTTTTTTTGATGTTTGATGTATAAAATCCATAATAAATAAACACTGACTTCTGTTATCAGCTAGGTGCCCTTCTGATGTGTCTGGATATTTGCTGCCCTGACAGGGCTATTTCTTTAGTTTCCATATTGGCTTGTAATGTGATCTGTCATACTACTGTTTCTGTCCCTTTTCTCTCTGAATCTGCAATTCAAATAAAGTTTCATCAACTTGTATTTCCTTGCAATTTTATCTAAAAAGATTTTACCTTGATTGTTGTGTTGGGCAAAGTTCCCAGGATGGTGTTCCTTCATGCACAATCTTTCACTTCAGAAAAAGGGAAAACTGAAGAATGCACCTATGTAAATTATTGCATTAAGGCTCATGTATTTCTAATGGATCAATATTAACTATTTTTTCCTCAAAGTTCTTTGCTTTTTAATCATAGTATCATAGTATCGTGTGAGTTGGAAGGGACCTTAGAGATCATCGAGTCCAACTCCCGGGATTTGAGCCCTCTAGTGTAGCAGAGCGGCAGTTCTACCACTTGCACCACAGGGGGGATTCAAACCCGGGCCTCCAGTGATGCAAGCGGCAATGTTTCATGATACCCCAAATTGAGAGACAAGGAAGATTTGTTCCAAATGTGTTAGGAATCAGAAAGCCATGAAAAGCTTTTAACATTTCAGAATCAGGGAAAGAAATTCCATTTTCACATAATTTCTAAATATTACAAACCTGTTACATACTGAAGCATCTTTCAAAAGCCATTCAATTCAGCCTTTGTAAACAAGGTAGCATGGTGGATCCCATTTTATTTCTGATTAAGAACTAATTCAGTATGACCCCATATCATTGGAAGTTGTTGGAGCTAATCAGAGGTGTCATGAGCTCTGAATTTTACTGCTGCTGCATAGCAAACCATTCAAAATAGAAAACTGCAAATTCAGGATTTATGCTTTGTAGGTGTATACCTCACGCTTGGAAGATTATTGAAAAATTCCTTGTTCACTGTTTTCTTAAGACAACTGTAACCTACAGCATTTTAATTGTAAATCCCATATTTGACAATCTAACTAATGTCTTTTGCTAAATTAATAAAAGAGACATATTAACTTTAAATCCCACATAAAGTAAAGATTGCTGTTTTAATATCCCATCCATATCCTTTATCTTTCTACAGGGGCTTTCAGGCCAGTAGTTTTAATAACATGCATGAATGAAGATGCTCCTTTTTAACACAAATGGTGGCAAAGAGTATTTCCTTTATATTAGCAGGCAATCAATTCCAATAGCTTTTTAATGCTTCCTTAAAGAATCAATTTTAAAGCAGAAGCTCTTCAGGGGACCCTCTTAAACTTCTTCACAGCCAGTCTTCTAATTTTTATTACAATGCAATCTAAAACAGCTACAAAAATAATGCAGATAATGTTTGCTGGGTAATGATTTCCAATTTCCCTGTTCCATGTACCCTGTTATTAGGAGGATCATCTTAGCTGTGTAAATTAATTTTCAATTCACTTCAGGGGAACATTACAATGATTTATTCAGCACTGGTGATGAAGAAAGTGTTGGGAGGATTTTAGCAATCTGAGAAACAAAACTAATTTGTTCTGATTATCACCATGTTAAAAAAGAGGAACACAAAAGTTCACAAATACCTGAGAGGTTAGTGTTCAATCTACAGGAGCAATCATAGAATCACAGAATCATAGAATCATAGAATTACCCAGGTTGGAAAAGACCTTGAAGATCATCAAGTCCAACCGCAGCCTAACCATAGTACCCTAACTCTAACAACCCTCTCCCTCTGCTAAATCATATCCCTGAGTACCATATCCAAACAGCTCTTAAACACATCTAGGGATGGCGATTCAACCCCCTCCCTGGGGAGCCTATTCTAGTACTTGACTACCTTTTATGTAAAGATGTGTTTCCTAAAATCCAACCTAAACTTGCCCTGGTGCAACTTGAGGCCATTTCCCCTCATCCTGTCACTTGTCACCTGTGAGAAGAGACTTGCCCCACTCTCACTGTAAGAACCTTTCAGGTACTGGAAGAGGGTGATAAGGTCTCCCCTCAGCCTCCTTTTCCCCAGCTAAACAGCTCCAGCTTCCTTAGACTCTCCTCATAGGGTTAATCAATGTGATCCTGAGTATAGTTACCTAAATAAGTAAAAAAAATGAGATATACTGATTTCTTCCCACATTTCGAGATTTTTAGAAGGACTGGGCAAATTTCAGGCTTGCTTGTGTTTTGTATGAGGCAAAAATAGAGACCAACTTTTTATTTATTAAAATCATCCCTGGTCAATGAAGACCATGCTAGCTGCAAGTTACACAAGGAAGAAATTATTTCAAAAATGAATGTAGTCTTAGTTATGATATCCAAGATTTGGGAAAGATCCAGGCTAGGAAAAAGGATTATTAGATTTTCTATTATCACAAACAAAAGATTTGTTGTGCATTACTTATCTGCAGGACGTACTCAATAACAGGATAAACATGACTTGTCTTTAAAGAGATTCCTCAGCCTTGATAAATAAACAAAATAGATTAAGTTTGTAACTATAACAATACTCAACATACTTACATTTGAGATTCTAGAATGCTCTGTGTTTATCTGAACTATTATTCTGAATCAAGCTAAGTATAGGTTTAATTAGCTGGAAAACATTTCTCTGTAGAGCTTCTTAGGAAAGTACATACCAAAAGACAAACATAAGGTAGGATGTTGCTTGAAATTCCGTGAAAGCTTTTGACCAGCCATTCAAGGACTTCTTGTGGAAGAGATTACTTTGACAGACTTTGATATTTATCCAAGATTCTGTCACCCACAACATACCATTGTGGAGACAGGTCTACATCAAACAGGATTAGTTTCAAATAAGTTGTAGCTAAGATGTATTGTCTTTTTCTGTTTATAGACTTGTGTCCAGTGATTTCATTCTATTCCTTCTTTCATCACAGGAAGCAATGTCTAATTGCCATCTTCTCACTTCTCCACATCTGTCATTATTTCATTTTCCTTTATATTAGTCCATCAGGTTGGAGATTACTACTTGTTTTATTCTCTTCTATTTTGTAAGCTATTCCACATAGTTGATGATCCCTATTGCTCTTTTTCACAAGTTTTCTGCATCTCAATAGCTAAATATCTCCTTGTAAGTCAAAGAAAGCTCAGGCAAAGAGTAATAAAGCAATTTAACTCTCGTGAATCTGAGATCAGTGCACAAATTTATATTGTACTTCGAATTATGTTTTTCTTGTCTTAGTAGTTGTTAACATTGTATATTATTTGTATATTTTATTTAAAAATTGCAACAAAATTACATTCTACATCAAACGTCCTCACCTTCATGAGTAGTACTTGAGAGAAAATATCTTGATAACTGTAAATTAAAGTAATAGACTAATAGACTTTTCTTGATGTCATCAATGACACAAGAAATTCCAAATTTAATTTACTTTACATAAATCTGCCTAGTGATCCAGCGCCTCTCTCAGTGTCTACTACAGTGCAAGTGTCTACTGCTTCCTTTGCTGTCAATGAGAAGAAGAGAGGGATCTCTGGAGAGCTATTAATTCCATTTTAAGAGTGATGTTTGTGCTTTGTGGCCTGAATTGATCCCCAGAGAACAGGAATAATTGCACTACAGAGGTCCCTCTTTCTCATTCCTCTAGGCTCTCTCAATCACTGATAGTAAGTAATAACTGTCTTTGATTAAGATAGGGACTTTCAGGCAGCTAATTAGATGAAATTACTGCTATCACCAGTAACTTAGTAAGGAGATAAAAAATACAACAAATATGGCTGTTTTTTTATGGACAGAAAGATACACTTAAATTTAAGACTTAGTAGTTGACAATCCTGCCCAAGACAGTAGGGACTGGAACTAGATCATCTTTGAGGTCCATTCCAAACCAAACTATTCTATGATTCTTCCAGGACATACGTTGCAGCAGCCAAGCAGATAGGTAATAAAGTTATTTAATCATGTCCTCCCTCACCAGACTCCATCACTCTATCCCCAGTCTGTTGCAATTTCTTCTCTTTCTTTTTCATGTCAGCAAAACAAAGAAATCATTTTTAGCAGGGCTCATGCACAAGTTGGCAAGGATAACATTCTTAAATATCACAGTGCTATTATGATAAGCACAGCACACTGCAGACAGAAAAACTGCAGATTATGACAACCTTCAGTAAGTATGGATGATATTAAGAGTTGGATATTTTTTTAAGCACCCAAAAAGCCATTAACAACCTGTCAAAAAAAGAAAAGCCTATCAGGATTTCAAATAAAAGAAAAATCTGTTTATAAATGCTTATCTCCCTGATCTTCTCTGCATCTTAGGCAGAAAATGATATGTACTGACTTTAGAAATAATCATCACATTTGAACACTAGAACTATAGGAAAATTCCAGAAAAGTATGCATTTTGGTTTTCTTCTAGTGTTGCTTGAGAATATGAAGGTGGGGAAAAGAAAATAAGAGGAATTAATTGTTCCCGAGTGCAATTATAGTTTAAACCCCCCCTTGCCCAGGTACTAGCGAAACCCTCGCTAGGGCCAAAAAGACCACCGTGACTCATCAAGAAAGGTGGCAAAATGGCGTTTATTAGAAGTAATCAGCACCTTATATGCCTTACTACGTCGTCTACGCCCCCTAGGGCGCACGTTTGAAATGCACGCCAAGGTACATCACAAGGTGAGGGACGGAAAAAGGAGGGGCCCCTGTCGCGTCACATCCGAAATCTTCGCTCGCCGCCTACCACCTCTCCCCCCCTCCAAATACTGCAAGGTTCAACCTCGTTAGCATCTACAACAATTAATACATTAAAATTCTACATTATGATCCAATCCTCTTTCAGAAAAGAAAAACACAACCACTTCATTATTCCACCCAATTCCAGTCTGGTCATAAGCAAAAAATATTCATTCTATGCTAGGCCAAATTAGGAGATAAATATCAGAGAATCTAGCTTAGTGCTTGTTAATTGGTAGAGAGAAAGAAGTGATCATTAAGCTAATTTAAATTTTGTTGCTACTCAAATTCTTGAAACTCTTAAATCAGACTGGAGCCTTCTGCATAATTCACCTCATGTATTCATCTAAGATTTTTCTGGAAATCAAGGGCTCACACAAACCACCTTCAGGAATCAGGCCCTGGGAAACCTGGTTTAGCAATGCATGTCCCTGTTCATTGCAGAGGACTTGACAGAGGACCTTTAAAGTTCCCTTCCAACTTTAAGGATTCTATGATTCTATGTGCAGCTTTAAATATTTCCTCTTGTAACTAAATCAGTCTGGGGTTATATTTTTGAAAAGCTCAGTGCACTAACAGGAGTGCGATTGATGTGCTAATAGATTAGGTTTAATAGTATGTCCAGGGTTAGCTAATAGCTTTCTGCAGTGTGATGAGATCAAACCAAACGACATAAATACATTTTTGTGCAAACTTTAAACAACAGAAGATTTTTGTCATTAGAATTACAGTTTGTATTTGACTCAAATTATGGCAGTATCACAGCTCCATTTATGAGAAAATAAACTCCTTGCAGCCACTTTGGGATAGACTGACAGATGTCATATTTCCATTTCTCTTTAGAATAATTTTACAGCTGATTTTCTGTTTTGTTGTGTAGCATATAAAAAAAGGATGGGGGAAATACCCTACACAATATTACAGTGAAACTCCATGAAGACATATTGGTTTATTAGTCTTCATATTTGTCTTAAGTCTTAAATCTGTGGATGGCGTTGCTTTCCGAAGATCTTACTCAGTCATGTTCTCCTGAAAGTCAATTCAGATGAAAAATAAATGGAAGATATTTTGTGGAACTGTATGACAAATGGAGAAGGAAAAGGGAAAGGGAAAGGAGAAGTGAAGCGAAAAGAAAATAGAGAGGGAAACAGAAAGGAAAAGGAAAAAGGAAAGAGAGTATTCAGTTGCTATTATCTGTCTTTATATTGCAAGAAAAGTAGCTTGTTTTTCAATTTTTTTTGCTCTTATTACCACTATCTGTTCTGAAAAATAATCTTGTGTCCTTCTCTTGCTTATAATACATAATTTGTAATGATGTTTAGAGGTTAGACCATTGCATACCAAGACTGGTAATGGTAAATTACCTCGACCTTTAGAATATTATTAATTTTGGTTGGCAACTCATTCTACTCATCAGCATTTACAACCATACTTGTTTCTGGGGAAGGCAGAGCTAGGTACTAAAATGGAAAATGTCAAATGCTCCTGTACTCCAAGGACATGCTAGACATTCAAACTCTCATACTTTATTATTATAGCAAGAGTCTGCAAAAAGGGTAGGAAATAATCTAACATTAATCTATACCCATGGCAGACAGTAACAAAGAGGATATATGGCTTAAGCCAGACTGTTATGACTTTAAGATATTCATTTTGTGGTTACCTTCAGATGCTGCTCATCCTTTCTGAGATGAGACATAAACAACAGAGTCACTGAGAGTAGTTACCAGTCTGTATCTCTTTTTCCTGCAATGGACATGGAAGCCACAGCAGTCTCACAGTGAAACTGCACCTGTAGCACCTTTGCTTCTCTGAAACATCTGGATCTGCCTACAATTGCACTCAACTTCAAGTGGCATTTCACTTTCATTCTCCTGTTCTTTTATCACTCCCTTTCTTAGTTCTTAGCTGCTTTTCTCTCCTTTAGACTCATCTTTCAAAGCTTACCTTGTTTCTTTTCCTCCTTTTCTCATTTACTTGCACTAAAGGTCTGGTGTAAAATTCTAGCAAAAATGAAATGAATTTGTTTATATTATGAATTTGTCATAAGTGTAATGGGGAAAAAGTGATGTAGGAAGGATCTATGGGAGAAAAAGAATTGTACTAAAATAATACATTTATGTTTATAAATTTAGTATATTGACTAGCCAAACACATAGGAAGATAGGGGTATTAACGTGTACAGTAACATACATAACAGAGGCTTTTCCTACCTGAAGAAATATACAGAAAAATGGTTTTAAATTAGATTAAGTTTAAAAAATTCCTCTAGATTTACAGTAAGCAAAACGTTTTCGCACACCTTCTACCTACCCCAAATGTAAAATACATGCACTGAACTCCACTAATATAGCCAATGTAGAAAAGCAAATTCAAGAAAGATAGAGTACAGTCTGAAGTAAGAACTGAACCTCCCTATCTACTTATTTTCACTGGTCACTTTATGTTATCATGAAAAACTATTAAACTCACAATAGATCCCTGTAATTTATCTCGTTGCGTCAGAGAATGCAAACTCTATATGAATGTGCTCAGTCTCTGTCAGAGCAGTACATTATTTCCTAGTCATCTTTGTATTATTCTTAGCAGAATACATAGTCCATGTTATGGGTTCATAAGATTTTCATGAGACAAGAAGCCTCAAACAACTGGGAAAAAACTGTTGTAAGAAAACTGCCTTAAATAACTTTACTCTTTATTCTATCATGGAAGTGTTACTACCTCCAGTTTTATCCTAAGATGTATTTGCAGTGCATTATATTGTATTTTATGAAAAGATGCTGTCAGTTCATGCATACACAGAAATATAAATACCCTTTTTACAGAATTCACATACAACCTTAAATACTTTTATGTGTGCACTTACTTTGACTGAGTGCCTTTGTATACAATTATTGAACATAGAACTAATCACAGAATTTGTCAGGTAAATTTTTTGCAAACTAATGTCTAAGTTACTACAGAGCTACTGCATTTCTCCTACAAAGACAAGTGGAGTCAGCTAAGCTTGTTCATCCTAGAAAAGAGAAGGCTCTGGGGAGACCGTATTGTGCCCTGCTAGTTTTTATAGGGAGTTTGTTAACAGGGGGAGACTGACTTTTTACATGGTCTGATAGTGGTAGAACAAAAATGAATGGCTTTAAATTAAAAGAGGGAAGATTTAGGTTAGATGTTAGGGGAAAATTTTTCACTGAGAGGGTTGTGAGGCACTGGCACAGGCTACTTGCAAAGGCTGTGGATGCCTCACCATGGGAGGTGCTGACAACAAGTCAGCTTTGTGCTGACTGCAAACTTCCTAAGTGTGCACTTGATCCCAATTTCCATATTGCTTACAAAGGTGATAAATAGCACCGATCCCAACCCTGAACCCTGAGGAATGCCACTCAACACATGGAGCCATTGACCACAATTCTCTGAGTGTGACCATCCAGCCAATTCCTTATCCAGCAAGTGGTCCATCCATCAAATCCATTTTTCTCCAATAGCAATTGGGATGTAATGTTGGACAGTGTCAAATGCTTTGCACAAGTCCAGGTAGATGATTCCAACCCAAGACATTCTGTGATTCCATAATGTGTTCTAATAAATACCAGGAAAATGGTATTTATGGAAGTGATTCCAATATGAGGAATACATTATTTGTCTAAATGGTATTTGTGAAGAACCTGAAGCCTGTACACCTCTGAGTTTGTGATCTCCTTAACAACTCTGAAAAATAAGCATGGTAAAGACGGAGAGTTGATGATTTCTTATGGAAAAACTAGTGAAATGTTTTATTTTAGCTGAGAATCTGATCTAAAGAAAGATTTGGCAGAGAGTATCTTAGGCAATATGTTTCCCTTGAGTAAATGTTCAGATATTTTTTTGGATAAATGCTTCCCTTGTGCATCAGTTTTAACATCTAGATATTTATTGATTCAACAAAATAACATTTGTGTATAAACAGGAGTAACTATGGGAAATTCAAAGCCTATCTGTCATTCTACTGAGATAAATTTGTCTTGCATGTTGCAGGGCAGTCACATAAAAGCAATAGCTCTGCCACCATTAAACATGCAATAAAGCCTTTCACAAACACACAACATTAGCCAAATTATCTTAACTGCTCAGTTTACTTTTGGCATACAAAAGCTTTCCTTTCATCTAAACAATGTGATAATCTTAATTTCTTCTCTGGGATGGTTTATTACACAGCTAAATAGCTGCTGTTTTCCACTCCAGGATGTGAAGTGATTTTTTACAAACCTCAGAAGAAGGAGGAAGTGTGTAACGATACACAAAATTTATATGTCTCATTTTGGTTTGAGACAGATTCAGGGAAGATCCTTAACTGCAGGATGGTTTTTGGTATAAAGTAGTTGAAATTTCCACCTTATAATATGGGCCACAGCTGCATTGTATTACATCTGTGACTATTTCTGTAATGCACTGAGAAAAACACTGATAAAGTACATCTTGAAGGATTCAAATTTTGTTGTACTGTTTTAGCCATTTATCTTCCAAGAATGAGTGTAAGAAATTTTACTGATCAAAACTGTTCTCTTCAGATGACACAGGTGCAGATATTCATGGAATACATGTTAGATTTACCAATAAATTTTCTAAGTATTGGATCTTATGGTAAATGATTTTTAATCTCTCACCCTTCTTTTGTTTTAATTTTTTTATAATACTGGAAGTAGAGAAGCAATAATCAACATGGCTAGTGTGAACATAGAATCTGTAAATACCTGAAGGGAGGGTGCAAGGAAGACAGAAGCAGGCTTATTTCAGTGGTGCCCAGCGCCAAGACAAAAGAAAATGGGTACAAATTAGAACACATTAGGTTCCATATAAACATCAGAGAGCACTTCTTTACTCTGTGGGTGATGGAACACTGGCATAGGTTGCCCAGAAAGGCTGCAGAGTCACCTCCTTGGAGATCTTCACAAGCCATCTGGACACTTTCCTGGGCACTATGCTTTGGTTGTCTCTGCTTGAGTAGGGGTTGGGCCAAATGGACATGGAGGTCCCTACCAACTGCCAGCTTCTACAAGTCTGTGATTCTGTGGAAGTTGACTTTTACACGAAAAATTAATCAAATGCCCAATATATATCAGACAACAAAAAACTATATAGCAATCCCTTCAGAAACAGTGAACAAAACTGCCAGTGTAATGCTGGGTCCCATGAATGTAAAACTGTGGTTATAACTATAAATGATTGGTTGAAGTACCTACCATTTCACACTGTCTGTAATACCTCTTCCTACCCCAGACAGGGCATAATGTCTTATTTATATCATCGATATGTATCTGTAGGGGTAATAATTTGAAGGTTTGTGTTAGTATCAGTTTGGCAGAGTAACTTCCCTGTTAGAAGTTGTTTAATGAGAAAAGAAACTATCCCTACAAAGAAGCCCCTGCCCACTCCCCTACCCCCACCCCCTTTTTTTTTTTTTTTTTTTTAATTCCCTTGCCTTCTGTTGAAAGATGTCCACCTACAGTCGTTTTGTAAGCACAATTTCTCCACTCAAATTCTCTTCTGGGGTGTGTAGGAATCAAAAAGGAAAAAGCAGAAACAAAAGTAAATTATATAGAAAGAAAGAAAGGGAAAATAATAAATTAAAAAAAAAAAAAAGAGAAAAGAAAAGGGAAAAAAAAAAAGAAGAAAAGAGAGGCAACAAACTATTCTACTCTTTCATATTGTCTTCTGGGAAAAAATCTTGGATGAGAGTGAAGGATTTTTGCATCTACAAAGAGAGAAGATTGGTAATAAAGGATGAGTGATACATCATGAGCATGATGTAAAGGTGATATAAAGGATCAAAAATTAATGCTTTCTGCTTCTTTTAACCTCTCCCTTTTCTACAGACAAGTACTTCAACTGTAAGCTATTCACTCAGCTGTCACAGCAGTCCTTGAGACTTCTGCTTGTCAAATCCACTGACCTCACCAGTACAGAAGTCCAGTACTTCCATATGTATGTGGTGAAGAGATATTACATACACTCAACAGTAACTACACAGTTTGACTTGAAAACATGGGTTGATTTGTTCCAAATTAGAATGTGAAGACTGCTGTTCCTTCTTATTTTCTAATATCCCGTCCTTCTAAAATTAATTGAATTGTTGTTTTTTTTCTCTTTACTGCAAAGTCAATAAAATGCTTGACCTAAATTTTCAGCCACTGTGAATCAACAGAACTCAAGCAGAAATACATGGACTTGCACCAGTTCAGACACTGGAATATATTTTCCTCCAGGCAACACATTCGTGTGAAACTCAAGTCCAATTAATTGGCATTTTACTTTGTATGAGAACATAAGAGCAATAACAAAACTATAGCCTCCTTTCTAGCTTAAATGTCTACCTAAATTCCCTTGTGAACTGTAATTCAGCTGTTAGAACATACAGACAAACATCATATTTAACTGTAGTGATGGCTGAAGGCAATATCTTGTATATTATTTCACAGTATAATTCTATATTGTATTTTCTCAAGCAAAAAGATATTAATTCCTTCCTTCAGGACTCATTTGACCAATAGCATTAGGTATGACTTAAGACTAGTCCTCATTTTCTCTTTGAGTGCACTCAATGGAATTTATCTTGATGTAAAGGAGGTCTGAGAAATACAGTTCTCTTTTGGTGCATCCCATACTCATATTCTGCTGAGCATTACTGTCCACAATCTTTGATGACCAAATAAAAGTGTCTGGATATCTGTGATATGAAGTATAGCAAAGAAAGCAAGGAAGGGGAGAAGGGAGGGAGGGAGGGAGGGAGGGAGGGAGGGAGGGAGTCAGGAAAACAAGCAAGCAAGCAGGCGGAAGCGGAAGGAAGGAAGGAAGGAAGGAAGGAAGGAAGGAAGGAAGGAAGGAAGGAAGGAAGGAAGGAAGGAAGGAAGGAAGGAAGGAAGGAAGGAAGGAAGGAAGGAAGGAAGGAAGGAAGGAAGGAAGGAAGGAAGGAAGGAAGGAAGGAAGGAAGGAAGGAAGGAAGGAAGGATTGTTCGATATTAAAAATATATATTTTGAAAAAATAGACAATAAAAAACATAGAAATAAAAGGATTCCCAAGCAACATTAAAAAGAAATCATCATTTCCTGTTAAGAAAACTGGAACAAAATGGGTAATAATGAATTTTTAACGTATAATCACCTAATGTTTCTTTTAGCAGCATTATTGCCTTCACTGTTGTGAAAGCAAGAATCACATAAGGACAGTCATTCTGTATTGTAAGTGCAAAGACTAGTCATTTTTCAATACATTTTCCCCCCTCCTACTAAAAGCAATCAATGAAGTACTCAGCTAATCTAGGAAAAAATGATCACAGGTGGTTCCATATATGATTTGACTCTGTGAGATTGTAACAGAACTTTGCTCATAGGTGAAAGTTCCCAAAATGCTGAAGTTACATTTTAAGACAAAAGAGAAGCAACCCCATCATAGTCTCCCCTGACTTTGCAATAGATTATTAATACAAGGAAATAATCTCAAACTGACATCTTTTGTAAAGAACAAGAGACAAAGTCAATAATTACTAGAAATAGTCAAGTGGAAAGAACAGAAGCCAATTTAAGAGGAACACTGAAGTCCTTCTAGGGCACTTGCAATTCTAAAACATCTTAAAGCAGTGTCTACACATAAGTCCACAACTGTTTTATTTAGATATTACATTTATTAATATATCACATTTGTTGGCAAGATGGATTCAGACTCCAGATTTAACAGCAAGTAATGCTTCATGATACTGTAATAGAATGAGATGCACTGTGACAGCTTTTATTTTAACAAACAATGTATTTCTGCTACCAGTCTTAGACTAGATATACACTGTATAATTTGATTCCTATTGCAGGGTAGTTTTTAAACATTTCATAGGTAAAAATATGAGGGCCATATCTCCTTTTTTATTTTCCTGGCTCACATTGTCAGAGGTGGATCTTGGTCATACGGAAGTAGAAGCTGAACTTTCCCACTAGTACTTCATTCCATTTTGTTGCCATGTGACATATGGCAGCAGAGGGGTAGTCTGACACAATGGCATCTGACATGGTAGTGAAGATGAAGCAAAAGTGTGTCACTGAATTTCTGCATGTAGAAAAAATGGCAGCCATTGACATCCAGTGGTGTTTGCTGAACATTAATGGAGACCAAAGAGTGAATGTGAGAACAGTGAGTCAATGCATTGTGTGTTTCAGCTGTGGCAACAGCAACAGTGGGTCACCTCTGGGAGGTGTGACATGCAGGTTCTTGTTCATCACTGTTGAAAATACATAGCTAATGGTGGTGACTACATTGAAAAATAGTTTTGTAGCTGAAAATTTGCTCTTTGAGATAGTGTTATTATATTACTTATATACCTTGTAGTTTGTGTGGAAATAAATAAGACTTTTTGCATTCAGAGTGACCTATGTATTTATTTGCCATTTTTAACGTGGGTAAAAAGGAACATCAGATTGTTTTCACTCTATATTGATTTTCTCTTAAATGGCAAATTTAAGAGAAATTAATTTTAAAGTCCCTAATTAAATCTCAAAAATTGCTCAAAGTTTTGGGAAAAGTAATGTTATGTGGAGAATTGTATGTTTTGTATCTGAAGGAATAGCTAAGAAAATCAAACAAAAAAGAATGATCAGTCTAGAATGCTTAGTCTAAATATTAGATAGCTATAATTGGACTAGCACTAAAGGGAAAAGAAGATGTGAAGACAATAACATTTGAAAAGAGAATTTGTGACATCATAACAAATGCAGAATTAGGTTAATGACAGCCTATACTCCTGTATTTCATACCTTCAGTTCAAGCTGTAAGGACTGGTTTAAAGTAAATATAATTAAAAGTTCACTTGTTCAATAGCAACAACAACAACAACAAAATGGATTTATGTGGGGCGCTATTGGGGGGACCACTGAGGTGGCCTCTGGGAGCAAATTCCAGGAATCTGCCCCATGTCATAGCAGAGCCAGTCTCAGATGCCATCAGAAGCGACCTGCCATTGAAACAGCTATAGAGGAGCCCACAGCACAGCACTTGGTGAGGCTTGAAGCATGCTGCAGCCCATGGAGAGCCCCTGCAAGAGGAACCCCAGGTTGCAGCTGCAACCTGTGGAAAGGAGCCTGTAGTGGGACAGGTTGCAACCTAGACTGCAAGCAGATGCTGCTGGCTCATGTCCAGGTTTTTGTCTACCAAGTCCTTCTTCACTAGACTGCTCCCAATGAGCTTTTCTCCCATTTTGCACACATAACCGGGATTGCCCCAATCCAAGTGCAACACCTTTCACTGGAATTTGTAGAACTTCAGTGGGTTGATGTGGGCCTACTAGTCAAATTTGACCAAGTTCCTTTGGATAGCATTCTTACTTCTACAGTATCAACTGTATCTTATAATTCAGCTTAACATCATCCAAAAACTTGATGAATGTGCACTCAATCCCACAATTCAAGTTATTGACAAAGATGTTAAAGAACACCTGTCCTAAGCTGAACTCTTGAGGAACATCACCCATGACCATCCTCCATCTGGACATAGAGCCACTGACAACAACAGTCTGGCTGGATCTGTCTAAACAATTGCTTATCCACAGAACAGTCCATCCTTCAGATCAGTATGGTTCCAATTTAGAGATCAAGATGTGGTGTGGGTCCATATCAAAGGCACTGCAGAAATCTAAGTAGATAAAATCAGTTTCTCTTCCTTTGTCCACTGAAGTTGTCATTCCAGACTGAATGGGAACAACCTGCTGTGGGCAAATCTTCGCGGACTGTCTCGGATTACCTTCTTGTCTTGTATATTAAAAAGGAGTTAGATAATGCTGATTCCTAGCTGGTATCAATTTGGAAAAATACAGTTGCGTTAAAATGTATATAGGTGAATGCACAGACATAAAAAATAGACAAAGAAAAAAGTACTATCATCTCAAAACAAATACATAGGTTTGCATTTGAAAACAAAACTTCTGCAGGTTATGACATATATTAGACCATTAAAAAGAAAAAAAGCTCAGAGAATGTACCTTGGGTAATCTAACTGGATAAACCTGTGAAATCTGCCAGAAAAATCCAAACAACCATACTTTTCAGAAACATGGACAAAAACAAACTAATTCCTAAAGAATGGGAAAAAAAGAAAGTGGAACTCATATACATAAGGTAAATCACTACAGAATATTATTAATAAAAGTAAAAAATAATGAAGAATATTAATGGGAATAAAAATAATGATGAACAAACAGAAAACATTTATGAGAAGTTTTCATGTTTGTTCATTTTCTCACTTAAACTTAATGGACAAATTATCTAGAAAATACAATTTATCATAGACTAATAAGAAATTAAGTGGAATACAGTGTACACCAAATGAAGAAGAAATGGATCTTAGTGTAAATGGCATGAAATCTATTGTCTAGACCGTCATATGTGGCATAAAATAGTTCCAAAAATTGCCCATTTGTTTAATAGTTTCCTAGAATCTTCTCATACCTCTCATACATCTGTGTCTGTAATAAATACTAATGCCTAGCTATTTGCCAAAGGCTTGCTAATAGCTTCAAGTTTCAGTTGCTACAATCAATTCACACTGAAATAATTTATTCCAGTGAGATCAGGGAAGAAGATGATTTTTTTCAACTTTAGCAAAAAGAATTTAAAGCAAACACCAAACACTGAAGTAGTTAGTAGATGAAATGCCAAAGATCATACAATATTGTTATTCAAGGAGATAAATACTGTGTTTGAATGCTAGGTGGCATAGTGAGCCAGACACAGCATGTGTATGTGATGACAGGATCAGGTTGCTCTGGTCTTGCCTGATGCAGGAGTGAGAATGCTGACAAGGGAGCACCTACAAACTCCATATTTATGTATGAAAGTCTTAATGGGGCTCAGCTAACCAACTTTGCCTGTCATAACAACAGGAAAGGAACATAAACACGTTATTAGAATGTCTCATCATCTGAGCAGCATAAATCCGTAGATGTAGGAGGCTTTTTCTTAGAGCAAGCTGGCTTTCTCACTTAAGATCACATAGACATTCCCCCAGAAATAAGTAGAGAGAATTTGACTCAAATTCTGAGAGTTATCTAACCTCTAATCACTGATGAGAGAATTAAGTAGGGGAAGAATATCATGCAGTAAAAAGGACTTACAGTTTGGAAATGAATTTAAGAGAATTCAAGAAAAGAGATGAGAATTAGGAAAGGGGGGGGACAGGGGAGGGAAGGGCAAAGGGGAAGGGGAAGGGGAAGGGGAAGGGGAAGGGGAAGAGAAGGGAAAGGGAAGGGCAGGGAAGGGAAGGGAAGGGCAGGGAAGGGAAGGGCAGGGAAGGGAAGGGAAGGGAAGGGAAGGGAAGGGAAGGGAAGGGAAGGGAAGGGAAGGGAAGGGAAGGGAAGGGAAGGGAAGGGAAGGGAAGGGAAGGGAAGGGAAGGGAAGGGAAGGGAAGGGAAGGGAAGGGAAGGGAAGGGAAGGGAAGGGAAGGGAAGGGAAGGGAAGGGAAGGGAAGGGAAGGGAAGGGAAGGGAAGGGAAGGGAAGGGAAGGGAAGGGAAGGGAAGGGAAGGGAAGGGAAGGGAAGGGAAGGGAAGGGAAGGGAAGGGAAGGGAAGGGAAGGGAAGGGAAGGGAAGGGAAGGGAAGGGAAGGGAAGGGAAGGGAAGGGAAGGGAAGGGAAGGGAAGGGAAGGGAAGGGAAGGGAAGGGAAGGGAAGGGAAGGGAAGGGAAGGGAAGGGAAGGGAAGGAGGCTCAGAATTGGCTTTTTGATTTTGATGCTGTTCATCACTGTCACATTCATAGAAAAGCTGAACAAAGCATTAAAAAATATAATAATAATAATAATATTTTTAAAAAGGATTATTTAGATTCCATTTCAGTGGGCAATACCTTTTACAAAGGGAGCACAAGCTTGACAGAGAATTGAGATAAATCAGTGTTGTGTACATCTAGCCTTGTAAATGTGTTTTCATTAGACTGATGTGTAACTTAACAAAAACTCTCATTCAAAAGTTAAACTTTTATCCCAAAGAGTATGTTAATCTCTTTAATTCTGTCAGATACTAATCTCGCTGATTTGTAATTAAATATCATCTGGAGATCCATTAGGAGAAAAAAGAAAAAAGTATTCGATGTACAATAGCTGTAAATAATCACAACCATAAATGTGTTTTGTACAGCCACCAATTCCCTGGAGCCTCTGTGATTACTCGCTGCTAATCATTGTCAGGTCATGCTTATTCTCTTCCCCTTTGAAAATAATGAAGTGCAGCAAATTATTTTCACATTTTAAGTTTATGTCAGCACCATACCTTTTCCCCCCGAGCTGAGCAAGGCAATGTTTGTTTTTCCCTCACTTTTGAGTGGAGTACTGCAAGAATATTATTTGTACAGAAAGCTTCACATAAATGCAGTTTTTACACTGTGTGCTTTCTCTTCATATATATATATATATAGCATTTCCAAAGCAAAAGCACTTTGAATTGATGTATTATCACAAGACAAAGTATTTTGTATTCCAGTCTTTGAAAATGTCATTTTTTTCCTTGCTTTTTGCTAGTGAATGGATTAAAAATATTGGCACTTTTAAAAAAAAATAATTAACGTGAGGATTTGCTGATGGTATTTCTTTGGGACAGAAAACTGAAGGCAGGCAGATATTTAGGGATATTTGCAAGGAAGGTACAGTACAGTTATTTGATCCTTCACACACAGTCAGGCTCAAGCAGCAGGATTCAACTATCCAAGTATCAGTCTTCTTCATGGAAACCTGCTCACCAAATCTTTTTTCAAGATGAGCCTTCTTTATCTATTTCTGACTCGTTTCCTCTTCCTTTGGGAAATCACTATGGGATTTTCCTCTCTCTCTCTCTCTCTCTCTCTCTCTTTATTTATTTATTTAATTGAAGAGTCCCATCTCCAGGTAATTGCAGTTAAGCACAAGGGGAAGTCTGTTCAACTACATGGATCAGATTTTGTTTCAGTTTACAATCCTTGTAATTGTTTTAGCAGTTTGTTCCATGAAGAAATGGAACTGCATTTTTAACACTGATTTTTACAAATGATGTGTCTTTTGGGAGCGCTGCAGAGCAATAAGGGACAAGGAAATGATAAAAAGCTTTATGGTCCTTGTCTTCTGTCAGTAGTGTAACAGAAATACTGAGGAAACTCAGCCACTTCCAAGAACTAGCATTGAAACATGTGAGAAACATGTATTAGCGAAATCTGTGAAGTGTAAATGTTCCTTAATCCACATTTAGTTTCACTTTGTTGTGACTTCAGCAACATATCATTCAGCTGTATGCATAACAAGAAGAAGACAACTTATCTCCTGAAATTTTTCATGTCCTACTGAGGGACTATTTGTAACTAACCACCTGTACAGAACCTACATGAAAATCTGTAACCACGCAAGTAAGCGTGTTGAAATCCACTGAACTAACAAAACTGTGTCTGGAAAATCAGTTTCTGTTTGAAACAAAAAAGTCACAAGAAAAACAAATAAACATAACTGCCTGCGTCAGGCAGGATTTCGCATTACACACAGGATAAAATTTGTCAATATTTACATAGGAGAAAGGAGAGTAATTCAGAGAAATAATGGGTAGCCTTTCAAGAAAAGCCTTTATTTCATAATTGTAGTTAATTTCAATTGTAATTAAAACAACTCAGTAAACAATTCAATTATATGCAGCAGTACTGGTGATAAAAGCCATCATGGCAGACATTATTATTTCATAACTTTATACACTGTAGAATGTAGAACCAAACTTAAACAATGGAAGAAATGTGCTCACAGCACAAGTTTGCAATACTGACCAAGTCACTGCTCAGCAGTGTTACAGAACCATAAAATCTTAAACAGAGACTCAGCTGTAGCACTGGAGTTTTTGTAGACACAGCATAAGGTCATGAGTCAAGCAGAATAGCTCTCAGGGTTATTCCTACCAAGACAATTAATTTTTCAGGCTGTGATGTCTGCAGAGGAGCTGTGCTTTGTCTTGTATATGCGCAGATTGGCACGGGAAGAAGAAATTTCTTTCATTTTTACAGCATGCACAAATAGGTCAGGAACAGTTCTAGATTCCACCCTTGGCTGAGAACTAAGGTTCTAGAGAGCTCACATGGATGTGCTGTTCTGGGGCAACTTTTGGAAGTGGTGTGATTAGTAGGCAGAAAGAGGAAGTACGTGTACTTCCTCTAAAGAATATGCACGGCTTGATCTCATAAAGTCTCTTTCTTTCAGAGTTCTGTATTGTTTCTCTTTAAAGCTCAAGAAGATCTTCAAGGTCTTCCCAAATTGGGTAACTCTATGATTCTATGATTCTATGAATGATGAATCTTTTTTTTCTCTATAAAAATACTACATAAAACAATGAATATTATGTCAAGTACAGACAGCACAGTTTTTTTTTTTGTTTGTTTGTTTGTTTTTTGTTTTTTGTTTTTTTTTTTCCACTTCCAATATTTGAACTTTAAATTAATTGTTAAAATGTAAAAGTGAAATATGACTTTTAAAGAACACAATACAAGCAGCTGTGCTATATGGTGGTTAGCACAGATCATGCACTGTTTTGGTTTGTTGTTTTTCTTTGAAGTATTGCTTGAGCTTGCATGGCTGCATGTGTATTGGAAAAAGCCTATGGAAACTGGAAACAGTTTTACCTTTGCCTAAGCTAGTGTGCTGACAACCACACAAGTGGTTGAAAATGTACAGCCAACAGGCACTGCCTTGCCAATTTGTCAGTTGAGAGAATTTCCACAGCTGGGATCCGATCCTGTCAATTAGATCATACTGGCAACAGCATAGCATCTGCTCACTGCTTATGAATTTTTTATATGCTGACTCTACATTAACATTTAATTAGAGCTTGATTATGTTTACTGGACTTCAGGGTAAAGCCTCCAAGCAATGAAAAGTTACTGTTTAATAAAGGGAACATGGAGGAATAAACCTACTTCTTTAATATAGTTTTGTCTTTTTATTTTTACAGTTACTGCAGAAATGTAACTTCTCACTTATGAGAAAGGAGTTATTGGCTTGCACACTGCAAATTTATATGCATCGACCCAAACTGGAGGAGGAGGGAATTTGCAGTAGATACATAATTGAATCTTTGTAAATGACTTGTAAAAGTCATAAGCTCAGCAGTGAATCAGGTCTCTCCCTCTAGACCTCTCTCTGGACCTCGTCCTGATTTTTTAACTCTTAGAGTTTACTCTTGCTTTATTCAATATATAATTGAAGGAAAAGTAGATTTCCATTTACTGGTCAGCAGAATTAAATTATTCCATTGAGGGATGAAATTAAAACTATAGGAATCAAAAGACAATTGGCATTGGTATGCAGCCCCCTCTTCCCTCTCTTGCCCTGCCCTCCCCTCCCATCTCTCCTCTCATCTCCTCTCCTCACCTCACTGCTCACTCCTCACTGCTAGGAAGAGCCGCCTTTGTTGTCTAGACACTTTCCTCACAGTTGTTGTAAGACTGCTGTTAGATCCCCAGATCTGACTCAGTTTACCTGTGATTAAAGTGTTACAAATTCTTCCCTCAGTATACTGGCTATGTTCCTTGTAGAACAGTTGAAGATGCTGTTGAATTTCTCCACTGCCAGGGCCAGAAGCTCTACATTGTTGGAGTAGCTGCCTCATAATTTGTCAGAATCAAGGAGCACGGTCACAAATCCTTGTTAGACAGACTACGGAAAGGGCTTTATCAAGAGGGCAACTATGTCAGTTTTGTGAAAATTTTACTGCATTTAACTTACAGAAAAATCCCTATATAATGACTTCCATTTCTGGTATTTTGGAGAAAGTTTACAGATTTTTTAGGTCAAAACTGTATTCTGACAGGGCATAAACTTGCTGTGTCTGGATGCTGGCATGCAGCCTCAAGACTTAGTAGGCACTGCATTGTCATATCACACTTAGAAGAGTACTGGGAGATTGTACAGAGCTGGCTGCTCCCTGCTCTAGAATTATCTGTTCTGTGGTCTTTATTAGGAGACATGACAGCCTACTTCCCAGAGCAGTAGTACTGTTTGGCAGAAACCGAGGATAAACATGATTTACCTTCCTCTTTTAGCTACTGTTAGAAGGCAGAAATGAACAGTGAGTCAAGTAACACAATGTTTTCTCTTAGAAGCTGGACCAATGGAGAGCAATATATAGTCATATATATAGTCCACCTGCAGGTGAATGCTTCTTTGCTGTCTGATTGACTCACCAAGGATCCAAAGTACACAATGTTCCAGTAGGACAGATTTCACTTCCTGATAATATTGATTATCCTTTACAAACAAGCCCAATAAAGTTGACAACACTGCTTGTGTGGCAATCCAGGATCTGCCCTGACTCAGTGCAGAATGAACCCATCTGTTGTACTCAACTCCCATCAAGGCATTGCTCAGCAATGGTTCATCTTCAACATTCGAGAGAAGACAGCAAAGATGACCTAATAAGAACTGAAGTAAAAGTTTGTATTCCTACCAGAAAACAAAGATCATAAGAAACGGTCTAAAAGTTCTAGCAGTATTAAAGAAGCTATCACATGGACGAAGTAACCAGGTGGCTGGTACAAGAAAGGGCCCTGCCTACTGACTGTGATTTGCACTCAAATTGATCTGTAAATTTGAACATCATAAATGTAGAGTGATGATGCCTATTAACCTTCACATTGTTGTGACCTAATAAACCATTTTCAGATTTTGTCATCTCATGTGGATATATTTCAGTTACTGCAGATCAGGTCTGATTGCATGGGTAGGCAAGTTCTCATTTCATATTTCTCTGTCTGCAGAGTGTGGCACCACAAGAAGAATGCCACCAATTTATGTATATGTGATGCACAGTATACTGTCTGTCTGATAAAAATCTGTTTTATTATTCATAGTCTAGGTTGGGAACATGGTATTCCTTCATTTGCAGGAGCTTATTTTTTCATACCATAATAATGCTATATTTTCAAGAAGGCATTCCTCGTACTTTTATAAGGAATCTTGTATGTTATTATTTCCTACTTGCATTCACTTGAATACAGAACAACTGAAAAACAAGAAGCTTTTAATTTAATTTGTGTGTAGTTCATTCTTTTCTCAGCAAAAATAATCCCACTTTTATAAAAGATCAAAAATATTATCTATTTAGAAGGATAATATCATAGAATCACAGAATGTCTTGGATTGGCCTTCCAGGTTGCAGATGTACACTGTTGGCTCATGTTAAGTTGTTCACCAACCAGGATCCCTTTGTCCTTCCCCAAAGAGCTGCTCTCATGGAATTTTTCTCCCATTATGTATATATATCTGGGATTACCTCAACCCAAGTGCAAAACCTTGTGCTTTGCTTTGTTGAACCTCACTAAGTTCACAAGGGCCCATCTTTTGAGTTTATAAAGGTCTGTCTGGATGTCACCCCTTACTTCTGTTGTATCAACTGCAACACTCAGATTGGTGTCAATATGTAAAATTTTCAGCCAGTAATCAGGACTCAAGAGCACTTATTTATAGAAATACAGTATACCTCTCTGGGTATACATACAGAGATTAATGATGAAAATTTCTGGATTAAGAACTACTATAGTCTAGTTTAGATGGTGGAATACTTTGAAAATCTGTCTGATGTTCATTATCTTTTATGAGTGACCCTTCTTTCTTGAATGTTCTCCTCTCTCTCTCTCTCACTTCTTAATCCTATTACAAAAATCATCTTGAATCACTCAGCTGCCATACTTTGAAATAACTTTTGTAAGTATTAGCATAAAATTTACATAGGTTGGTGAAAATAACATGTAATGAGAAGAGACGAATGACATTGCTAGCCATCTTTTTAAGGTCTGAGGCACATCAAATCTCAGGTAGGATGTGTTCATGAGGTTAATAATCCTCTGCCTTCACTGCTACAAGCTTCAGCACTGAAAACTTACTAAACTTTGCATATTCTGCACCTTTATGTGTTAAGGAGGTGAGCTGCCAAACAGACGGTGATTAAATGACTCTCATTTTTTGCTGCTTTCACACTTCCTGGAAGGAGAGCTGCCAAATTGTATTCGGAGTTTGGGATGTGATTTCTTTATTTAAAATACATGCTTAGTGCTAAGAAAGGAGAACTAAGGAACATTAATTCAGAATGTACCACTCTGGGAGCCATGTTCAGTATTTTTGAGAATTTATTATTTCCAGAAAAATAGTCTGCATTGTATCTATGTTCTAGAAACATACCTATGGTCTCTTCATTCTGGAGTCAAAATTGACTGAAGTCACTGTGCATGTATATACATATGTGCATAAATAAGTAGATGTATGTGCATATTATGTATGTAAAGATAAATGGCATTTCTATGCTTGAGAATGTAATAAAAAGTTGAATACATTGTTCTGAACAAATAATCTAATCTTTCACAGAAATGTATTCTTTTTCCTCTGCATTTATTATAATGTCCTATTTCCTACTGTGTATATTGTACTACCTCTATCCATAGTGAATTTAGTATTCTATCCCTTCAAACCATTAGCTTAATAACATTATGTTCTGCCTCATTCATCTCTACAGTGCTGCTGTTTTTATATTGTATTTCATTCCTCTTTGCTCCCCAGTCACATTCCTTAATACACATTGCTCTGTACAGGATCCTATAGCATCCATCATCTGCCTAATATTTTCTATTTCCTATCTACTACAGAGAACATTTACAGAAAGCACAGAAAGCTACAGTTGTTACCAGCTGAGCTAATTGTTTTTCAGATTTCAAAAGCAGTTGGCATCATGTAAGACAAAGCACGAATTAGGAAGTGGACTTGTGCCACACTTCTCTTCGTGGTACATTTCTCAGCATTAAATAATTCCTGCTGGAAAGCTATGGAATCACACTGGGAAAAAACAGAATGGAAGGGAAGGAAGGCAGGACAGAAGGACGGAAGGCAGGACAGAAGGCAGGATGGAAGGCAGGCAGGCAGGCAGGAAGGAAGGAAGGAAGGAAGGAAGGAAGGAAGGAAGGAAGGAAGGAAGGAAGGAAGGAAGGAAGGAAGGAAGGAAGGAAGGAAGGAAAGAAGGAAGAAAAGACAGAAAAAATGTATAAACAAGACAGATCTTGTATTCTGGATAGAAATTCCTCAGAAAGGAGAATATTTTGCTGCATCCAGGGCTTGGGTTCTTTACATGGCTGTAAATTAGAATCACCCAACAAATTATTATTAGCCCTAACATATCTATTTGACCATGAATATTTTTTTTCATAAATAGAGAACAAACACACTATGTTACAAGTTACAGAGATGGTCTTGCTTTTCTCCCTCGTTCTACTTCACCACCTCCACTGAAGAGTAGACATGTCTCCTATGTTTAACTGGCATTGTTTCATAATCTTTACAAGGGGATTGAGTGCACACAGTAACTTTGCAGACAGCATCAAGATGGGCAGGAGTGCTGATCTGCTTAATGGTAGGAAGGTTTTTCCCTTTCATGCATTTAATACTTCAGGATGCATATACCAGGGAAATATAGTATAGCAGGAATATAACAGAAAACAATGTATGTATTCTCTCCTCAGCACAAAGAAATCAGAGATCATCACCAGTGACTTCACTACAAGATTTAACAACTGCAGTCCCTAAAATCCTGTTTTAGGCTGAAGGAGTATAGATTGTTGATGTCAAAGTAATAGAAAAACAGTATTCTCCAAAGTCCAGACATTCCCAAAGAAGTCATCTTTCTACTCTTCTGCTCACCTTCCTTAAGGTCACTATGATAGCTTTTTCCCATTTCCCTAAAAGCTGACAGTGTTGAAGTTGAGTACTGTAAAATAGTATTTTTTTTACTATTTTTTCTTATCAGTATAAAATAATGAAAGATGGGTAAGTATCTTCTGTTTTCTTTTTTTTTTTTTTTTTTTTTTTTTTTTTCCCCACCAGATTTACTCATTCAAGTTCTGGATCAGACCTTCAGATAGTATAAATCAATGTAAATCTGTTGCTTTAAACTACTAGAGAATGAACTCTCTTATGTTACTACTCTGTACTAATTATATGCAATCTGAATACACAGTTATGGGATAGATGCCATATAGGACTCTCAATTGCACTGACTGGAGACTGTATTATTCCATCTACAGCTGAAAAAAAAAAAAAAGGTCATTTTTAAGATAATGATAAAAGCTGATGTGAAAAATCTCTTTAATAGGGAACTTGGAAAATAGCTCAAATCACTGAACCAACGAGCAAAATTGATTTTGTTTAACAGCCCTCATGCTGCTGTGTGTAAATGATATCCAGAATTCTACACAAAAGGAGGAGGGCCAAATATTCTATTTATAAAATTCCTTATGATTTAAGAGAAAAGCTCCATTGCACCATTTTTTCTCCATTGTGTACCTGTTAAGCAGTACTTCATTAGTTCTGGCAATTGGGAATGCTGTCAGTTAGTTATGGAATCATGCTTCCTTTCCTTTATTGGTATTTTACAAATGTCATTCTACCGCAGAAAAGAAGGTGGCACCTCCTCAGGGCATGGCATCCAGAAGGAGTCTGGCATTTTGTCTCTAATCATCCTGCCTGCTTTCTCTTTCTCAACTGGCTTGTCAGATCCATTGCCAAGATTAGACTCCTTCAAACCACATTTTCTCATGTTGCTTTCCAGAATGGCTTAAGGAAAAGGCTTCGCTTACAGCACCCACATTCCAATAACCCTTCCCTTCCATGTAATTTTCTTGGACATTTTCCTTCAGTTTCATAGGATTTCAGCAAAATTTGTCATGTATTGTTCATGGAACCAAGAAGATCCCATTCCTTAATGTAGAGAGTTCAAAAGAAGTGAAGCTGAACTGAACTCAGTAGAAGTAGAGCAAGTGGCCAGCTTGGAGAATGCTTCCTTACATTAAATATACAGGTTTGCTAATATGACTTAAATAGTACATATGGAAATAATTATTCATTGAAAAGAACAATACCATGGATTGGACTTTGAGAAACCTGGTCTACATGGAAGTGTCCTTGCCTATAGTAGGGGGTTGGAACTAGGTGATCTTAAAGGTTCCTTCCATCCCAAATCATTCTATGACTCTAGAGGTTTTATGAACATAAAAATGCTTTTGAATCTGATAGTAAATTAGGAAGTCTAAATGTGGTGATTTTGCATGCAAGGAAAAATTATTTCATAGCCTGAGTGGCTATGAAAAATGATCACCTTGGTGTAGCATGGCTAATTTAGCAAGTATCTGAAAAGTGTGTGTGCAAGGGGAGGAAAAAAATTCCCACATTGCTGCAGAACATATCATTGTGGGAACTATGTGGGAAAAAAAAAAAAAAAAAAAGAAAAAGTAAATTCTGAACTACATCACAAAATAGATCTGATAAGTTAGACTAAAAGCTAGTCTTTGATCATGTAGCAGTGGGATACCACGTGTGAATGCTACTATTGTTTATATGGGAATGAAGGAATATCTAGGTACAATGGATGAAATATTGGTTTCTAATCAGTATGGACTTGGGGGTATTGATTGATGCTTGGCTGAACATGAGCTTGCAGTGTGCGCAGAAAGAAGGTGTCCAAGAAAGCCAATGGCATCCTGGCTTGCATCAGAAACTGTTGCCAGCGGGAACAGGGAAGTGATTGCCCCTCTGTATTCATCTCTGATGAGGCCGCACCTTGAATTCTGTGCCCAGTTTTGGGCCCCTCACTGCAAGAAAGACACTGAGGCTCTGGAGCGTGTTCAAAGAAGGGCAACAAATCTGGTGAGGGGTCTGGAGCACAGGCCTTATGAGGAGCAGCTGCTGGAGCTGGGAATGTTCAGTCTGGAGAAGAGGAAGCTCAGGGGAGACCTTATTGCTCTCTATAACTTCCTGAAGGGATGCTGTAGTGATCTGGGGGTCGGCCTCTTCTCTCATGTAACTGGAAATAGAACTAGAGGGAATGGCTTCAAGCTGCACCAGGGGAGGTTCAGGCTGGATGTTAGGAAATACTGCTTGTCTGAAAGAGTGGTCAGGCAGTGGAATGGGCTGCCCAGGGAGGTGGTGGAGTCACTGACCCTAGAGGTGTTCAAGGAACGTCTGGACATGGTTTAGTGAGAACTATTGGTGATGGGTGGATGGTTGGATTGGATGATCTTGTAGGTCTTTTCCAACCTTGGTGATTCTGTGATTCTGTGATTCAGGACCCCTTCTGATAGACAGAGTCATTATGTGTTAGTTCTATTATTCTCTTTTGTTGTTTTTGTTGTTTGTTTGTTTGAATGTTTTGTTAAGAAATCCAGATTTCAGACACTCAGTTAACTACTACAGGATTTTTCCTGCTATGTCATAACCTAGAAGAGTATGCTTGTCAGAACAAGAAAGAAAAAATATGAAATCTAAATAAATAATGACTAATAATAATAATTTTAGTCCTAATCCTGTGGAACTTGAGAGTATGAAACAGCTTTCTTTCAAGTTTCCTCACTATTACTCTATACACAGAGACATTACCTACACTCACTGATAAAAAAGTTATGTATGAAATTGAAAGTTGACTATGATCGTAAGCAGGCTAAGTTTAAAACTAAAAATGAGAAGAACCATTGTACTTTCTCCAATACTCTGCTCTCTGTCTATTTGAAAAATATTCCCCATGCAGACTAAGCTTTGATACAGCAGGATTTCAGGACTTCAAGTCTTTTAGGACCCTTTTTTCTTTTTTTTTCCTCCACATCCTGTATACTTGTAGAATCTTGTAGAACCCTTCTCCTTCGTGAATTAAGCATTGCTGATATCTAAGGCAGCATTTGGCTCAGCTGCAAGCTGGTGTAAAAGTAACATACTTCAATGAAATCTAATCATATGATATTTACTAATGCATTATTAATGAGCAGCTGAATGGCTTCAATAATAATTCTTAGTATTTATCATCCCCCACAAGAGTAAAATGGACAGGTCTCCATTAATCTGTGTTATTATAAATAAGATACACAAAAGAGCTAAGTGGGCCTGTTATATCCCCCACAGAAAGCATTAACACACTGCAAGAAAATATGGTGTGATAAGGATTTGCCTTAAATTATATCATGTGAAGAACAGGCCCATGGAATAGCCATAAAACTGCCTTTTCCTAACGTCTTCTGATTGTTTTACTAAATTTATATTGCTTTGGTCACAGAGTCAGTCTGTGAGGAATCTTTTACATATCAGCCAGCTGTCTCTCCAAAGGATTTCTGTGTATCAGTCTTGCAAGGATATTAGCCTGTAGTAATGGCATTCATGCATTTTACTAGGAAAACCACCCTTACTTTTAAACATATTTACCAAAGATGTGGCTAGATTGCAATGTGATTCCACATATATACTCATTTTACAGCATTATTATTATCATTATTAAATGGGTGTCAGTAGGGTAGAATAATCAAATTTCCCAATCTGACTATGACTTTTGACATCTGAGATATAAAGTCCACCAGTATCTATAGATTTCTGTTTTAAGTGCTTGGCTATGTAATTATCATCACATTTGAGAAGTATCACAAACAACAGACTGATTACAGGAACTTCTTAGGCCAGATCATATTTTTCTTTCTGCTGAATAGAACATTTGTTTATTTTACAGGAATCTCTGTTCTAGGTGGTACCAGAATCCCCTACAGTGATAAGCGCTCTGCCTATTGAATCTTCTCTCTACAGCTGCATGATCATGTGGATTTGCAGGAGGAAAAGAAGTTCAGGACACGCAGTACTGCTTGTAGTCTAGTGATGATTTGATGGATCACTGTATAACTGCATATCTTTTAGTCCCCCCAGTCAAATCACACTTCAGTACACCTTTGTTTTTATCTACACATCAGCTTTTGATCAGAATGTCAGATCAATTATCAATGAGGGGAAAAAAAAAAAAAAAAAAAAAAAAAAAAAAAAAAGATATCTAGGCTATCTTAGGGAAAAGATTTTAAAACTTCACAGTCTATGAGAAGATTTCCAAAGGTGTCTAACACCTTTGAAGATCTGTCCCTAAAGAAGTAAAGAGGCAAATGAATAACTACTATTAATTTTCATGGTTGGAAACTGAAGAAAAAAAGGGATGACACACACTCAGAGAATCACATAGCACCCAGAACTCACTTCTGAATCGTAAAACATTAAATCAGGTTGTTCTGCCCAATATTCATGTTTTCCAGTTTGATTAGATTAATAACAACATGTTATTCAGATTGAGTTAGATAAGTGGAATTTACCTCATATTATAGTGGTACTCTGCAAGACGGAATCCTCTGAAGACTGCAAAAATGAAAAACAGTACCCATCAAAATTCTCCTTTTTTATATCTCTGTCTAAAATGGATCTTCCGTGGATTTCTGCAATCTGTTCAGATTTATCAATATTGTTACACATAATAATTTAATTGCTTTGACCAAACATCTTAATGTCTCTTTGCATCATCGGCAAGTCAAAGCTGAGCATCAGAGGTTATGGGAACCATAGCCATGGGGTGGATAAGCCTGAAGGGCCTGACTGCAGAGGCCCAGAGAGTGACTTAGAACTACTGAGAGAACCACTATTGGTTGAAATGCCCTCAAGCATTTCAGTGTGCTTGAACAGACACTGAGCAGAGAATTTCTATTTGCTGGAAATTTCCATACTGTTTGAAAATCAAGAAAGAGAATTTTCTACAACCTGGAAATCCTGCTGGTTGCTCTACTGTGGTTACTGACATACAAAGTTATAAAATGTAAGAAATTTTGACTTTGGAGTGGAAAGAATGGGTTGTAATGTAATGTAAAGTGTGTCAGTCCCTCACTGTTGCCAAGAACAGAAAGTAAATCTCTAAGCTCAGATTTTCAACGTGAAAATAAATAAACACACAAATGAAATAACAAGGAGACTATTATCAATTTTACTAGCAAAAGGTCAGTCTTCCAAATGAAAAGCACTGATACACCAAGGACAAACAAGCAGATTGCCTCGCAAACCATGTGGATTTCTATGGCAGTTTATTTGTGTATATCCTGGGGGATCTACAACACATTGAAAGAATTCATTTGATCCTTTTATCCTAAATAGATGTTTCTGTTGCTAGGTGATGTAATATCCTTGCAACCCTATGAACTCCAAGGACGATGGCATTTGGTAACATTTCTGTTGTTGTCAGTGGCAAGTTGCTGAAAAAGTGGAATGGAAATTTTTAGTTGACTTTTGTTCTAAGCAAAGTTTTCTTTTCAACACATTTGAACTAATTTGCTGTTTTTTAATATTTTCTCCTAAGTGAATGTCTGTATCTTTTTTTTTTTTTTTCTTCCTCTCAAAATACATTAACCTCATCTTTAGAAAGACTCTGCATTTAGTTTTAATATGAAGTCTGTATTTAGTTGCATGTTGAAGGGAAAACAGGCTCTTGAGACACAGAAATAAAACTGGGAGGATTTATTCCATTCTTAACTGCACAGTGAGCCGTCAACTGCAGTATGTCAGAAGTCCTGATTGTTTCAAACCATTTGTGCTGAGAGGGTGAGGAAGTGAAGGGGAGACGACAGTGCTAGAGATGGAAAATTATAAATAGTAAATGAGTATTGACAAAAGAGTCCAATTAATTTTTAAATGATTTATTTACTGAATTGTAAAAAGGCATTCAGCAGTTTTGAGCCTATCACTTCACTGTTTACCAAAAATTTCTGAAGTGTTGACCATTAAATAAAATCACATCCCTCCTAAAAATGTGTATTAATCTTTTTTTTTTTTTTTTTTTTTTTTTTTTTTTAACTCCAAATTCAAGGCTGTGATAACCTCTACTACTTATGAGAGTCAGAAAAACTTCATTCTTCATTAGCTGAAATGTAATTTTTACAATGATAGGCACATCTGGAAAATCATTATTAAAAAAACAGTATAGAATCATAGCATCATAAAATGATTTGGGTTGGAAGGGACCTTTACGATCATGTAGTTCCAACCCCTTTCTATAGGCTGGGACACCTCCCTCTATACCAGACTGCTCAAAGCCCCATCCAGCCTGGCCTTGAATGCTTCCAGGGAGGGGGCATCCATAACCCCACTAGGAAACCTGTTCCAGTGTCTCACCACCCTCACAGTAATGAATTTCTTCCTAATATCTAGTTTAAATCTACCCACTTCCAGTTTAGAACAGTGTCCCCTTGTCCTGCATGCCCTTCTAAGAAGTACCTCCGCAGCTTTCCTATAAACACCTTTCAGGTAATGGAATGCTGCTATAAGTTCCCCCTGAAGCCTCCTCTTCTCCAAGCTGAAGAGCCCCTCTGTCTCATCCTGTCCTTGTAGGGGCAGTTTTTTAGCCCTCTGATCATCCTCATACTCTTGTACTGTAGATATAACCTATTTCTTGCAAAACAGACAAGACACGTAGAAGCTGGACAGAGGACTTTGACAAGACTATTCTGTTTATGACAAGGTGCTTCGCTGGCAAGGAAACCATCTGTCTCATGAACAGATCATTAAAGCAGAACATTAAAAGACTCAGAATTCAGACAGGAAGACCAAAATCTGCATAACTACATTATGCTATTGGAGATATCAAGACCAGTCTCACGGTATCACAAGTGGGCAGACTGTGAAGTGAAAACACTCAAATGAGACTGGTAAGTGGATCATGCCCCAGAGAGGATCCCACAGGAAAAGCTACAGACTAGTGAAAAAGCTTGCTAGCAAGGAGATACCAACAGTTGTTGCCAATCTACCTGATCTAACAGCAGTTACAGAAAGAAGAGAGGAAATGTTTTTTTGATTAATCCAATTGTCCACTACATGGCCTTTGTGTGTGTGTAGAAAATGCAATGAAAGATATATCTTGTGAAGAAAGTTAATTTCCTATCATGTGCCTATCTGGCTACAGTGATCTAGTATGACTGAGAAAGTCTTTAATGATTTCTGTTTCTATAGACCTGAATGAAAAGATCTTGTTAGGGATATGAAAGGAAAATGTAATGGTGATAATGACAGGATAGACTTTTACTTTTTTTTCTAGTTATTAATTTAGTATTAAAAACTGAGGGAATATAAATTGATAACAAGAGAATCTTGTGCAATTCAAATATGAGGGAATGACAAGTTCAAAAGTGACATCAGAATTACTTTACAGAAGTCTCTGACATTTCTTTACCCTGTGTTCAGTCTGAATTGTATGTAAGTGAAAAAGAGGAGGAAAATGAAATGTGAGAGTTGATGATATATATACATTTTAATCTGCAGGAAGGTATGTCTTGTGTACTGTCTTTTACATCTGGATATATGTAGAAGTGTACAACAACCATCACTGTGGAAGGAATACCTTAAATCACCTGATGATCACTGCATTTTCTATTTTAAGACAACAAGGTTTAGCTGAACAAGTAATTGTGTAAGAAAACTTTATCTTTCATATTTTTTACTGGTCAAGAATAAATCATTACTGATCAAAAGAGGGAACTCATTTCAACATTTTATGCAGTGCAGTAAAGAAACTATTTAATGAACACTGTAAACAATAGTAACGAAGTGAAAAACAGTCATAAAATGTTAAAATAATCTACATGCCAGATATATTATAAATACAGATTATAAACATTATAATCACTTAGTCAGCCCTGGGTATAGGGCTTTGGGTGTGGTATGACCAGGGAGAAACTATTCCTAAGTGAAAAAAAGTCTGAATTTTACCAATATTTCTTTGTTTGTCTCTGTTATCTAATGTAGACTAGATAATTTCAGCACTGCTAACCTATTTACTTGAAAAGTTAATGTACCTAGATTGTTGTGCATCAGCGTAATAAAATAGAGAATCCTAGGAAGATTAGTCATACAGTTTTACACATCCTGAGATGAGAAGGACTAAACTCGAGATTCCTCATAAAGGAGAAGTAAAGTTCAAAAAAATTCTGCATTTCTCACCTGAAGCACTGAAGATATGAATATATGCCTAGATTTCTAATCTTGCCATGTAGTATGGCAAAACCAGAGGCTTCTGGCTCTTGGCTCTCTTGTAATTGTAATTGGAAATAAAGAATGGTAATAGGATGTAGAACACATATAACTGTGTATGATTTAATGTCTGTGTAAGGCACCTCGGTACACTGGAAACCAAACTGGGTGATGGCAACATTTGCCAAGTATGATAAAAAGTACAGTTGTTTAATAGGTTTGTTTTCTATTGCATTCTGGTCTGATAACACACCCAGTAGTATTGCTCCTTTTCTGAGAACAACTGAACTGCTTCATTTTGGAGAAATGCCTTGGATACAAAAGGACAGTAGAGAAGGATTAACATGGAAAGCAGGGAGACTGTAGGATTGAAGATGGAGAGGTCATTGGAGGCATAAGGGATGCATGAGTATCAGAGAATGCCTCTATAGCCAATCCTCAGAAGTGGTGGAAAGAATGAGGCTTTCCTAAGGGTGTCAGCAATGACTTTCTTTAGGACACAGTAGGAAGCTGAATTCAGGCAACCACTGAAAACTGCTTGATTGAAAGATAAGGCTGGAGAAAAGGAATACCTCTGCAGAGGCATCTAACTGTGATTAGAAATATATTTTCATAGTTCTTTTTAATTTAATTTGCTTTGTGTTGGTGCTTACTTTTATTTTTAGTTAGACTGTTAGTTTGCTTCAAGCAATTATGAAACCTAATTTTAGAGACTTCTGGAGGGAGTATACCAGAAGAGTCCAGAAAAATCTGAGCTAATTGAACCTTGAATGTCTGTCACACAGACTGGGGACATACACCATGAAGAAAGCCTGATGCAGAAACCGTCTTCTTTAGTGTGACTCCTTTGAAGTTTGCTAAACTCTTTAAGGAATAACAAACCAAAAAAAATCCATATCAACCACTGTTTTTCTTAATTCCATGGCAGGTGAAGATCCATTTTATCTTCTCCTTTCACCAGAGGAATGTGACAGTAGTGGAAATCTGTTGGATAACAGAAAATAATGGCTTTTCATATTTATGCAGCACATAGGTAGCAGTCCCATCTGCTCTAATAACAATTGCATCACATCTACATCTTTCTTATTATCACTGCCCTTGCATGAGGCTGACTTTAGTAGCACTTTACTTATGTGCCAAGATATTTCCTAGCACTGCCTGTTACAAAGCAGTTCTAGGTCTATATGGATCCATTTGTCCTGCTCCAGGTAATGTGTAATCTTTGCATACAGGCGTGGAAGTTTTGCTGTCAGAATCCATCAGTTTGTAGATAGGAGTTGCCCCGACAAGTGGGGAAACTGCAGAGGTAGGCATGCAGGAACCTGCACTGCACAGCTCACTGAGGGGGTCATAAACACAAATGGATCAAACATGAAGGGTCTGGATGTGGACACATGGATTTGCACATAAAAATATGACTTTTTGGAGGACAAAAAAACACATGTAGTCAGCAAGAGGAGTTAATAATATGTTCTGTATAAATCTGTTTGAATACATGAATACTTGTAATGAGAGAAAAATATTTTCCAGTGTCTGGCTAAGGTTTTGATTTGGTTGAGTCAAGAACTCTCAAAAATAGGTGTTCCATCTACAGCAGAACAAGCACTACAAAGCCAGCAGCAATAAGCAAAACTACACTGACTCTTGAAGAATTTTATGCCTTTCATTTTATTTATGTACTATGTAAATACTAAGAAATATATCAGTAAAAGCCTTCATTTATTCCATCCCATATTTTCTTAAAATTTCAGCTCAACTTTTGCAGGAAAGTGATAACATCGATGCTATTTTCTTTAAGATTGTAATTTTTCAACTACTGTACATAGTTAAAAGAATTGCCCAGCATAGAATTTGGAACGTAATTAGGATCTTAAAATTAGGCTTCACTATCTGAACAAAAGTAGTTATTCTGGAAGTTCTGAGAAAGCTACTTACTGTTAAACAAGTTTGATTAAGTGCTGTTTTATAATCAATAATAATTCTTAGTGTTTACTTAGTTGTCAATGAATCAGATTCATCCTTGACATGCCTTCAGTGAAGTCATAATATTAACAGAAATTTGAATTTAAATGCTCCACTGATTTCACCCTATTTAAAGCAAGGTTTTTATTCTGTTATATGCCAAGAATTTGCCAGCAGGTTGGGGTAGGGGGGAATGCCAGGGCTTTCAGCTTCTGTCAAGGTTGTCTTTGTAATTCATGACCACACACAGCTTTGGGAATTAGAGTGCTACTTGCCATTTGGAGACTGCTGCCCATCTCTGCTGCCAAGGCAATCTAGGATCCCCTCTGGCATCTCTTCACTGCTTCATCCTTGCTTTACAGTGGGAAATCTTTTATGACCCTTGAAAATACAACAAATGTTTCGGGCATGATGGCAGACAACCTCTTTTGCTCAAACTTCCTTCTGCTGACTCATATCTGTAGTCTCTGATTTCAGAAAGCACCATGTTCCATTTGAACCTTATGATAACAAAAAGTTTATCAGGCATTGATCTTGGTTTGCACACATAAGTTACTGTGCTTTGGCGTGATGATTCTCTACTTTTAGTAGAATTTTGCTAATCTCTGTCATTTTCTTTCTAAGGATCATAGGATGATAGTGTTCCAGAGGATGACCTAGCACCTTAAATATTTTCAGGATGAGAGGAAATGCCTTGCTATATTTTCAGGAAAATAACACAAATCAATTGGCACTTCCCATGCTACCTTCTTATTATCCACAGCCAGGGTGTCATTTATATATATGTATATGCACACATATGTTTTGTAAATGGGGGTAATCGTTGCAGTTCAACAGTTTTTGCATGTTTTGATATCCAGTGAAATACCTAAAAGCATATTTTAAGCTGCTAGAAGTGAGTTTCTGAAGAAAATGGCCATTGAAATTTTATCATTGCTTTGGAATACATATACATATTTAAATATTCTGAACATTCAGCGAGATCAAGGAAGATTATTATGAATGAAGATCAGTGCAATTTACTTTGCATAACAGAACAAGTTAAAAATGTTGAGAGACAGCAATTCACTCCTCCTTCACCTCTTATTTTAGAAAAGAGTCTGGAAGAATTCAAGGTGTTAGCCAAATGAAAAGAGAATAGAAAAAGTTCAGTAATTCTGACCATAATTCTGAGTAACACTGACAATATGTTAAGTCAGTGTTCATGTTTTGAGTTTTGCTTAAGGTATTCAGAGCGTAGTTTCTTATAAGCAGTACAGAAAAGCATTATTACCTTTCACCCCCAGCATGATTTCTTCTACAGAATTTAAACTCCTAAGCTTGAAGTAGTGTTTAATGGATGACACACATTAAACACATATTCCTAGAATTGTACAAATTTTTCTAGATAGAATAAAATACAGTGGAATATTATTACTATGGATGTTCCTATCCAGAGACAAATTCCTAGTGAACTTCCAAAGTATTGATCACATATCTCTTGGAAATAAATGATGTAAGCAAACATCTAACTTTTCTCCAGTCATCTCTTAATGATATAATGGCAAGTCAATATCAGTTATTTTCTAATTTCTTAGGTTTCTGCTGGCTATGTTCCATACCTTACAAATACATTAATGGACTGATACAACAAATACCACTAAATTTAATACCAGAAACTACTGTTTAGGACAAGGAATGAAATGGAGGAAGATATTTTCATTACTTTTTCCATTTTGGTAACAGATAATATTCTGGGTAACTGAATTAAGTTCAATTACTCTAAAGTGACTGAACTGAACAATGGCTACACTTTTTGGCAGCAGGAAACACTTGGATAGACAAGTAAGGAAAATGATTGCTGCCTCTACTGAAATCATGGGATAAAGCCCAAATTCTCCTTGCCTGGAAAGTCACTCACCAGGTGCTTGGGAATTTATCTCAGTACATAACTATGCCTTTTTGGCTTTCTGAAACCAAGCAGAGTCTAAGTATCACCTTCAGTTTAAGATGTATTGGCAAAGTTGCAAAGAGAGCTTGACTTTACCAACCTGATTTCCCCTAATGAATTAATTCGATCACTCCAAGATTCTTGAGGGTCAAAAAGCAAACACACAATAACACACACACACAAAGTGAACATAATTTCTTGACCACAGACAATCTGATTGACTGTTCATCATATGAGAGTGATAGATTTTGCATAGGATTTTTATCATAATTATTGTTTACTTAGCATGTCAGCACACATACAAACTAGTTGAGGAAAGTAAAAATTATTTTGGGTTAAGCCCTGCCAAGAGATTGACACTGACCAGATTTCATTGCTTTTGTCAAGATGTTTTATTTGTTCCCTTTCTAGCTTCATGGCCTACTTTGGATCTCCATTCCAGTATCTCAAGCTCATTTTCTGAACAATCAAAATATTCGTGAGCCTACACCTCACATCCCACAGCTCTTGTTTTGTTGCCCTAATTTTTGTTGCCCTAATTTTTGTTGCCCTAATTTTTGTCTCAGTTCTAAAATTTTCTTTAATTCCAACAATTTGGCTTTTCTCTTATCTTTTCGTATCAACCTTAATATATTGGAAGCAGCAGGGAAAATTCTTCTGCTCTAACTTCTGCCCTGTGCAGGGAAGCAAAAAATCTCCATGGCACTTCAGTCACTGTTTTCCTAAGGCACTTTCATGTGAAAAATAGGCTCGTATCTTGATGACTTTGAAGACTCCTTTGTCTCCAAGAAATGTGATACCAGTCACAGAGGCTGATTTCGACTTTGTGTACTCTGAAACATTAAGGACATCACAAAATCTGTACTACACAAGCTGTTTGCATGAAGTTATGTTACCTCAAGTTACTATAACATAAAAATGTTAAAGTAGGTTGCATTGTAATCCTGCAGACTTACCAGCCCCTTTCTAGTAAAAAAGAAAAAAATAATAAGAATAAAAAAATACTTTCCCCTTTTCTGTCTGAAAAAACATGCCCATTTCAAATTCAGGTTGCAAAAAATGTCTCAATACCTTTAATGCTTTTGGTGTGTCCAAGTTTCTGACTTTCTGAGATTTGCATCCTTTTCTTTTTTAGCTTCCTTTTGGTAAAAGTCCATTCTCCAGAAGCTCTGAAAGTAATACAGTGCTATACTCTACTTCCAGGGGATTTATTATGTTTTAATCTATGATAATATGTTATCTTAGTGATACATGTCATTCATTGTCTGTTTTGTTGTTTGTTTGTTTGTTTTTTGTTGTTTGTTTGTTTGTTTTTTTATCCTTGTATTTGGAAGAGACCTGTAAAGGTCATCTAGTCCAACTCCCCTGCAACGAACAGGGCCACTGACAGCTAGATCAGGGTGTTCAGAGGCTGGTCCAGCCTGGCCTGAATATCTCCAGGGGTGGGGCATTCACCATCTCTCTGGGCAACCTGCTCCAGTGCCTCACCACCCTCACTGTAAAAAGCCTTTCCCTCTGAAATCATTTCCCCACATCCTAGCACTACAGACCCTGCTAAAGAGTCTTTTCATATCATCTACAATATTTGGGCTGTCCTTTGTAGTTTCTAGGGGTTGAAATTTCATTAACATTTGTAAGTTCTGGAGTTCACGTATTTTTGTATTTTGTATTTGTAATTTCTGTTGAGATGTCTTTTAAAAAGAGATACAGCTTTTACCTTTTCAATAAATGAGGCACAGCATCATTGATTGTCATTAAAGAAATATGGAAGGCTTCTTTATCTTTTCTTTTACATTAAAGTTGCAATGGAGATTGAATGTATTACAAATGTTTCTATTTTTCTTTCCTTACTCTTCATGAAGAGTTGTTTCCTTTTATCCTGACAATATGATTGATTATTTTTGTTTTTTCCTGGGTCATAAATAATGTAATTATGAAATATGCTGTTACAGAGGAATGTAGGAAATGATAAATACAAGAATAGTATTTATTTGGAAAACCTCCAGACTTAACCTTAGGCTATGTAATGTACATCAGTTGCGAGGTTGCGAGTGAAAGCACAGAAGGAACACTTGATTGCACGATATAGTATCTTTTTCCTTCCTAATTTACAGATCTCGTGTTGGCAGAAACAGAACGTGGACTTTAATGCTGCTTAATTTTGCCTGTCTGGTTTTTCCATCTCTAATATTTAATCTCCTTTTTATCTCTCTTTTTTTTTTTTTTTTTTTTTTTTTTTTCTTCCAAGTGTTTGCGTTTAGACTCATGTTGCAGAACCAATGAGAATTTTAAGTACCTTTGCTTGACCAATTTTTATTGGATTTCTCAAACACCATCTGCATATGGAATGGAAACTTAAACTGATTTTATAGAGCAAAGATATTGAACTTTCAAAATAAAGATTTACTAAAGCATAGTCGAGATTTAATGTGGTAATAAACTTCACAAAATAATATAGGATAGAACACATGATCAAGACCAATTTTTCATATATTAAATGCCACATTGCACTTATTTCTAAATTGAAACATCCAAGAGCCACATTTCATATTCTAATGTGACAGTGTTTCTTCATTTCTGAGCATAAAGATCTTTACTGCAAATTAAAAAAAATAGAGAGGGATAATAAAAGACAAACAGTCAAAAAGAAGAAAAGTTTGTATTTTCTACCTGTTCAGCCACAACCTGTTAACCTCACTTTAACTATCAGAACTGGAGTTTACGTATCAGCTGAGTGCTTCTTTCATGAGGAAGAGAAGGCAATATAATTTTGAAAGAACAACGCTATTTCCTTTTTAAAATATAGATTTACCAAGAATGCTGACAGACATCTTGCCTCAGGACAATCAAACGCTGCTGCACAACACATTGATAATATCTTCAAAGGCATCATTTAAACCCCATTAGGACAGGGAATCAGGATACTGCTAACTGGTGTTGCATTCTAAGCAAATCACCATTCTAATTATGTTATCTATTAAAATTGTCAGTGTTAATTCAAGTCCAAACGAATTACTGTAAAAGTTGCAGTCTAATCATATCAAGTTATTTATAGTATGCAGACTGCAGGTTCTTTTGCCCATTCACACTAAGACTAAATTCATCTAATAGTAAGCCACCTAGAAACATTTCATCATAAACTATACTTGCCTACATCTTGCCTATGTTTTACTTCATTGTTTAGAGAACACATTGGGTTTCCATTTATGCTTGACGACATCTTGTGGAGATTATACAGCAGAAAAAAGCTTCAAGACCATTTGTTCATAATGAAAGCAATTTGTTACTAGCTGAAGCAAAATGTCTTCAGTCCCTCTGCCAGAATGTTTAGTCTATTGTCCGTTTGTTGAGCTCAGACACAATAAAAACACTATGAGATATACTTAAAACAACAGCATTACAAGCGGGACACACATCATTGTTCTGAAACAATAGGCATGAGCATGTTCTTCATCATCACAGTTTTATCTACTATAGAAACTCACTGACACAGTGGAGGTTCAGCATTTCTTAATTGGCTTTTTAATTCAGTCCACTTTATCCCCAGGGCTGATGCACTGATTCCATTCATTCCTCCCTCCTCCCCATCTCAACAGAGCTGCATTTATGAGATACATTTTTAAACACCTGCTTCTTTTGTTACGTTCATATATTCTTATATAACTATATATTATTTTTTTCTTTAAGAATTTAATAAGCACTTTGAGGCAAGCATTAGGAATACTTAAGGAAAATACAGATATCACAGATATCCTTGGTATAAAGTCCTTTTAAAAGCAGGAAGGATTAAAAAAAAAAAAAAAGTAAGTAATAACCTAAGAAAGAGGTAGGTGGGTCATGAAAAATACAGATAACAAAAAGGTTCTCAGCTAATCCAGTTGCCATCATCAGTCTTAGAAGAGCAATTTCATAGGCCTTTGTCTGGAGAAAGGCAGCACTTCACAGTAGCAGCCAACAGGAGTTGTGGACACATGAATATAGAAATGTTTAGAGAACACATGATTTGCCTATTGCAGTCCTCATTCACTTTGTAGTCTTTTGAGTGCTCTGAAACAGTTACATAAAACAATAAGTACTCAGAAATACAGAAAACACCTGTAGCAGATGCGAAGCAGTATTTATGAGGGGGTTCAGGCTGAAAAAAAATTAAAAAGACCTGACTCTCTTTGAAATAATAAGTACATGGAACATGGAAGCAGCTTTCCAAAAATATCATCACAAAGAATTTGTCAGCCAGGCTTTATCGTCTTACACTTCTGGTGTGAGAAGGGAGCTGTAGGGATAACAGAACAACCAACTTAGTTTCAATGTCATAGGTTTCTGAAATGAAAGTAACACATTGTACAAATGCTGAGGACTCCAAATTAGCTGCTTGAATTTATTTCAGTTTTAATAAATCAAAGTTCTTGCTAGAAGCCCTGAGACAGAATATTAAAAAACGTGCTATTTCTTTCTCAATATCAACTGCCTCCTCTTTAGAAACAGGAATGCATAAATTACAAATGAAGGTCTTCTGGGGCAGCACTGGCTGTTATACTGTGAGCACATTTTAACTACACTTGTCAACAGGTTGAGATTTGTATTTTTTACAAGCATATTACTTCTCTTGCTGTAAAGCTGGCACAATAATTTCCTTCACAGTTGGCAAGGATTTCATATTTGTTCCTCTGAAATAAACTATATATATTGAAATTAAAGCTTAGGTGTCCTTTATACTATGATCATTAATTGCAGCTTCTTGGCTACACAGGTAGTAGGAAATACATGATGAATTTTCTTACATGCCAGGACATAGACGCTAATTTTCGACTTTTCTCTTTTAACAGTTGTATAAAGATATATTACCTATCTTCCCTAGCCAAAATTAGCATTCCTTTCAGAATTGGGCCAAATCACTTGCATAAACACTGCATTACTCCACCATGGTGACAGTACCACATTATTCACTTAAGAGAAGATATTACAAGCAGGCTTTATTACTGCACCAGATGTGGATATTCTGGATGAACAAGTACCAGTAGATGGTGCTGAAGAATACATTGCCTAAATGGCTGTTTATCGGTTGTGAATAGACCAAGGAAGTAATAGATAATAACTTTCTCAAATGATCTTCCAGTAGAGCATAGCTCTTCCAAAATTTAATGAGTAATAGTAAGGAAGGTATATATGACAGAGTAAACATGAACAATTCTGTGGTCTGAGGCTTAACCATGACATTTGGCTCAGAGCTTGTTGTGCAAATTTCCTTCATACACAATGGAGACAAATTAGCAGTAATACCTAAAACCTCACTTTTTCCTACGGTGAACACTTATTTGTTTATAAGCTCAATAAAGTTACATTGCATGCAGCACAGTACTTCCATGCACAACTGTTCACACTAGGTACTTGAGAAAGCCTCTACTGGCTTAGAGAATAGCCCTCTCTGAGGGAAGACTACAAACACAAAGTTAGGTCATCCTATACCTCATTAATTTCTGGCTTCAGTAATAGCTTTTGTGTTCAAAATTGCCATCATTAGTGCAATTCTGAAACCTCTCTTGCAACAGTGGGATTGTAAAAGACATACCACACAGATGCTTGAAGAACAAAGAAGCAAGAAGGATCCAGGGACTTTGCAGTCGTCTTCTGGACTCCGCACTCAACTTGTGCCAGTAGTTGATTGGACATAGCAAGTCTGATGTCCACATTCTTAAGCAAAAACAAAGCTATGGAAAACCTGAACTACTTCCCCAAGTCTTCAGTATTCAAAACATAAAATAAAATAAAAGGGACCTCTAAAAACACACAAGTATGTGTGTGTAGGTTTGGGGTTTCTTTTTTTGTTTGTTTTTGTTTTAAGAGAAATGTAGATTGCATTAACTTTTATGTACATATGTAGTCACATACAGACATATGTAAGCATATGAATTTTCCTTCAATTTGCTGAATTATCCTCTCTCATGCAAACAGAAAATTCTGCCCAAAGCATTTATAACATGAAAATAGAATGGAAAGTTTTACTTCATTTATCTCGTTTACTTGGCATTGTCATGAAATACTTGTCACTCGGACTAAGATATAGATTTGGCATTTTTCCATGTTGTAAGAAAAGTTTGAGAGAAAGACTGCTTTCAAATGAAGATTGTACAGGAAATCTCTTTTAGCTGTGAAGTAGATATTAAATTGAAATTCTGAATCTGCTATATTTGCCTTCTTGTTGAGAATAATTTCACTCAAGCCTTGATTCACAAAGGAGATACCAGGGACAACATTTATACTAATTTGTTTACATATTCTTTCTATACTTCTGAACTGAAAGTTGCAGTGTGATTTTCCTGTTTTCCATTGACTTGGAACACTCAGATGACTTTTGAACAGGTAATATCAAATAATTTTTATAAGAAATACTAATACTGTTATTTCATTAACTATACAGGTCTGTGAAGGCTTTTCTTACTTTTTTGCATCACTATAACATGGCCTCTGTATTCATGATAAATATGCAAACAGTACTGCAAACCTTTGCAACAGAAAATCCCTTTCCTCATAGCTCCACCCTGTCAGAGTCACCCAACTGAGCATTACTGATGGAAATTTAAAGAGAGAATTTAATTACAAGCTTGAATTATTTCACCACAGTGAGCTGCCATGTTTGCAGCATCACTTTCAGGCTCAGTGCCTGCTGCCACTTGTCTTTCAAGAAGTATTAGATTATCCTAATTTTACAAATATGTAAAAAAGATTAATTTGGGGATCTGCTTCTGGAAATTAGAATTCTCTTTGTGGGTCATGGTGGACATCTATTCAGTTTTTTTAAGTCTTTAATCAGAATCATTAATTTGAAACCTGAAAATAGCATTGGTAGACAGTGATAGAAGCAGACAAAGGAGAGACAAAGGCCAATTGGCCCATTGCAGTGTGTGCTACATAGTTGCTCTTTTTGAACACTATGAAATTTAGGTCCATTTTTCTTAAGATATAGTTGTTGAATGTTTTGAACATCCACTCTTGTTGTGGAGGTATGTCTGAATACATGGCTTGCCTAGCCTCCCAGGGACTCTGCTCCAAAGGTGAACTTCAGCTCTGCCATTTATTTTGACATTATTCATTTTTATGTCACTGTGGAAGCACTTCCAATATGGGTTACTTGAATTATAATCCCAATCTAAAAAGTGATTTTGTAAGAAAGAGTGTTCTGGGGGTTCCAAGTTAATTTCTGACCCTGAAATTTACAGCTTAAGGCTACTCTGTGTTTCAAAGGAAGGGAGGAAAATGGTGTTCTTCTCTGGCTTATTTTTCCATTTTAATTATTAATCTTTCTACATACATACTTGCATACTCATCCTGGAGTCTAAAAGACAAGTTATTTCAATTTCCTCAATTTTAGTTAAATAGAAGCCACCAAACCATAAGTGAGATTAATATAAAGCTTTTTTCTTGTTTGTTTTGTGAATTACTAACAGACGTTTGGTGGTTGTTTGTTATTTGCTTGCTTGTTTTACATTTTAAACTTATCCTTTATCATTCTTGAATGGACAGACTTTCAGATTTAGAATAGATAGACTACTTTTGACTGGGAGTTGCAAAGATATTGGTGCTGCACAGAAAGCTAACTTCCATTAAAATAAGCCCAGTAATAAATTATTTTAAAAATAAATTGAAATTTAATTTTTTTTTTTCAATTAAATAAACCTAAGAATTTGATAAATTTGATATCAATAGGAAAAGAACATGTTTTCTTATTCTCAGAAATAGTGAAAGCATGCTTGTGGAAATCTCATAAAGTAAAACTGCCTTGAGGCAGACACCTGGCTTGGGAAATTAGACAAGAATAGTTAATTGCAGTAAGGTTTGAATAGTTGAAAACTGCCTGTAAAACAGAAAGATATTGAGTGGAAGAGGCATTTCCAGTTTGGCTTACAATACTATCCCACAATTCTTTTTTTTAATCAATTGTCACGTGATGTTATGAGATTCTATTCCTTCTCTCATTTCTCACTGATTTCATAGTGCCAGTAAAATGTCTTGATCATTTTCTGGAAATGTAGGTGTTATTTTTTCCTTTTCCTGGTAGTCGTATATCATTCCAAAATTTACCTTTGTTATCTCTTTAGCAAAGGTTCTGATAAACTTTTCTCTATATTCATTTCCCATTTCATCACTGATCCTATTTCAGTGATCATTTTATCTTGTACTGTGATATAAATTTTTATTTTCATAAGCAAAAATGTCCACTGATGGTATTGTCTTTATTTCTCACTTTGGTTTTCTTATTATTTTCAATGCCATAATTTTCAAATGCAGCAAGAATTTCGTGCAGTTTTGTTGTGGCTATTTTTCATTCAGGTACAATTAACCAGTCCAATGACATCACTATTTGCAGAGTTAATCATGAGACAACCTTTCATTCAACCAGGAGAATGGATGAGAAAGAAGAGGAAAAGAACCTGAATGAAATAGGAAAAACTAGTTTATTAAAAAGAATGTGAGATTCTTTTCTTCATAATTTACACAAATATTGACTGTATCTGACTGTTTCTCAGGCACCTAAGTGGTATAAGTCACAAAAAATGTTCCAAAGGCAAAAAACAAGCTATTAAGTGTTTTATCATATTAGTTTAGATGCAGGTGAATCAATGCCTCAGTTATTACTGTCTCTACAGGCACTTGCTGAAGGGAAATAATCATTGAAGTCAGTTAGACAAACCCTTCAAATACAGAAATCAACCATAGAGCTTGTCTATTATTTTGTTCAATATAAATGGTCATAAGAAAATATCTTAGTTTTAGCTGGAACTGAATTGTTTTTTTCAGAGTGTCTGGTATGATTATATGTTTTGGTTCTAGGAGCAAAATTATAACACACCAAATAATAACACACCAGTGTTTATAGTTGTTGCTAAGAAAGTGCTGTACAGAGCCAAGGGCATTTTCAGTGAAGGGCTCAAGGAGCTGGGAGGGAAACAGAAACAGGACAGCTAACTTAAACTGGCTAAAGGGATACTCCATACCATATGATATCAAGTGTAAAGAGTTTGAAAGGGGGTGGGAGTTCATCTTGCTCTTTCACTGCTTGAGGAGGCCAGCCGGCAAAAATTACTGTTGTGGTTTAACCCAATTAACAGGTTAACACCCTGAGAGAGTTGTTCACTCTCTCCCCAATTCCTTGTGGGATGGGGGAAAAGAACCAAAAGGAGAAAAGTGAAGTAGAACTTGTGGGTTGAGATAAAACTATTTACTCAGATAGAGAAAAGGAAAATAATTATGACAAATATATATATACATATATATATATATATATCATATCATATAGCAAAACTATTCAATTGCAGCTGAATCTAAGACAGAAAAATAGACTGCATCCTTCATTCTAGGAATAAGTGATCATGGAAAACTGTCTGAGAGCAGTGTGTACGTGTAGATACTTATGTAGGTAATTATATATTCATTAACATCTGTAATTGTAATCTACTTCTCATCACCTAAAGAAAAAAGATTATTTACAATCGTAAGTCTAAGAGCAAATGCATGGATAGATATAAGGCCAGATAAAAATACTCCACAAAACAATCTCCCTGATATGGTGGAAAGCACTAACAAACATGGCAACTTTATGGTAAAGCACATGTTCTGCACTTTTTCTTGACCATTTACACTATTTGTGTAAATTGCAATATACATATGTATACCTGGAACTACAGAGCTTTCTAGGTTTTCCAAGCCAATAAGAATCTGTAAGATCAATGGCAGGAGTGGAATTAAATCTTAGCACCCAGTGGAAAATGGCTTAAAAGGAAAAAAAAATGGTTTCATGTTAAAGATAACAAAACAAACAAACAAAAACTCTTTTCACTATAATTTATAAGTAATCAGGTGTTCACCTGAGAACTGAAGTGTTGATTACTTAGATTATTTGATTAAGGAGTAGCTCAGGACAATCATATTTATTATCTCTTCAGTTATTTCTTGCCTGCTGTTTAGACTTATTTTTTGAGTCGACATTGTCTTCCCATTTACAGTTGCATTTACAGTTTTATGTCATGAGATTCCTTTCTTTTAGCGTAGCTTTAATAAGGTGAATAATTTAAATATCATCTTGTGTTAGACCAATATACAAAAATTTATTTGAAAATGCCTAAAAATCTACATTTTGAGCCTGTTCCAAAGAAAGTATCATTTGCTCTGGTAGAGAACTATTATCCTACTGCCTTTTTTTTTTTTTTTTTTTTTTTTTTTTCCTTTGGAAGAACTGCATATTGCAAAAAGCAAAGTAGTCCCTATTGGAATATTACAAAGTCTGAGATTTTATGTTTGGTTCTTATGGCTAAAGCATTTATGGCATCATAAGAACTGCTTAATGAATGTACTTCTTTGTAAAACCCCACAGGGCATACTTCATTCTCCTATTACTGCTTTTGTCTGAGCAGATAATTCTATGAGCTTACTGTTAAAAACAAAAAGGAAAAGACCCACGGAACTTACTGATCATGTATGTTTAATAGAAGCAGCTGGTCATGGAGAACACCAGTGACTAGAATGATTCAAACTTATCACGATATTTTACAGGTAATTGCACACAAATGAGAATTGATGACAGCTCAGATTTTCTGTTTTGCATATTATGCTTGATAATATATTGACATGCATTGAAACAGCATTATGCCTACTGCTGTAATGTGCCTGAAGGTGATCTAATGTATAAACTCAAATTCTTAGGTTTTTTATAAGTTAATAATTTATTATGATTGGTTGTTTTCAGTCTTCCAGGAATAATTTTATTTTTCGATGCTTTAATTCCTAGGTTTAGTGTTGTAGACTAGTAAAGAATCTCTTAGTCAGTCTTTTTGTGTATTAAGTTTAATGGCTGAGAATTTAGTACAGAACTAGTGTGATTTAAATCTATTAAATTGCCATGTAGTATTTGATAAATCATGTTAATATATCAAAACTAAAAAGAAAAATAATTTTCTATGAGTTTATTACTATCTAATGTGAATCAATTGGAAAAAAAAAACTGCAGACTGAAAACAGTGTTGTTAAGAACATTATATATATATATCTGTAATTTGGTATTTATTTTATCATATATTTTACTTTTGCACTAGTTCTGAACTGATACAAAAATGTAAAAGGAGTACAGGCACAGTTGTTATTTGATTGTTAATTCTTGGGACATTAAATTCCTGTTGAATAAAAAAAAAAAAATCCGCCTTACTATTAAAACATTTGTTACTTGTCAGACACCTGGCACTGAAGGCTTTATCACCCTTTCAGCTGTTTGTACTAGTGACTGCTTGACACTAGATATCTATACAGCTTATATATTCCCACCTAATAAGATCTTGATTACCAGTTATCCTCTTCCAAGTAATTAAAATAGAATATATGTAAGTTGCTCTGAAAGTAATGTCTCCTATTTATTTCCATGGAAACTATGATGGATACTAAGAGCACACTAATGCTACTGATAGAAAGAATTCTCAGGACTGTTTTTCACTGAAGTAACCACCATTAGCAATGCATTTTTGTCAGCAATGAACAAGAGCCTGTGTGCCGTGCTGGTGAAAATCTGCCCTAGAAGAGATGACATGCTGCTTCAGAGGTGTTATGACAGTGTGATAGTGGTGTTGCTGGAAAAATGTTGCCCACCCAGTTCATCTTTCATCAGCCTGAACAGAAGGAATTTCAAAGGCTCCAAATCCAAATTATACTTTGAGTGTAGCAGCACAGTGCAGCCACGCTTGATAGTGTGCTCTAGTCTTCAAACTGGTGCCTGGCATTATTGTGTTGCAAGAGAAAGTTTGTCTTCTCTGGCTTGCTTCTAGAATTTTTATCCTTCAGCTTAGTCCCTGTCATGATGTATCAGTCAGAATTGATGGTTTTCTGGTCCAAGTTCCAGGAAATTTAGAAGGCTTGCCTCTTTCCTGTCCCAGTACACATTGCGTGTCACCCTACCTACTGATATCTCTGTCTTGAATTTTTTCTTTGATGAGGAATTTACATGTCAGCACTTTTACGTAGATTATTTTTCCATTTTTCTCTGAAACTGCAGAAATCTTGAAAACCTTTTTTTCATAATAGGATGGGCTTTCTCTTTGAAAAGACAAATGTATGGAATACTTGTAAAAATAGCTTGGAAATTGGGAATCCCATCCTGTGTTAATTTTCCTCTATCTGTTTGAGTATCCTCCAATCTATCTCATCCTTGTGTTCTTCCTACATGTTTTAGACATGTTATTACACATCATTTCTTAGTTTTCAGCCAACATCTGGGAAACAGTGTGGGCTTCTAAATGTATTTATGAACTCTCCATACAGTTTCAATTGTGATCACATTTTTGGCAGGCCATAGGGTATAATTGGAAGACAGTAACAACAGCAGTCTTGCAGTGTTCCTGCTCATAAAATTGTGATTTCTTTTCCTCAGAATTTCATATTTTATTTTAAAAAAATACTTATGAAATGTTAGTAGTAAATGCATTCTTTGAATTTTAGTTATTTGAAGTTATTTGTCACAGAGCCAAAGTTTTAGGGTTGTGTCTGACTAAAGGATAGCACAGCTAAATGTCTAAGCAGATGTGAATTTCTAAACAGTCATGTGTAGTACTCCTTAGCCACATTTGGGAGAATACCACTGAGAAGCTCTAGACACATGCTAAGACCTGTTAAATGTTGAATTTACAAAGCTGTGATCAAATCTGCTGTGAGAATGGGAATCGATCTGTTAGAGAGCCTGTGCAACATTCTTACACACTAGAGTAAAAATATTAGAAACAGCTAAAAACTAATTGCCGGCAATGCAAAGACTGAAATATATCCTATTAAATTCTTCCTTCACTGGCCTGTATAAGTCCAAGTCACTTTGTGATTAGGTTGATGAGAACTAACATACAAATTTTCTGCATAAACTACTAGTTGTCAATTGTTCACCCCATTTCCTTCAGTCAGTGTTTCACAGAAGACTTTGCAATTACTTTCCTCTGTTATTCACTTGTTCTTTGGAGCCTGAGATATCAAAGTGTACCTTCTCTCCAACAATATAACTTCGTGGAAGACTACATTCCTCCATCACACAGAGAAACTCTTCTACCTTTTCTTTCTCTAAGACAAATTACATTCACTTCTGAGGAGACTGCAGTTAAGAAAAATACCTCTAAAAGTGTGTAGGTGAAATTTGGAGACCTCAAAGTAAATAACAAATATGTACCAAGCTTTACAGATTTCTCGGTGCTTCTCTCTGCTGTTTTTCATTGAATCTTTTTCATGCATTCGTCTGCCATAAAGATACTGATCTGTAGGTATTAGTTTCCACTTCTTGCTCTCTCTGCTGTTCTATCAATGTGGGAGGCTGACACAACACAGTAGCAAGTGTAGGAGCACAGAATGAAAGGGAAACATATGAGGCCTGAGTTGACTAAGCGGAGTTAGCGAAGGGAGACTGATTTGTATAATGGGACCCAAGGAGTATGTGTATACAATATGATAAATCACATCAGGCTTCATTAATGAGGACATGGTGGCACAGTAACAGCATACTTTATAGGGAAGATTCTCATGACTAATGTTGCTCTCCAGGAAGGTATAGTGAGGCTGTTACACTGCTGGTCAATCACACTATGGCTGTAAAGAATAGAATTTGGAGAACCCAGCTTGGTCAGCCTGAGCAGCAGTGCATATCAATTGATTTTGCCTGAACAATTGCACTAAAAACCCTCCACAGCATGGAATAAGTTTGTATAAATAAATAAATAAAAAATAAATAAATAAAAAGCAAACTTGGAACAAAGCTTTAGCTATAGAAGTTCTTTTTTTTTTTTTTTTTTTTTTTTTTTTTTTTTTCTCCTTTGTGTTCATATCAGGATATATTGTGTGCATAAATCCAGGTAATATCTTATGTTTCTTCTTCCCCATAGTTGTTATCGAGGACCAGATCTCTTCAGAAGCATGACAGGTATGGCTTTGCCAACAGAAGTCAGTAGTTTGGACCTGGCCATAATTACCTGATGGTATCTCTATTAAGTGAAATTACCATCCCCATTAAACAGCAGTTATTGCTATTAGGTGTCATTAGTTTTAAATTGCTTCCATGGGAAACATCTCAATTAAGCAAATTTCCCTGTTAAGTGCATCCTGATTAACTGGAGTGCTTTGTTTCCTCATGTACCCCCTTCAGTAGCCTTCATCCCTCCTTTACAACTCTCATATAAATTACCTGTGGCCTAAGACTTACTAAAAAAGAATACCCAGCTGACTGCAAAAGACTCTTTCTTGCCATATTACCTCACTGTCTTTGAAATTCACAACCCACTCTTACAAGGTTTCAACTACCTTTCTTGTTTTTTCCTTCCTTAAGAATCATGTATTAATATTAATTAGCTTGCAATTCTCTTGTTACAGGGTGAGGGCATATTCTGAATTCTATAAAAGTCTGTGAATCATGATCATGAAAAAGAATGATGGATGTAATTTTAGTTTTTAGCTTATTTTAGAGATGGATATAAAAATAATTTGATTCCTGAAATGATTACATTTTTCATCCTCTGGACTGCTTTTGTTTCAGAGGTCAGATACAGTGGCTTTAAAAACAACATAGCAATGAATCTTACCACTTATATTTATTTGTTGAGAGAACAGTTTTATTACAAGCACCTTAGAGGTGAAAATCAAGCAAAATATATTTAATGTTGTTGTTACTCACAGCTCAGTTTTCAGTGGTTAGCATAGTCCTGAATTATAGTGGGGAAAAAAATATCCAAACTCTTAAATCAAATCTTTCAGTCAAATTTAAATGTATGAATACTAAAGTACCTTCATGCCAAGTTAAAGTCAGAAGGGCACGCTTTTGCTCACTTATTTTGTTTTTGAAGTTAAAAAGCTTACTTACACAGCAACTTTTTATAAATACAAATTTTGAAATTATATGAATAAATAATTAGAACACATTGCCTGCTGACTTATGAAAACCTTCCCATTTTCATTCTACTTGTAGGAAGAATAGCCTTCCAGAATAGTTGAAATTCCTTGTTAATACTAAATTAGAATTTTATTATAGTTTGCCATATAGTCTGCTTTGTCACTGAACTCAACTTAATGGTACAATCCCTGTCCAATTTCCCAGATGTAGTCATGCAGAATAAAAGAAAATGTCAAACATATTCCTTCAGTCCTTGAAGTGATTCTTTGAGATACTGAATATCCATAGAGAAATTCTGAGTAAGTAATCTGATCTTTCTAAATTTTGAAGTTTTGCAGTGGTGAATAGACAATTCACACATTTTAGTTATGAGAATTTTTTTAGATTTCTACCTGCTAAATATATCCTTCTTTGCTTCAAAGCTGAAGTTTTGTATCTTGATACTTTATTTATCAAAATGTCATGCGGTAATTTAAATCTAACTATTACCTATGTGCAGGAAAATCATTTAATCAAGAAATGACATAAGCTGCATTTGACAGAATCTATTTTCCAATCACAATTTATATTTCTGTATTTTACTCCTTATTAATTAATTTAATGTTGACCATTCTGTTAGTTCATCTAACACTGACAGCTAGGACACAAATGAACGCTTACATAGGTTGCCTCCTTCCTTTTTTGTTAAGAAATTATGTTTTGGGGTATTTAGAAACCTCAAGGATGTTTTGATGGTGGTAGCATGAGATTCCTAGTACATGTACCTGTGCTGAAATACTCTGCAAAAAATAACATCTTTCCATACTGCATTCTGTGCTTTGATTTGGCGGTTTCACACACACTTCATCCATTATGGTATGGGTCTAAAAACATTAATTTTCTTGTTCTCCCAAATAAGCCATTGTGAAGAAGAAAATACCTTTCCTTATGGAAATCCATTCTTCATTGCTCATTTGACCTTCCTTATATACAACTTAATACTTCCAAGTAATATCAGATGTCTTGAGTGCTGCAAGATTATTTTATATTTTCCCTAGTAAGATACTTTTTTTTTTTTTTTTTTTTCCCCTCTGTCTTCTTGATTATGTTGGGTTTTTAAAGGTTGGCTTTCTTCAGCTGAGTCATAGGACATTTGAATTGTGACATGTGTCCTGAAGGAAGGCTGATCAATGCAGAATAGAAGTGTGAGATGATTAGAAGATTTGGACACGTGACTGTGGGACTGATTTCTAGGGAAGTACAGAGATAGCAATGAGCCCGTACTAAAAATTTTTATATGAGCTTCATTATTCTTCTTAAGGAAACCTTTGAGAAGTTGATTAGTTTATGACTTAAATTTTAATTGTAAAAATACGTATGTAATCAAGAATAAAGGCTGAATAAAAACAGAACTGAATGTAACTTACATTTCCACGTGCTATTGAACATTTCACACTGAAGTCTAAAACCTTATATTTTTTCTACAAATTTTACTCTAAGTTTATAAATGTTAGTTCTTAATGAAGAAAATATGAAGGAAAACTTCTTTGATCTGCAAAAAAAGTAGGTTAGACATTGAACTTTTGTTCTGTCCTGAAATATCCAAGTCCTATGTATCATCTAAATTAGACTACTTTATATATTTATTTCTATGCTTGTGTATCTGTATTGTGCTACAGAAGGAGATCTGCCTGAAATCTACAGCTATTACTTGCTTTCACATATACTACAAAAGAATACTTTTTATTTTACGTTTCAGTCAGATATAACTGGAGAATGATTTGATTTTGATGCCTCAAAATAATGAGGAAAGGAAGAGGCAAATTTAAAAAGTAAAGGTGTAGACAAAATTTGAGTATATTTTTGCACATTAGGCTACAAATGCTACTTTAAAATTACATTTCATGCTGTGTCCATTTTATGTTGGTGCCTAGACTTGTGGATGGTTTCACCTCTTGAAAACTGCCCCAATAACCACAGTGTTGTAAATTACAAATCACACATTTGTGGGATATTTTTCCTTTCTTTTAAGTGTCAGCTGCAGATTATTTGACTGATCTTGAATAGAAGTATATAGTTCAGTCTCCTGTTGCCGTGACTCAGAAACCCCTATATTCCCAGGTGCTAGCGAAACCCCCGCTAGGGCCAAACAGACCACCGTGACTCATCAAGAAAGGTGGCAAAATGGCGTTTATTAGGAGTAATCAACACCTTATATACCTTACTACTTCGTCTACGCCCCCTAGGGCACACGTTTGAAATGCACGCCAAGGTACATCACAAGATGTAGCCGGAAATGAGGGGGGGCCACTGTCACGTGACATCTCGAAAAGCCCCGCTATTGCCTATATGTTTACAACATCTCCCCCCCTCCAAATACTACAAGGTTCAGCCTCGTTAGCATCTACAACATCTCCCCGCCCCCCAAGACAACAATTTATCCCTTTTCAATGTGAACACTAAAATCCAAAGTATAATCTACTATAAATTTGATATTATTCTATATATTCTATGCAATATACTTATGCTGTTGTACTCAGCTTAACTGAATTACTTATCTACTTAGTCAAATCTAACCTTAATAAGACTAATACTAATTTTAATGCAACTCTAACGATATTAATGTATTACTCTTATTATAACTCTATTACTATATTAATATATTACTCTTAAGAGAACTTACTCTATAAATTTATATAAACCTTAATATCTATTAATATATTACTCTTAATTATAACTTACTCTCTATAAACTTTATATAAACCTAAAAAGCTCTATCCAATATAATGAGTAGTGCAAGTTACATTTGTGCAAAAGAAAACAATACCACAACTAAATGAAGTGTATAATAAGATAGTCCTTTTGATGTCTGGAACCATCCGAGAAACAGTTCTTATCCGTGATGTTTTCTATTCTTCTTCATTCTTCGTCATTCTTCTTTCCATTCTTCATCATTCTTGCATGATGCATCTTCTCTGTATGGTGAACGGTAGTCAAAGTCTTCTGTCCGTAGCCTCGATAGCGTCCATCAGCTCATCAGCACACGGCAACATGCACCATCATTACATTAACGTGTAATCGATATGTAGTGACTAGGTAACTAAAATTGCACTCTATAGTACAAAAGGTAAATGGCACGTAGAGTCTAAATAACTAAAATAACCCTATAAAATCACGGCAACAGTCTCCCCACTGCAGAAAAGAATAAATACTTGAAATAATTGCTGTGTCTTCATTTTTGTGACATAAGTAAATAATGCATTTTGCTCAAAATTTTCCTTAGGTAACTAAAGAATGTATATTTTTGCATAAAATTGTTATCCTTAGTAGATACTGCCTGTGTCACCATATATTGTAGCAGTCAAGTTTATACACAGTAATTTCCAGTTAATCCTCTACAAGTCATCTCTCTACCTAAACTGCTAAGGACAGAGTGTATGGATCATAGATAGATGACTTCCCTAAGGAGTACGGTTAATTGGATGAATGCAAACATGTAAGTAGAATTCAAACAGTCTGTAACTGGTACTAGAACAAAAAATCAATGTTTTTTATGGAGTTCTTGAAAACAAAAGACAGTTACAATATGTCATAATTTAGCAATACATTGTTGTTTGCCGAATTTTCATGACTGTAGAAAAGACAAAAGAACAAATAAGTGTTGTCTGACTGTTGCCTACAACATCTGACAGACTGGCATTTTAAATAGATAATATCTTTCCATTTTCTGTTCACCAAGACATCTCTCCATAGATATACTAACTTCAGTTAGATGCCTGCAAAGAGGACTCAGGTCTGGACCTAGCTTTTTCTTATACTTGCAGAGAGATCAGACAGTACACTATTTTACTGCTTCCAATTTCTGTAGGCCAAGACAAAAGAAGTGGAAAAAAAAGAATCGATCAATATTTGGAAGGGATGAGTTTTGAGCAGGAAAAGCAATTGAACTTTTGACTGTCATTGTACTTTTGTTTTGAAAGACAAAGCATGTTATTAATTAGCTACATGAAGATAAACTCAGTTAAAATGAAAAGCAACTTACAGTGAACTCATGTTCTCCAAAAGGAGAACCTTGATTCAGTGGCTCAAATACAGAGTGACAGTAACTGAAGGCATTCTAGGACATCTGACACGTTGGTGTTGAACTAGCAGAGGTCAAGTAGTTTCTTTGTGAGAACCAGGCACATTTGGCATAACAACATGAAGCCAGGAAACATAAGCTACAATACTCAAATTCATAGGGATCAATGGGCAGGAACTATCTGTAACAAAATGTAGAAAATTAACATTAGAGACCAATCATACCTGGTTCAAGAATAGAGCTAAGCCTCATTTAAAAGAAATTATACAGATCTCAGCTTTATTTTAAAAAGTAGTTTAAGTGAAAAAAATAAAATACTCTTTAAGTGTTACCGCATCTTTTTTGTAGGTATACAATACCTTTTCTAATGCAACTAGTCAGTTAGTTGATGGGCTAATTTACTTTTAGAGTTTAGTAAAATGTTTAAAAGAAATTAATGAATTTATGCTTTAATTAGGGAAACTAGAAGGAAGTCATGAATGTCACTTTAAGATTTTTGACGTGAGTGCAGCATTATGTTAATTTAGTCTTGACCTTTCTATAAAAAAATTATGGAAATACTTCAAGATTTTAAGTTTTTAAATGACTGGGAAATGTGTATAAATATTAGCCCGGACATCTGGGGTCTGACATTTACTTGTTGACAAATTAAAAAAAAAAAAAAGAAAAAAAGCTGAGAAGGCCATTTTCTTCCTTCTTATTTAATCTTTCATTCCAGGCACATAAAGACATATTCATGAGAAATTGAAAAGACGGAAGGACTAGGATTTTCAAGACATACTTTCTAAATATTGCTAACATTAGAAAGTACATATATTAAGCTCTTAACAGCTGTGCATTATTTTAATATAGTTTTGCATATTTTGTAAATTAGCCTGTGATTTGAGGCAGTAGAGAAAAATTGTCCTCTCCCTGCTCTGACTCCAACTACTGTTCACATATCAAACTTTGTTATATATATTGACATATTTACTTTTGAAATAAATATGTATATCCTCCGGTGTGAGGTTATTATTTCCCAGAAGTTTAAAATGCTCTTTTGGAGGAAATATGGATTTATTATTATTATTATTAGTAGTAGTAGTAGGAGTACTGCAGATTTTAATAATATGAAGCAAATATACAAAGCTAGAACTTTTTATTCCTTAGATTAGACAGTAAATTATTGATAATAATTATTGTGATTATTGATAGGTCAAATGGTGTTTTACATTTGAAATACTGTACGAGTGGCGAGTGGTCTTTTGGGAAACCTCTATTTGTTTACAGTTGAAATCTATAAATAGGAAACCTTTTTTTTTTTTTTTTTTTTTTAAAAAATGAAGACAGAACTAAAAAGGGAGTCGTAGAATAAATAGACCTTCAGATTTAATCACTCAGGTCTACATAAAAATTAGAAAATCAGTGGCAAAAGCCTTGCTTTGCCCTAATGGGTGCAGCTACTTTAGCATTAGTGAGACATTTGGGGTTTATTAGTTGTGGATCTGTGATATTTATCTGCTTATATTCCAAATTTGAGATGTCTACATACAGCAGAAAATCACCCTATACATTCTCTAATAGGTGATGAGAAAAATGGAATATCATGTAACATGCAATAAATGACCTCTTATGCTCAATATTGCTCAAGGCTTCATTCAGGACCAACATGCCGATAGCTGTCTAACATTCCCTGATACATCCTTATAAAAGTATGAGAAAATGCTCAGCCTGGAAAGGAAGGATTTGGGATGTTCTGTAGAACATAAATTTCATAAAGCTGGATAGTAAGGAGGCAACAGAACAGATAAGAAGGCAACAGAACAGATTTTTGTCTGTTTTGACAGCTGAGAGAGCACTGTAATTGAAGTATTGTGTTATGGTAGATGCCACCACACCACATTTTTTCTTCAGTTCTATGGCTTTTTCAGAACTTATTCATCAGCATTTGTACTTACATTTATGGTACACTGATGACTAATGTCCTGCTTCAGTTCTGATCTTTTTTTTTCAAACTTTGGAGTTTGAGACATCATAGCCAGTCATGGGTCTCCTTTATGTATTGCTTTTCGAAAGGGAGAATCCAGAAGTCTAGTTGCAGAGCAGCTCTTTTGATTACGCTCTGCAGGAAGCAGTGATGTATGAGGTGCCATCTATAAATTTCATACAAGGTTAGATCATGGTTGCTTTCCAAAATGCATACTCATTAAAAAAATAAAAAGAAGAAAAAAAAAACATCTGCTTTTCTGTTTTGCATAATACTAATAATTTTGTAATTATAGTTCATTAGCATGCACATGCACATGGTGTTTTGTTCTGATTTGTGGCCTGGCATGTATAAAACTCACTACTATCTGGAAGATAATTTAAAAATAAACCACCATTGAACAAATTGCCAGTAATGTGTGACAAGCTCTATTCGGAGCAGAATACTCAAAATTTGTCTTGGATGGGGTCTAGCTGCTGTTTAATAGACTATCAACTCCAATTTGCTACTGCTTTATTTGTGTCAATGCACTCTGATCTGAGCATTTTTGTGAACTGTTTTGCTCTGAATATAACTAGGAAAGTATTCAAAAAATGCCATTCAGCAGTGAGATGCAAGTTAAACTTGTGTGTGCTTAGCACAGCTTGCACTCTGTTAATTACAAAATGCTCTTTACCTCTGATTCAAAGCTTTGGATTAACCATTTCTTATGAGAAAAGAGAAGATCTATAGCACTTCTGCAAGACTGTGTTGATTGAGTCAGTTTTGACTAGAAACCTTTAAGATGTTCCAGAATTATGCTAATACGTCTTTCTAATCTTGATTAATTTTTTATAGCCTTAGGGTGTTTAATTATTTGTCTATTGTTATACTATTTGTAATATTTATGTGTTGGGTTTTTTTAAGTTAAACATTTAAAATTCTTTTGTCCATTCTACACAGAACTTCTTTGTGCCACAGCTGATCAGTTCTCCCTGCACATTATTTTATCTGTTTCTCAAAGTTAAGACATACCTGAGTTTCATCTCTTTGAATTTCTAATGAGAGGAAAAGATCATTTACTGACAGTTGTTAATATTTTCCATTGTGATTGCTTTTGAGTCCATAAGTCATGTGATCACTCACAAGTCTGTGCAGGGCTCTATGGAGTACAAGAAACATAATCTTTCAACTAGATATTCATCTTTCTTTATTATCTAAAGCACATAAAATAAGTAAGGACTTTAATCCATTGATCTTTTTCAGGTTGGAATGTTATGTCTTAGCTTTATGCTGACTGTGTTTTATTACTGATGGCATCCATAAGCAAAAACTAAAATCACAAAATCTCAAAATCCTGGAATCTGCATTGGCCATTTTAACTTAATCTGCTGATATCAGTGTTATTGGAAAATCATCCCAAATTAGAGTTCCCTATCTTCCTTATAGCATATATCTTTTTTTTTTTTTTTTTTTCGGATGAGAGTGGGGGTGTTAGTGTAGGTGGGCTTTACTTGAAATGAGCAACAGCAGAAACACATTGCATATGTTATTTTGCCCAAATGTTGTTGTGAGCATAAACTGTCCTTACATTGAGGAAGAACAAACAATTGTGAAACTTTAAAAGGCACATTATTTTCTGCTACATAAGCTGTTCTATTTGCATTCATCCAAATAGATAAATTCTTACTATTACAGTTAGTTATTTATGGCTAATGTATTGCATCAACTAAGACGTTGGTGAATATATATTTCTTCAGCCAATCTATTGAATTCTGAAAATAGAAATCTGAATGGGTGGAAGTGGGTCATTCCTCTGTCATGTGCTTCAGACTTCACAGTTGCTATTTCCAGATTGCAAACTGATAGGAAGGTTTAATCCCTTACTATTCTCCTGAGCTGTAACATCATGCATTAATTCCGGAATGCCTCATCATCAGGAGAAAACAATGTCAGTGCTATAAAGGCTACTCTCAGCCTTTAGTACCTCTTTGCACAGAAAAAAATCCACCAAAAAGAACTTATTATACTTGAATTAGAAAGGCTACTCAAACTGCTGGGAACTATGCAGCTCTCTTCTGGAAGTCTGGTTAACAGGAGAGGTCCCAATTGACTGGAGGTTAGCAAATGCAGCAAGTGGGGCAAAAAGAATGGTCTGGGGAATTACAGGCCCGTAAATCTGACCTCAGTGCCATGGAACAGATCATCTTGAGGGCCATTACTTCATATATAAAATACAATCACATAAACAGACGAAGTCAGAATGAGATTATGAAATCAGGTCCTGCTTGATTAACCACATCTCCTTCTATAACAGTGATCCACTCGGTGAATGAGGGAAAGACTGTGGATTTTGTTTACTTGGACTTTAGCAAAATAGTGTTTTTCATAGCATTCTCCCAGAGAAACCAGCTGCTCATGACTTGGACTGATGTGCTGTTCACTCAGTAAAACACTATCTGGGTGACTGATTCCAAAGAGTCATTGCTAGCGGAGGCAAATCATTTTGATGGCCAGTCAAAAGTGGAGTTTTCCAAGGTTCAGTATGGATGCCACTTTGGTTTAATTGAAGAAGGGAAAAAAAAGGGAAAATAACATTTTATCTTTGCCAACAGTTATCTATGCCAGAATCATTTAGCCAAAAATGATATTACTAGATCAACTTAGAGGTAATTAGAAAAAAAAGTTTTAATGCATATTGAGTAACCTGTAGTGACATAAAACTATTCTGTAATTCTATTCTAGCATTATACAGTATTTGCAAGTGAACTAATAATAGCACTCCTATGATTTATTTTGGATAAATCCATATATCTCAAAAACATTCTCAGCAAAGCATCATTATTACTTTATTAAATACTACTTTTGCCTACTTGAACTCAACAAACAAATCTAATGGTAAGAAAGAATTTAATTTCAGAGCTGAATGATAATTTGTCAGGCATGGTTAATTCACATAATTCAAAGTTAATTATGTTTGCTATATTAGAGAGTGCTGTAATTTTGCTCTGTTCAGCTGCAGCTTTTATTAAATCTTACATTTTGATTAGGCAAGCCACGCTTTAAGAGTGTACAGTAAATTTAAAAAAATGGAGGTATGGGGAATGGTTTTTAAGCTTGTGCTTTTGTTCATGTTTACTCTTGGTCTGTTACATGACTTTGACAACCCATAGCTGACCCAAATACAGTGCAGTATTTACTGACAGCTTGTCACATATGTGATTCCTATCTGCTTATTCAACATTTGGGAATGTTACAACTGATGTTCCCAAGCCATTTGATGTATTAGTGTATAATGGGTTCTTCAGTAGTACTTTCAGACCAGGGAGTACTTCCCTACATACATTCTTCTGTAGAACTGGAGGTTTCCATGGAAGTGAAGAGACTTAGAAAATCAGGAAGAAACTTTCCGAGTCTTTCTGACGTCAAATCAGTCATTATGTTTATGGCATTGATTAAATGTAGGGTACCTCTTTTACCACCAATTAAATGTATAATCTTTACAGACCATCTTTTTAGAGAAAGAAAGAAAGAATGGTGAATGTGTAAAGGTCCTGGTTTTTTAACAGTCATCTGGGAACATGTGGGAACTATTTTTTTTAAGGTACTACCATGGGTAAAGTCCCATCATAAGCTGCCTTCACGTATAAATTTGGTGATGTTTCTAGATTTATATGACCAGGTTAAGGTGTCAAATATGAATATGTTATCTTCGTTTGAGATTGTTTTCCTTTTAATTTATGCCATTAAGTGAGAGAAAAAATGTCCCTCTTCATGTAAATGTTACAATACTAAATAACGAAAGTTTTTAATGTTCTCTAGTCATGCAAAAGTGCTAGTACTGAAGACAGCTACCGCATCAAGGAGTAGCAAAAGTATGCTTCCTACAACATAGGGCTGTAAACAGTAAGAACTTCTGATTCTTTCAGTTGTGGAGACTAACAGTCTAATCCAAGTTCTCTGGGCTGGTTCACGGTTACTGGTCTTTGTCTGTGGATGAATACAGAAAACATTAGATTCCTTCTCCGACAAAAATTTCCCTCTTTACCAGAGTGGCTTTGAAGTTCCTTTCACTGTGTGGTTTTTGCTTTCTTTTTTGTTGTTTGATTGATTGATGGATTTTTGTGAATAAGCCTTTGCATGACAATTTTTAACTTGAATTTCCTTGTTTAATAAGATGGAGATGCTTGCATATATGTTTACATAAAAAAACAAACCATTGGCAAAGAATTACAGGTTCCCAGGTACAAGCATTTGAATGGAAAGAAGGTTATAAAGAGTTGCATGAGCTAAGAACTCTCAGAATATGATCTCCTTCACTGAGCAGACTCAGTTAGTCATGGAACACGTTGTGCCTTGAAAAAGGCAGGTCCTATGGCAACTGCAAAAAGGAATACATTAGTCATTAGCTCAGAGTTCATCCCACACTGATGAAGTCTTAACTAAACCAGTTATACTTGTGTCTGAGAAGGAAGGAGGTCTGAATAAAATCTTGCACAATTTACCCTTAGTTCCAATATTTATTTTTTTCTTTTTTTCCCTCTTCTTTTAGTATAACATTTCTGTGTGCATTTTTTACTTATATGTGATCTTGGATTTATTTGCATGTAATATGTCATTGTTTCAAGACTGGAGGAAGCTGAGAAATAAACTAGGCCTTTCAGCTACCAATTTTAATGAAGAGCGAACAGTTGGTAAATATCTGTGTATGTTGAAGACAAGAGTCACTTAATAATCGCTAAATTTCCAGAACAAAGGGTTTCCACAAACAGGAGAATCTCTGTTGCAAAGTAGACTGTTAGTGGGATTTTCAGTACTGAATGTAATAGTATAATAGATTGTTGTCTTCCATCAAGTATCCTCTTTCATGCTTTCGATGAAGCAAAAATAAAATTTGGACATGATTAGAAAAAAATTAATAAGAGGAAGTGAGTCTTCTGAAGATTATGTATGATGATTTACATTTAATTACAGCACAAGGCCAGGCCCTCAGTTGTCTCTGAATGGATCTACTAATGCAGTCATATTCTTACGGTTCTTTAACAGGAACCTATTCTTACTACTTCAGCAGTACCCAGAATATTAATAAAGTCACTCATACTATTTTCCTAATGAAAGACATTCTCCCAGTATGTCTGTCTGATATGACACTGGCTAGAAATGACTGGAGTAATACATCAATGTATTGAGCAAACTTGGAATGTAGCACTTCCCCTACGAGGACAGGCTGAGGGATCTGGGGCTGTTCAGCCTGTAGAAGAGAAGGCTCCAGAGAATCCTGATAGAAGTACTTCAATATCGAAAGGACTATAAGAAAGAAGGGGAAGACTTTAGCAGAGTTTGCTAGAACAAGACATGGGAAAATTATTTTAAACTAAAGAAGAGAAGATTTAGATTGGGTGTAGGGGAGAAGTTTTTTTCAGTGAGAGGGGTCTAACACTGGAGCAGGTTGCCCAGAGGTGGCAGATGACCCATCCTTGGAGACATTTAGGCTGGAGGGGGCTCTGAGCAACCGGATATAGCTATATGCATTCATTGCAGTGGAGTTAGACTATATGACCTATTTTCTTCCCAACTCAATCCTAGTGATACAAAGTTATTTATGGTGTGATCCACAGTTTGATGAGGAGTATTCAACCATCTTCACATTGCATACAATTTATGCTCATGTTAAGGAAGTGCATATCAAATGGGATGTTTCTAGTGAAGAAACTTACTAAAATTTACATTTCCTGAGAAAATGTCTGCTTATTTTTTTCTTTCACACAAATAATGAAAAAAGTAAGAAAGCCAGAAAAACCAGCTTCTGTTTCCCAGAATGAATGTTTGGATAGAAGAGAAACATTATACCTTCTGACAGTAGAAAATGCATAGACATCTGAGAAGATGCAATCTTTGTTCAGTGAAATGTTGTGGTGTAAGGTCTACTTCAGACTGTGTGAGCATGCTGGGATGGTGCCTTCCACCTTTACTGCTGGCCTTTCACCAACAGAATTCATGCAGTTTCCCTTACAACACACAAAGACTTTGTTGTTTTCAAAAGTCCATGATATTAACTATGAAAAAACTTGCAAATTCTTGTTTCAGCTTTTATACTACTCCAAGTATCTGTCTACTACTCAGAAAGCACAGCCTATTGAGAAAACTAATTGCAAGAAGTCTTGAAGCCTGCATTGCTGAACTGACCAATGATTTTACCTTTGAGGTTATGCATACCACTCTAATTTACATACATTCAGTGGTAACCTGCTTGATGCTTTAGATAACTTCAGATTTTGGATTAATTCTGACAGCTGAAGTTCAGACAGAAAATCTGCTTTGCTTATTATTCTCCAGACCTCCAGGAGCTCTAGTTTATCATCTGGTGACATGTAATATCTGAAACAAATATGAACGTGGTTTGCAAAATAATATCCAAAGCCATTTGTTTTTCACATCAAGCAGTGTAAGAAAAATACGCGTCTAAGAAAAAAACAGGAAATATCAAGTGATATTCTATTGCAATTTTCTGACCGTTGTTGAGCGCCCTTTAGGATGCAATTCAAATGTATCATGGAATCACTGATACCACATTATACAGGACCTAGGACTGAGCAGTTTTCTGATGACAGAGACAAGTTGCATCGCTATTTAAAATCACTTCATGGCCATTCTGAAATCTACTATGAAACTATGTTAGAAGATTGCAATTGTCAGACTATAAATGCTCTAAATTGAGTAATAAGTTTATCTAGGAGCACTTTAAACATTTATTTTTGTATTCACTGTGTTCATTATCTCAAGTAATTATTTTCTTACTTTATATGTATATCCACCATACTGCAGGCATAGGTAGGTATACCTCTGTATAAATTGCATTATACAGTAGATTTTGTTCCCCATATTCAGTGGCATCCTTTAGCTCCTGGATATTCTTTGTTCTTAAAGACCTACTTTGCCCCATCATTCTCATACATTAAATACTATTTGGATTGCTTTGTTAATATGCAAGTCCCCTTACCATCCTATGAGTGTGTACTACTCTCAACTCCAATGATTTGAGAAAACATATTTTCTTGCAAATTTCAGCTACTTTATTCAGAAATGTTCCTGCAAGTAGCCTTCAGTCTTATTTGTTGCTCCCTCCCTGCACCTAAATACAAGCAGTAGGTAAAAATGAAACTGCAGGTATCACAATATAGCAAACATACAAAGCAGTTCCAGATAAAACATAAAATACCTTTGATGTTTAAGGAATATAGGCTTTCATTTCCTCCAACTATTCAAATGAGTTTTCCTATATAATTTGTGTTATGTAGTTATTACATAAAACCAATACACACTGAGAATCCCTGTCAGTGTTTCTTGAAACTTCAGACTGAAAACAATCAAGAGGATTTAGATACTCATGCCATAGAGTCGTCAATGCTGGAACAGACCACTAAGATCTACACACGATCTCCATGAAGATGTACAAAAGGTCACTAAGCTACACATAAATGCATACATGCAGATCTAAAGATATACATATGCATAGAAACTACATGATATCGAGGAGGTTTTGTTTCCAATGTGAGGATAGATTTCAGCCTGTTCGTCTAGGTTATTACTATTGCAGAAGAGTAGAGTATTAGAAGTTACTGAAAGAAAGTTAAATTCTGCTTATTAAACTAAGCAGCTAGGAAGGTGAAAAATAGCTTTTCTCTTTATTTAAGAACTCTTCCTTTTCCCTTGCTAAAGAAGTTATTTGCTCAATAAGAAGAACTTTTCTAAGTAATCTAGAGGATAAATGGTATGAGTAAATCTAATTACTGTTAATTATTGACCTATGCTCCCATGCCATTTTTTTTTTTTTTCCAGTGAGTTTGGGCTGACACTGCAATGTCAATAGGAAGCATTAGATTCATATTATTTCCTTTCATCTTTTATTATTATAGTTTTCATTATATAAGAACATCACTTGGCTATGCTTTTGAATTTTTCATGCAATATATTAGCATGATGGGCTGAGGTAATAGTCACTTTTCCTCTGTGAATCCTCACTGAGAATATACATTTTTCTACATAGTGACTAGATGCCACAATTAAAATAAAACCACTCTCATTCTAGAGACAAATATATACAGAAAAGGCAGGCTGAATAAAAGAACATATCTAAATGGACAAAAGCTAGGAAAAAGGGAAACTGATTATTTCCCATTTTACAGATGGTTCTGAAGCTCAGTGTAATGGTGAGCCAGATTTTCAAGCATTTAACAACCTAAAGATGCAGATGGTGCCTTTGTGCATTCAAAAGCACCTGTCTGTGCATTAATACAGCTGTGTGTTAACTGGCATTAAAAATCTGGTTAGGAATTGCTTGTCCCACTTACACACTAAATCTGCAGAACATCCAGGAATCACATTCTAAAACAGGTATTTTAACAATGATCTCTTCCTTTTTTTTTTTTTTTTTTTTTTTTTTTTTTCTCTTTCTTTCTTTCTTTCTTTCTTTCTTTCTTTCTTTCTTTCTTTCTTTCTTTCTTTCTTTCTTTCTTTCTTTCTTTCTCTTACAGAGAGCACATCGAAAACATCATTATCATTCCAAATTCCAAATGTATATTTAAAAAATAAACACGATACAGTGCTCATTAATGGATTACTTCCAAGTCTTGAAAATCCTACCTTGGAAAAGAGCTGAGAAAACTTTATTTCACGTGAATATTATTCTTCCCTGATTCCTCTCCAGATTTTGAATATGTACCTTTATATCATCTCTACTTTCCCATGAGTGTGTGTATATGTATGTGTATTGGTAAGTACATATTGATAAGTTATCTCTATTGTTTTGTGGAGGAGAGATTGTGTAAGTGTTCTGAGGAGCAGTCCAGTCTTTCAAGTGTCCAGTAAGTCAGCTCAGTTTACCAGCACTGAAAATTACAAATGGGATGGGTACACTGAATGCTATAACAAATACAGTTGCTGTGAATGTGTTATTCCAGGACAAATGTGTAGACAGCTGGTTTGAGATACTGTGTATGTTAGAATTAGAAGTATGAGACAGAATTGTAAACGCAGGAATGAAACCTGCATCTTTGTTAATTTGTCTCAAACTTCTAAAAGCAGATTAATAATTACAAAAGAGCTCCCTTGAGGACCTTCCAATGTTTGCTGTAGATAAAGGGCCTTTCCACTGAAGCACCCTACTGTGTTCAGACTCCATATTAAGCAGTGTCAGCAGGTTATGTTTAAAATCCACTTAACAGTAAACTTGGGGTCTAGGTATGTTTTCCTCTTAATTAACCTGCATAATCTGTTGTTTTATTTTTAACATAAATCATTTCTTAATTTCCATTTTAATTAGAGACTGAGCAAAATGTCATGTTTAATTGGTTCAGGAAGGCTTGGTACAACAAAGCCCTGAACTAAATGTAGCTGTGGGCAGTGCAATGAACAGCTGGCTTGCAGTTCAGATTAGGGCTTCATTACATGTAAGGGGTTTTCCTGCCTAGTTTTCTACTGCTTAATGTGTCATCACTACTGTCTTGAGAAGGAAAACTGAAGGACTTGTAGACCCTCTTCCTTTTTCTTAGCTGTTATGCTGATGAAGTGAAATTCTGGTCCCTTGGTTTCCGAATCCTTGCTTTCTTAGACATTTATCACTGGCACTCTTACAAGTGGAGAAAAGACCTTAGACTGGGCTCCCTGGAATATTTTAATAAAGTTTTCATTTCCCATCTGACTGATAGATGATGTCCTTGAGTTCTCATTCAGAACCAGTGGCTCTGAGCTATGTTGACTCCTTTAACCTTGCCACTTCCCCTTCCTCCAAGAAAGCATTTGACCCTTGTAATACAGTTTGCCCTTGCTATTCCCCAGAGACATCAACAGGAAAGGTCACAGGTTTAATTCCGGACTGGTGAGTAGAAGTAAGGAGTCTGAAGACATGGAAAGCTTCTGTGGCTTGGGAGGAATCGATCAAGTTGTCAGCACCTGAGCTTTGCAAGTCTGGGACACAGCTGGTGGCCACCAACTTGCAGGTGGGTTCCATCTTCTGAAATATATTATTTTGTGGAAGTCTTCAGACAAGAGTTCAGCTTTCAGTACTCCATAATGGCGATTACAGAGGAAGTGAAAAACTTGGGTTTCCCATTCACTCTGTTTTTCTCTTCTAAATTGGCTCTTTTCATATTTCTTCATTACCTTTAGTAGATTATTGAAAGTTGATGCTATCTGAAAGAGTTGTTTACAGCTTTGAGAGTATATTTGACTAGTTTCAGCTGCAGGTGTGGCAAGCATACAAGTCTTGGTTGGTAGGTTTAAAGTCTCTGAAAGCAGAAATGGAGAATACATTATAGATTTGTTTCTGCTTGAGTTTTTTCAGATGTCTGGAATGAAACATTCTAAGAATAGTCGGAACGCAGAGAAGCACTCAAAAACAGCTACTCCACTTCTGCAGTTAAAACGTTTTATTGAAGGTTTCTGAGACTGAAAACACTGTATTGGCACAGTTTTATTTAACACTGATTTGTCTTTAATTATTATGTGATTTGATAAAGTAGGACATGTATTATTTATACTGTATTTAACTTTTTCTCAAACATATAATATATATTATTGTCTTTTAATTTTTTTTCTGTTTTAGCTGTTTGTCATTAACCATTCAGTCACCTGAATGTTTCTAGAACCCACAACCCTGTTGAGAAATAAGAGTTGAAAATGAGTCTGCTTATTACTCATTAATGTCCAGTACTTTTCCATCAAATTTCATAAAATGTGCATATAATGCAGATGTTATTTTTTAACCTATTACTGTAGCTTTTAATTTAAATATTTTAGACTTGAATAAAAGCTTAATTGTGATAAATTTGCAAGTGATTTGGTGACTGGGATATTTGCAAAAGAGATGTCAAAATCATTAGATTAGAGTTGACCAACATTGTAGCAAATTACATCGTGTCATAAGATTGCTTTCAATACTTAACTTGTATTTCATGTAAGTTTATTTGAGATATGATCTGTCAGAGATAGAGATGGTACTTATGTCACTGCTAACAGCAAACTTATAACGATAAAACACTACACAGTTTTAACGTGTTACCACTTACTTCTTAAATTGAACCAGAACATGTTAAATAATATACTTTTTGACATACAAAAAGAGCAAAACAAAGAACAAACAAAAGTGCACATGTTTGAAATGTCACTATGAGCATAAATCTCTAGCTGTAATCACTAAACTGGGACTGTTTTATTTTTCACAGGCTCCTGGAAGGTTGAAGGATGTCTGTAATCACTGCTTCTCTGGAATCTTCCAGGAAGGAAAAAGCAGAATACAACAGTAACAAACCAAATCACTGAAGATCTCTGCAAGAAGAAAGACTTACCCAGGAAATATGAGATGGCTACTCATCCTGCCAGGCAGGCATTTTCAGAGGGAGAAGTGTGTATATAGAGAAGTACATCTGCAGCCTATGGAGGAATAACTAAGACTATTTTGTACACAAAATTACTTGTTGTCTATAGTCACGTCTACTTTTTACATAAGAAAAACAAAGAAAGCGTTAATGTAAGAGCCAGAACATTTGTGCCATCACAAGTTCCTGTTCAGAGAGGATACTAGTCACTTCAGCTGTATTGAATGATAGCTTACTCTTGTGTGCTGGCCCTGCTGGTAGACAGATTGCAATAGAGATACTTTTATTATATTTTTGATATTATAACGGATTAAACTAAAATATATAACAGTCAATTTTCATAAAATTGTCTTTGATTTGTATTTAAATAAGTCATTTAACAAACAGATGTATTTAACCATCTGTGATTGTAGGCATTATGAGAAGCTTGAGACTTGGGATATACCAAAGAATGCACACAGAAAAATCTTTGTATTTTAAAAAACAAACAAACATAGACTGGTGACAATTTCAGGGGAATTTTGTAGAAACCCTCTTGCTCTCCCAAACCTCTGTAGGAAGTCTGCAAAATCTAGGCATATAGCTGAACTAGAATATAATATCAACTTCCACGTCAGACAGGAGAATTAATAATACTTGAACAAGATTTTCTTTAAGCTATGCTCTTTCACTCTTTATATTTACAGGATGTTATCTGAGGACTAGCAGGAAATTCTGTTCCATACTGAGAAATATTAAGACCTCCAGTCTCAATGCCATCCTTGCTAATCCATAAAACCAGATCAGAAATATATTCTTTGCCCTTTGCCTTTTCACTACCACTGTTTTCATTCTTCAAACAGAAATGCTAAATTATAGAGGCAGTCTCTGATCTCGTTTTGTCAGCCTAAATCCAGTGCTTTTTCAGTGAAGTAGATAGCTTAATGAAATTATTATGGACTTAACCTTGGCCAGTATCTTTAGTTATTTACGTGTCGACAGCCAAGAGATTAAATCCCAACATCCAGAGCAGATTTACACTGTAGAGTGAACACACTATTTGTGTCTTCTTTTTAGGAAAATCCAGTTTTAAGTGGCATAAATACACATGCTATGCAAATTGGGAACAAATGAGGATACTATTATGCTCAAAGACTTGTCACTGGAAAAACAGAAGGCATCTAACTTTTAAAGCTAAGAATATGTTGGGAGTGTAATAAAATATTTAGAGCATATTTTAAAAATAATAATAATTTAAAAAAAGTTATTATTCCAGATGTAATCATTACAGGAAAATAAAATAGAGGAAAGAATGGAATTACAGAGTGCAAATGTTGCAATGATTATATGATTTCAATCCCTGATTATCCACCCCTTTTCTTCTCTAAGATTTGCATTTCTTAACCTGAACACATATGAGTTGTTTATAGACCTGTGACCTTGAGTGTTATGTTTGTCCTTTTCCATCTCATCTTTTCACTCTTCTACAATGCTTCTTGCATTCCCAGCTTCAAGGTCTCTGCCATCACATCAGGAATTTGTTCTCTATAGTACATCATCAAGCTAGGGATATGAAAATTTAGTTCTTTGCAGAATAACCGCTTGTCACTACTTTTTATATAGACAATATTGTTAAAAATTATTAAGATAAGCAAAAATGAAACAAGTTAGACGTAGTCACTTGGACATTAGAAAGACTGTTTTTACAGCCAAATGAACTACAATAAAGTTCCAGGCAAGGCAGCACAAGATCCGACCAAGAAAACCTGACAGGATTAAATCCTGAGACTGCAGGAAGTTAGCACAAAGGCAGCAGCCTCTTCCTGGAAATAGCAATATTTCATGTACTGAGGTTCTCGGCTACATCAGCTCAGCAGCTTTAACAGGTCCAACATTTTTAACAGTACTTGGCTGTTGTCTATAAGTGTTCCTCAATTAGAATTCATCTAAAAATATATTTGATTTTTCAAACTCTGAAAACTCCTTGGTGCAGTTCTGTTCTGATTTTGGCTGGGACAGAGTTAGTTTTCTTAATATGTAGTAGCTGGCATGATGCTGTGTTTCAGATTTAAGATGAAAATAGTGATGATAAGTCGCTGGATATTTTAGTTGCTGGAACTGCTGCACTTCTTCAGTAGTACTTAGGAGAGCATAAAGGGTGGAAAGCTTGATATTAAAATTGTCAACATCTGCCTTCAGTAGAAGACACTTCACTTCAAAACTGCCTGGTAACCAGCTTTTTGTTTGAGAGTTACCACAGAAACACTTTTGTAGTATTATTCAACATTCAGCTGCCAGAGCACAAGTAAAGTATATTGCTTGCTTTTTCCTACTGATTTTACTTACGGTATTGACAACTATCAATAGTAATGGTAGAGGTGTTAGCTTAATTAAACTCAGTACAAAATCTTGTGAATAAGAAAGATGCTATTTGTTTTCAACATTTTTTTTTTTGTTTTCACTCTTTCATGTTCTTTCACTCACATATCCACGGGCAGCAATATGCATGTGCTTAAGTGGTCAGATCAAGAACACCTTGTGTAATGCAAATGAAAACACATGCCATCTGTCTGGTCCTCACTGTGCTGCTGGAGCTCCTCTTGTGTGCTAATGACAAACAAGTCTTTAAAGAGACCTTTCACATCCCAGGAGCTGTCAGGTATTTTGAGGTAGATCTTCACTTCAGATCTTCCTTAAGTCATCTGACACAAACTTTAAGACATGCAGTTACCCATTGTCTCTTTTTCTCCTTCAGTATAGGTGTGAAGTCCCACCCAGGGAAAAGGACAGGTACAGATGACATGCTGCAGCCTTGCTACCATTATGCCAGTACCACGGCACTGTCTTTTTTCCTGGTCAGTCATCTGCTCTTCCAGTTTCAGGCTCTTTGCTTTGGATATCAGAACCCCTTTATTATCCAGCCACTCTGTTAAGTCTTCCTTCTGTTTTCCTTCTCCTGTTTACATACACAAGTTTCCATTCATACTTCCTTCCTACCAAACTTAGTATTTCTTGTGAATTCTACATTGTAAGTAAGTAAAATCCACTTTTCTTAGATAAAATCTTTTCCCTACTTAAAACTAGTTTAAGCTTATGAAATCACATAATACTGTTTTTCTACCTATGTGGCAGGTTCTCAGAGGTCATCACAGGTAAATACAAACAGAAACTACCAATGAGATAATGTAATTACATGCTATGGTCAGTGCATGCATTGAATACCATCGTAAAAACACAGAAGTTAGTGTCCTACAAAAACATGCCAAAAAAAACTTTTCCTACAGGAAAAAGACTGATCCAAATATTGTTTGATGGCTGTCCAGTAGCACTCCAATTGTTGCTTTCACCTTAATTTCTTAGTGATTACATCCGTTTGTTGGATCTTGAATTAAATTAGTTTGGGACTGGTCTAGGGACAAGGTCATGTTATTCTACACATTTGAATGATGCCTGGCACAGCATCACTTTGCTTTTCACAGGTTTCCTAACAATTGCTGTAATAGGAGATTTCATCTTTAAAAATGCCAAATCTTAAATTTTGTCAACCGTAGCAAATAATTTCCCTACTGTTGTTCATCATTTTATTGTTATACATTAAGAATTCTATGTAGACATCTAAATATATATTTTATGTAGTTATTTTTTTCTTTTATTGATTACTCGGGGCTGGGGGACTGATCATGAGCTTCCTTTGGCTTCCTAAGTGAGAGAACTTCTCTGTGATAATCTGTTCAGTTTCAATACTTTCGTACTTTTCTATATGTGACACTTTTTCATATTCTCAGTTGCTTTATCAGTATATGCATGATAGAATCAGGGCCTAAGTCTTGTGCAATGGGATTTGTATGTAACAGAACCAAAAAAAAATTATGAGGATATAGTGGAAGATTTCAGCCTGTATGAAGTCACAGTTGAGAACATTGCACTGAGAAAACAGCTTGAAAGAATTCATAACTATCCCATGCATGGAAGAAAGAAATTAACAGCTATGCTTTCAGCCTACTGAGAATAAAAGACAACTATTAAATTACTTAACACAGTGAATATTGCTTTAACTGCACAGATATGTAATCAGCAAATACAGGAATGGCTTTACACTGCCTCTCTGTTCCCATTCTTCTTCTTCTTTTCTTTTTTTCCCCTTAAGAAAAGCTCAATATGTATTACTGTAATGAGTAGCTGTACTCTTGCAGTGTACAATTAACTTTCATATATTTTCCAATGTTTTGTTTTGCCTGATTCTAAAGGATTGTTCTGTTAATCCCTAAGTTCTCAGATTGTTGTTCAGTTGAAAGCAATTGAAAGTTTTGTGGGTTTTTTTTTTTTGTTTGTTTGTTTGTTTGTTTTGTTTTGTTTTGTTTTGTTTTTTCCTTCTTAATTAAGCTCAATAGGAGAGAAGTTACTTAGTTACTTCTGCTGAACATAAGTGATCTAAGACTCTGATGTGCACTTGCAAAAATACTTCAGATACTAAGATCACTTAAATCACTTGAACTTGCCAAAGCCAAGGTATAGCAAAGTACAGTGACAAGTAGGAATATAAATTTAAAAAAAATAATAATAACAGTTTCCTGAAAAAGCTGCCTGTTGTAAACTGGTGTAACAAATATTAAAATGGAAAATGTCAGCACAGAAGTGTCAAAATCCTTTCCAGGTGCTCTTTGCCGCTCAACTGGTGAGCAAGATCTGGAAAACATTCTGAACAAAACATACTGGCCACACAGTTTTATGGACATAACTATAAACTCAAATCCATATTTCCTACCTCTATTTGTCACTCCTGATTGCTCTGACACCTCAGAATTTATTTTAAAATATTCAGCGTGCTTTCATGAACCACACACATTTTACTGTCTACAAGTAGTACTTCCACGTTTGGGAGCTGTTCATTGCTTCTTTGATAATGACATTATCTGCAACCTTGTAGCATGCCCTGAAACATTAGCCCTCTAGAATGGTTTGCAGATGCTCTTTGAGATTTTGCCTCTGTACAGATTTACTTCAGATAGCTTCAAATATACACAAGCTCAAAGGAATACACACAATTTATGGGTCTTAGACTAATGGAGAAGTGTTGGGAAAAACTGGTGTAATTTTTCTAATAGAAATATTTCTAATTCAGGAAGTATTAAATCAGCATTTAGGTAAGGCATAATTATTCTGGTCTAACAGAAATTTGTAAATTGTTTACTCTGACATATAAAGGATAAGCATAGTGTGATAAGCATTCCAGGAACAATTCAAACCATTTAGATTTCTTCCCTGATCTGAAATACAATAATACAGTCCTTGATTCCACAAATATTATTATATATTATTTAAGTTGATTAAAGCAGATTGATATCCTTATACTTTTCTAATAAAGTAAGTGTGTCTTATATGAGAGCCCTGAATTAACCTCTGACCATTCTGTAAAAGGCATCAGTTTACTTCTGCAAAACGGTAACCCTAACCCTCATCAAAAATACCTCAAATATCTCAAACCCTGTTTCATTCAATCCAGTCCTAGAAACCAAGAAAGATACATTTGGTTCATGGCAGAACCTTTAGCTTGTCTTGATGTTC